>NC_048265.2:14545454-14848484 GCF_005286985.2 Setaria viridis
ATACCCCACCCACACCCCTCCCTCCCCGTCCCGCGCGGCCGGCGTGGACGCACGTGCCACCGCCACCGGGGCCCCGCCAGCCGCTGCCACCTTCCCCCACTACCGTGCTCCGTGCTTCCATCGCTCTGCCGGTGCGCCGCTCTCGATCTTGAGCCCTGTTTGGTGCCGCGCTCCTGGCCTCCTCTGACGCCGTGTCCCTGGCTTCCTGTTACCTTCTTTTAGTTCTTTCGCCCTCGACCACCCGCCACCGCCATTGTCGCCCCGCCACACTGGAGGCGCGCCAGCGGTGCGCGGCGGCCTAAGCCTTCCCCGTTCTGCTGCCCGCCGACGGCGATATCCAACCGGGCGAGGCGACCCTCGGGTTAGTTTCCGTCTTATTCCTGGCCTGCCTCTGGTTTCTCCTGCTGCCGTCGCTGGTGACGCCTCCCCTTGCTGTGTTCCGCGGGGGCGCTGCACGCCTCTCAGATCCCGAGCGCGGATCCGATCGCCGGCTGCCTAAAGGTACGATCTGTATGACAGCACCGTAGGCGATGCCAATTTTTTTTTTGGAAAACGAAATAGCGAATTGACGATGCTGCCGCCTGCCGGACCGACGGCTTTCGGAGATTTATAGCTGTGGGGGTTGCATTTGTTGCTGGGCACACTAGCTGCGCCCACAAATCATCAAAGATTGCAAGATGGTCATGTGGATTGTATTCTTGGTTGTGCTCTGGCATTTATTGTCTAGTTTAATATGTTCTGCCTGCCTGAACATACCTTGCTCTATCCTAGGCCTAGTGTTATCTGGGCATCACGGAGGCTACAGATTGTTTTTTGGTTCACTTCATTTGCGGGTTAGCCTATCGAATCCACGGACCTAATGTTTCTTGTGTGTTTTCTTTTGCTAGATTTGTGCGGACAATTGGGAGAGGCCAGGCATGGCCATGGGCGTCGAGGCGAAGCAGGATGCTTCATGCAGTATCAAGAAAACTCTGAGATGTGCTGTCAGAACAACCTGGAGATGTGCCTTTGAATATCGGGCTCTGTTCAGTCTATTGCTACTGCTCTACCTGCTGTACAAGTATTCACCGGGTTTCTTCGCTTTCCTTCTCTCCAATTCTCCAGTCATTGGATGCACGGCCATTCTCCTTGGTGTACTGATAAGCTATGGGGGTGCACATCTTCCGGAGATCGATGAAGACAGGAAGGCTCCTGAAGGTATTGCAGCTCCAAAGTTTGAGATTTCTTCCAGAAATGTAAATATTGAAGCAGACCAGAGATTTTCAGTGCCTGCAATGAAGGAGAACATAATCAGGGAGGCAAGTTTTGGCAGAAGAGACGGTAACAAGTGTATTGATCTGGATGAGAGCGTTCCTCTTCTGAAGGGACCCGATCTACAAGATGAGAGAGTTGATGCTGCAGGTGGTAGACCTGTGAAAATTCTCACTACTGTTCCTTCCATGGGGGACATGAAAACTTATGCGGAGAAAAGGTCTGAAGGTGCTTTTTTGAGCAGGGACAAGAGCGACGGGTATGCCAACTTGTTCGAAGATGTACATCAGAGAAGAGTTGATGGGAAAGAAGCAACCTTGGGTGTATACTCTTCAAGTGAGAATGTTAGGCAAGATGCTGAAATTGTGGCAACTCCAAATTATGAAGGGAAAGTATGTACAGATTCACAAAGTGGTGAGGTGGTAGATGCTTCAGAACACAAGGCTGTTGATGGCGCAACAAGTAAATGCAGATGGGGACGTGCTTTTTCTGTGCGTCGGAGGAAGAAGCTGGCTGATATAAAGATCGAGGCTGTTAATTCTATTGTGGACAATCAATTAGAGAATCCTCTATGCTCACCACTCACTGGAGTTGGCAGTCATGATAGTTCATCAGGTTTTGACCCTGATAATGCAGAGAGAGACACTCCTGATGTTTCTATGACCGGCACTAGTGCCGTGCTCGATGAGACCGAACCTCTTCTGGGTGCTGATTGCTCTCATCCTCATCACATTACTAATGATGAGTCGGGTAATCATTCCAGCATCGCCTCTCATGATTCTCAAGTTGAAAGTGATAGTAATGTTGTGGCTGACAATAGCAAGGCCAAAGATGATGGCGAGGAGAAGGAGGATGCTGGAACTGAGCCTGCGCTTTTGTGGACAGCTGACAATGAGAAGAATGTCATGGATCTTGGGTACTCCGAGATTGAGCGCAACCGTAGGTTGGAGACTCTGATGGTGAGGAGAAAATCAAGAAAAAACATAAGATTTGAGCTAGACAGCATGGGTGATATAGCAGATGATTTATCACATTCCCGACTTCAGCCTATTTCAATTTCATCACGACAGATGAACCCATTTACCGATGATGCGGAACTTCCTGGGTCGGCTCCTCCTATTCTGCATCCACAAAAGAGCCCCTTCAATTTCCTTACCGAACAATCAGCTGAAACCGGTGACCTTGCACATCACAATCTGGAAGCCCAGGAATCCATGGCGGTTTCGCATCAAGACACCCTCTTCAAAAGGCACGAAAGCTTCAACATTGGCAGACAGCCGCAGAGACATGGTTCCAGGTTCAAACCATGCTTTGTCCTAGAGGAGTTTAGCTTTGAGGAAGCGGGGGCAAGCAGTTTCCAGAGGCAGTTCAGTGACAGGAGCGTGTCGAGATTGAGCATCGTCTCCGAATGCGACACGGTTTCTTCGGTCGGCGATCAGGAGCACAACGAACTCATAAGGAACTACATCCGTGGGGTGCGCGAGTCGCCTAGCCTGCTAAGACAGGATAGCGATCTTGCGTGTGCTGGAAACGAGTGCTCGGATGGGATCAGCTTTGTGGACAACGAAACCTTGAATGCTGTTATCTGCTGAATGGATTACGAGGCATTGGAGTCTTGGAGAACATTACACTGCATATTGTGACTGGAGAGCGGAGGAGCTTTGCTGTAGCCCTTGCTCATGATGCATACTCCTTTCGTGTCCTCGCTCGTCTGACAGGGTTTGCATTCTTCCTGTACATTTGCACAGTTGAAAATACACTGTCTTGCTGTACATTCTTGCGTGTAATAGCGTGAAAAGATGAGGTGCCAGAAGGCTGAATACTTGCATCCAGCTCTATTTGTTGATTGTGTTTATTTGTACTTTCTTCTTCAGTTCTGAATCATCTGGACCTGCCGGGCCGGCCGGCCGGCAGTTTCCCAGTGACCATTTTCAGATCTGCAGCTTATGGTTGTGATTGGTAGGGTGCACTAGTGGGAGCCTGGTTAAGAGTAGCTCATGGATGATCCAAGCCTGGTTTAGAACACGCAATGAGCTCGCGTTTGGTTGCCTGACTTAGGCCCTGTTTGTATTCGTTTTTCGTAGCCACGCTTGGATTATAATCTAAGCGAAGATTTTCTCGCTTCTCGCTTTTCGCTTCTCGTAGTTCAAATCGTTGAAGCGGCTTACCACATAAGCGAGAATCGGTAGAAATAAGCAAAGCGTTTGGCGGGATTCTCGCTTATTTTCACCGATAAGCCGCTTATAAGCGGATACAAACGGGGCCTTAGCTTAGCCTGGCTTGTTCTTGAGTGTGTTTGATTGGCTGACTAAAGGTGATATGGTTACCTTGGACTAGATGAAGGTGGAGCTACCGTCCTGCCATCTCTCCATTCTCTTCTCTCCGCTTCCATTGTTCTATCGCTCACCAACAGTGGTGCACTCTCTCTCATCTAATCCCAATCGATGAAGCCAAGGAGATGGTCAGCACACCAAAGTTGATGGTGTGATGCTGCTGCGCCGCCGAATTGATGTTCATTTGGCACTTGTGCGCCCGTCGCTGAAGCAGCCAAATCGATGTTCCGACGATGTCCAAAGAATGAGCAATGCCAACTTCTTCATGACTGAAGCAGCCATGATTGGCAACTTGCTTGAGCTCGACGTCACCAAATCAATGCTTCCGCCGCACTGCCGCTCGCTGCGGCCTCCACGACCACTCGCTCGTCTAGCCCCGTGCCCGCCGCAGCACCTGCCAGACGCACCCGCCGCCGCGCTGCGGCCGCTCGCACGCCGCGGCCCCTGCCCGGTGAGCCCGCCGCCGCGCGGTGCGGCAGCCCGCGCATCACCGCCCCTGCCCGACGAGCCCACCATCGCGTGGATCTCGATGCACCATGGAGGAAGTGCTCCTGGTTTGGCTGTGCCGGAGTCGATGCACCATGGAGGACGAGAGCCTTGACCTCGATTCAACCGTGCCATGGAGGAAAGGGCCCTTGACCTCGAATCGGTCATGAGCCTTGCAAGCAGGGACTCGAGGCGAAGCCATCGAAGCTCGACGCCTCGGCATCGGTGCGAGCTCCTCACGCAGTGCCGCCGCTTCTTCCTTCCAGCCTCGGAGGTGAGCGGAAGTTGGAACTTGGCCCAGCGGGGCGCTAGCAAGCCTGCACAACCGGAAACGAGAGGGATTTTCGTTTCCCACTATACAGGCCGTACAGAGCCTTTTACACAGCCCAAGCCTGGCTATCCCTCCTATGCGGGCTACCAGCAGGCTGCATTACACAAGCCTCGATAGCCCTATACAACTTACCAATCACAAATCTATATAGAGTATCCCTTCAGTTTATTGAGGAGGTGTTTGGTTTGGATACACCACAATACAGCTTGCCCATCACAAACCTATATAGAGTATCCCTTCAGTTGCTGAGGGGGTGTTTGGATACCCCACGCTAAAGTTTAGCACATGTCACATCGGATGTTTGGATGCTAATTAGGAGTATTAAACATAGTATAATTACAAAACTAATTGCACATATGGAGTCTAAGTCGTGAGATGAATCTATTAAACCTAATTAGTCCATGATTTGATAATGTAGTGCTACAGTAACCATTTGCTAATGATGAATTAATTAGGCTTAATAGATTCGTCTCGCGAATTAGCACAGGGGTTCTGTAATTAGTTTTATAATTAGCTCATGTTTAATCCTTTTAATTAGCATCCGAACATCTGATATGACCTTATCTCACATCTAGATTCTTTTCCTATGCTGGACGCATAGCATGGTGCACAGATGCCAACGAAAAGGCTAGGTATTTCAGTAGCTTCTTTCCCAGAATTCCAGCCGCGGTAGTCTGTAGATGCCAAAAGCTTTCCCCGAACAAGTCACACGGTCGAAGGAGGAACAGTACAGTCTAAAAAATAAATGGAAAATAGAAAAATCAAAATAAATAGTAATTTAGAATTTAGGATGAAGGGAGTACTGCACGAGCCTTCCGGTAAAAAAGAAGCGGTCTCGAGTAACTGCCAGACGGTACGGCTTACCACGGCAGGAATTTATATTATGTAAGACCTTGATCTGCAGGGCTACTGGCAGGATCAGTCAGTCATCACTCACTTGCCATCATGTTCGAAGATGAGAAGAGACGAGTAGACGACACTTGACCCGTCAAACCCTGCACGATCGCAGTCGCTTGAGGGCGTCATGGAATCTTAGGCGAAACCACACATGCCGCTGCTGCCGGCTTGCTCGTTGCTCCGAAGTCCAGAGGAAACCTACCATGGGGCGCGGCAGCACCGCACAGGTACCCTGCCGTCAAACCAAGGACGTGGGACCGGGATGGCATACGGAGTTTTCACAAAATATCTTCAACCCGGGACCCACAGCCCCGGCAGATCCTGCCGTCCTGCAGACCTACGTAAATAAAATAGTACTCGAGTACTGCACACCACAGGCTCGATAGCAGACAGTAGTGCTGCAGTGCCCCCTGCCAGGCTGCCACAATTTTTTTGCAGTAAAATTGAATCCGATCCCACCTCAATTTGGGCAGACAAAGGCACCAACCCGAACCTGAATGTGCAGCAGGGGCATCAACCTCTGGCTTCTACGCCGCCGTATGGCCCACCTGCAGCCTCACCTCATGGTCAATCAGCTCGGCCCTTGCCCCTTGCAGTTGCAGGCACCAAACGGGTACCAGCTGACGGAGCTGAGCTCGTCAGAGTACCAACACGAGACGAGCTGTTCCGTCGAGCTGATTGATCTTCGAGCTAGCAGCAGCGTCGATCAATAGGTTCGAAGCCGATCGAGCTGTTCCGTCGCCGGCCGGCAGAAACGGCCAGCCCAGCTTTCACAAGCCGCGGATCCCCGGTAGAAAATGACGCCACGCCGCCGTGGCGTCGACGTGCTGGCCGCTTGCGCCGTGCCTTTTCCGTTCCCCTGGTTCGCGCAGGGGGCCCGGACACATCTAGGTCCATGTCGGCCTCGCCACCACCAACCGCCGGTCTGAACATGCCATGATGCTCTCTCTCCTCCCGATCCACCACGCCATCCACCCTTGAGGCTTTTTTGACTAGTCATGGTGCTTGGGGTACGTTGAGCACGACGTTTGTGATTAGTACTCCCGTCGTTAGGGTGCTTCATCCCGTCGAGGACTAGTCACATTTACGGCGTGCACGAGTACATAGAGATTAATTAGCCTGTAAGCGTCACGTATTTAAAAATAGGCAGGGTGTACTTAGGCTAGGCCCAGTGCAAGATTTCATTGCACTATTTTTAAAGATGCCACGTCAGCCCATGAGGTGTATTCTTATGAATGAAATAGGGAGTCCTAGTGCACAGTTTCATTTCACGATTTTATAGGATGCCCATGACATTTAATTATGAGGCATGTGATTGGATATGGTTAGATGAAATGAAACTCTATAGCCCCCAATGCAAGTTTCAATAGATTTCATAATCTTGGAAACAGTGTATACACAGTTTCATCCTGATGAAACTCCTTCCCTCTCTCACTTCATAACTACCATGCCATGTCATCACATATGCTGATGTGTCACCGTATTTAATGTGTATGAAACTTCTATGAAACTCCCACTAAAATTAGCCTTACGAGTAAAAGCCCGTTAAGTAGGTCGGATTTCACTAGAGGGCAATCGCATTTTGTGTCGATCGTCCAAGATGGCATCACCACGGTCCCGCCGCTGACGTGGACGGACGGCACGGAGCCGTTACTTAACGGCGCCACCACCTCCGAGACCGAGCCCCCGCCCCCAATATTAAAGCCGCGTCGGACGGTGTGAGCGAGAGAAAGGAAAGGCATTCGCATCGCAACACTTCCTCCTCTGCAGCTCCCTCTTCTCTCTTCTCTCTGAAAAGAATTGGAAAGAGGAGGGGAAAATCCCCAACTCCACCTCCCATAAACCCTAATCTCGTTTGGATTCGCCCCGGAAGCCTCCCGAATCGAAGCCCTCCGGCGTCCCAGCTGCCCGCGGGAGCTGAGCCGTGCTCGGTTCGGTGAGGAATTGCAGGTTTTCTGCGACCGGAGCCGCCATTTTTTCCAGCTGTTCCTCGGAGGGCAGCGGTCTCCCGGCTCCGGTTTTCCCTGTGCTCGCCGGCGCCGGATCCGGGCGTGTTCCGGCGAGAGGTCGGGTTTCGCGTGGGGTCGGTGCGGCTTCGAGCTCGATTTGCCCGCTTGCTTGAGTTGGGTCGCGGCGGCGGTGGCGGTGATTGAGGTATGCCATTCTCGGATTTGCTTGCTGCGATTCTTGATTCGGGGCCCTTGTTTGAGTTCTTATGGTACTCCTGGTGCATGTGGGTTTAATTAACCACTTGCCATTTTTGTTCTCGTTCTGTTCAGGTAGTCGCGTCGATTTGACAGGCGGTTCTTGCCATTTGGGCGAGGCATTCGGACGCGCGAAGGTTTCGCTGCGGGGCAGCAGCGTTTCTTGGCAACCCTGGGCCATCTGGTCCTTCTGCGTGGCTGAAAGGCGTGGCCTTTTGTGCCGTGCGATGCATCCCAAGGCTCGAATCCACGCCGACCCGGTGCTGGAGGTGGACCAGTTCGACTGCCTGCCGGATTCGCTCGTCCTGCTCATCCTCAACAAGGTGGAGGACGTGCGGTCGCTGGGCAGGTGCTCCGCCGTCTCCAAGCGCTTCTGCGGGCTTGTCTCCCTCGTCCACGACGTGTATGTCAAGATTGACCGCGTCGTGGGGGTCGACGGCGACGCCGAGGACGCGCTCAACCTGTCCTCGCCCAAGCCTCGGAACATCTTCTCGCACTTCCTGAAGCTGATGCTCTTCACAATCATCAAGCCGTTCCACAACATGCGCAACCCGAATGGTAATGGGAGGCCACTGTTCGCGCAGCTCTCACAGCACTCGCCAGCCCAGGTGCTCCGGAACTTCACGCACATCCGGAATCTTCGGGTTGAGCTCCCCTCTGGGGATGTGGGTACTGAGGAGGGAGTTCTACTGAAATGGCGGGCAGAGTATGGGAGTACACTCCAGAATTGTGTGATTCTGGGTGGTACCCGGGTTGATCGCAGGCCTGTTGGTGGAGAGCATGAACCGTCTTTGGAGGATAATGGAAGCATGCCAGAGTCTTTCTATACCAATGGCGGACTGAAGCTCCGCGTTGTCTGGACAATCAGCTCTCTGATTGCGGCATCGACGAGGCACTATCTTCTCCGGTCAATTATCAAGGACCATCCCACACTTACAAGCCTGGTACTAACAGATGCCGATGGCCAAGGCACATTGTGCATGGGGGCGGAACAGCTGAAGGAGTTCAGAGAGAACCAGCTATCAGCATCAGCATGCTCCAACAGGACTCAGGTCCCAGCCTGCAACATGAAGCTCAAGTACGCCCCATATCTCGAGCTGCCTGGTGGTATGGCGTTGCAAGGTGCTACGTTGGTGGCTATCAAGCCATCAACCGAGGGAAGCAATGGAGGCCATACCAGCCGCAAGGAAACTGATGCGTTCATCTCTGGAGCATTCGATGGACCATTCAAGGTTGCTGTGAAGGCGCTGATGAAGAGACGCACTTACCTTCTGGAGATGAATGGCTTCTAGGTAACCCCAGTTCTCTGGGGTATCTAGCTTGGTGGTGGTAGCCATGGCACCTTTAGCTGAACTTTCCATTCTGTGTAATATCTGAGATGGTGCCATCTCTAGATCTCCAGATGGTGCTTATCTGCTGTTTTAGCTCTTTGTACAGTGGTGACATTTGGCTATATGAAAATCATATGTAGTTAGTGTATCCCTTTTTGCTCACCATTCTGCTCCCTGATGCCATGTGTGATACTGTGATGCATCCTTCTGTCAATTCGTTCCAATGAGCATTGTGTTTCTCTTGTGCTTAGTACAAGAGTTGAGATATTCAGATGCCCCATTGCACACAAGTTATTGCATTTGCCATGTGTACAACTGCATGCATAAATTAGTACTGTATATTTTGCTGCTCTTCCAGTTTTTGTATAGCCTGTAGGTGGTCAGGTGGAAGTTGAAAGTAGCCTTGAAAAAAGGGAGAGCCAGATTATGCCTGCAGGTACATGACATTCATTTTGGGATTGTGAAATGAAAAAGACTGATCTGATGCTGACTGATTCATGCAGTAGGACAAGTGGACAACCTCCGCTCGGTTTTGATTCCCACGCTTCTTCGAATGTTTTTAATGCATAGTCATTGCACGTTACAGTCGTGAGATGCTTTCCTGAAGTTGACTTCACCTATGAGTTATCTGGTCTATCCTACTACTTGGTAAAAGAACCTGCTATTCCAAATTAGTTATCATTGGTCAATGATCTCTATCCTCGATGTTAATGACAAGTTAAAGACTTCATTATAAAAACGGTATGTTAATATCATTCCCATGCGATTTGGATCATGATCTAGATCATTAAGGTGGGTTGATAATTTGGTAATGGAGTTTGTTACAAAAGTTCTTTCGATGGTGTCCACTTCTCATATCCACTCTTATAAGATAGCACTTCTTTCAGATCTCTGAAAGGGTCACACATAAGCTTGCCCCCAAAAGAAATCCCTCTGCATTATTAGTAATTAGTATTTAGCTGGCATGAGTACTTTTTCCCAAGCTATAATTATTGAAGAGTTTGGAAAATATTTGGATAGTGCCTAAGTTTGAAGTTTGGATTCCTTGAAAACAGAATGGATGGCACATACACTTGTAACTTCATATCAAGTTGCGGATATTTTGCTTGATGGGAATATTCTCTCACTAATACTGGTTGGCATGTATGGATTAAGAGATGTTATATTTTAAATATAAAATGAACAACTAGCGCTTGGTGTTATGATTACAATCTTGCTTAGTTTTTATAGTTCAACGATGAAGTTACCTTTGGCATAAAAGAGTTGTGTTGCTAGTTTTCTGCCACCAGTCTACCATCTGTCCATCTCGTCTCTTCTTTAAAATGTTCTTCCTGCAAATCCGTGAGTTTCCAGAAAAACTGCTTACCAGCTGGGAGTGGTTTTGTTATCCTGATTGCATCACCTTGCAGATATTCATTTGTAGGGTAACCCACCTCAAGAAAGGGCCTCCAAAGGTTTCTCTTCTCAGTACTGCTGCAGTGCTGTGGTGACTTCAAGAAACACTAACCTAAAAGACACACCCTTAATTGCTCATTTGTTTCTATCCTATTGCCTTGTTATCCTACATGAATCTGGGATGTCACTTGGTAAGGCAGTGAGGAATTTTAGGGGCACAATTTTTGGCAGATTAAGTTGGTTTTACTCTCTAGAGGAACCTTCTCTGGCGTTAGAGTATTGATGCTAAAAAATCGCCACTTGCAGTGACATCTGTACTGGATGATATCGGCTGACCCGCATAATGAAGATGCATGTGCAGATCAGTCAAGGAGAAAATAAGTCTGACAAATAATCAACACCATCCATCTCTGAAGCTGCTTTTATTTGTTCTTATCCACTCAGCTCTTCAGATCGAAATATGATCGGATCAAAGTGCAACTGTGCAAATCAAATCAAATCGGAAACAGCATCATTATTTTATTCATCTTATCCTGAGGTGGTCTTAAAAACGATGGAGAATGCTTCCGGAAAAAAAAACAATGGAGAATATATTAAGAGCTTAGTCAACCCCTTAGTTGACTATAGAGAAGCAATCCCTCCTTAATCTATGCTGAGTTTTTGCAAGCAACATCAGTTCAAAAATGATTGGGCAGTGCTCCTGCCATTTTATTCAAAAAAAAAAATCAGTTCAGGTCATTTAGCTCAGTTCATTGCGAAGATCACAACTTGGAAAATACCATCAATATGTCCCAATGACGTTGTGGTCTCCTGGCACCACATGTCGTGCTAACAATAGATGGTATATAGTAGATACCATTATGCACATTGTTTGCACTGCTTAACTAATTGAAACTAGGACTGATAATCACTACTAGAGTATATCATATATGTTTATTGGGATGGTCTCAGATGGAAAACAAAACAAAAAAGGTAACCGTGAAAGGCCTTTAGGTGAAAAGCAATATAATCAAATGGAATCGTTCTAGTTCGTCCTGAAAAGCAGCAGCAACAAAGTTAGATGCACGACACCATGAGTGAAGCTGTTTCCTTCAACAGACTTTCACGAGAAACATTCCGTGTGATCTATGATCTATCCACCGCCCGAGTCCAAATTACCCCACCTCACCAGTTCGGCCCATTAAGGACAGCCAACAATGAGATAGACATCAAAGCACTCCCCCAACCCCTAGACCAGGCTATTCCTTGTCTTTTTACAGGTAATATCTGATCAGCAAACGTGCAATAACATCAGTTTGTTGGCCTTGAAACCTCAGCAACGTAAGTGGCTTCTCGTCATCCCTCCTTACATGCCACAGAACTTGGAAATGGTGAGGGCCCGCATAAGGTCGATGTTGATCATCTGTACTTGCCTAGCTCCATTTTCTTCTTGAGTGCCTTCTGTCCATGGTATATGAATGAGTCGATGATGCCAGAGACAGTGAACACGCCTGAGGATCATGCAAACCAAAAATTAGTTAGTTGCATTCATAAGTACCACATCAAAATCCTAGTTAAAGCTATTTTTATCAAGAATTTATACAGAACTGCAATTGATTATGAATGCGGAAATCTGGCTCCACAAAGCTTTAGTGTGCTACAATCAAAAGCTCAGGTTAAACTATTTTATCAAGGACTAATGCAGAACCGCAGCAGATTGATAACTGTGGGCAGTTAATTCCACAAAAGGTATGCCAAAAAGTACTGTCTAAGAATTACTGTAAAGCTTCATTTATGTCCGAGTGAGACTGTAGTGGTAGCAATCTTTTGACAATTCATACTACAGTTCATAATAAAACAAAACAGAATTAACTAGTTCTTTGTGCATAAACTAGAGTTGATGCGCATACCGCCCACAATAGCACAAAGGTTTGTCAGGTAGTGGAGTAGGGATCTATTTTCTTCTGTGAATATCACCTGCAAAACAAAAGGCAGTTCAGTTTTATAGGGGTCATTGACCTGAAGAACTGAATTGTGGCTTTCAATCTGAGAAAACTACAACAATACTAACTGGACTAATTGAAACATTTAAGAATCAATTCATACAATCACAGGTTTGCTTGTATATTGCCCATATCTCTTAGCATTCCTGATGCACATGCACAGGTATGTCTGGAAATTTATTAGCAAAAAGGGTTCTTAGGACCATGTCCACCACCTCTTCATTTTTTTTCATGCACTAACTTTGCTTCAACTATGGCCTGCGACTTCACATGCATGCGACTATAGAACAGAAAATAGGGTAAAAGAAAGGTATTGCATTTAGCATCGTCCAAAGTGGAACTGAATAATAACAGTTCGTGCATATTGTACATGAATGTGCAGTTGATATACACAGCTGCACATAGGCGAAAAATTTAGAACTGTGAGGCTAAAAGCATGAAAAAAGATAAAGCCAAGGAAGAACAATGCAAGTAAAAATATTTATGCTCTACAGAACACAGTATATGCATCTTTTATCCTCTCCACTGTTACCTTTATAGGTGAGAAGTCATAGAAGAAAAATACACCAGGTTGGGGTTTTGGACGAACATTTCCATCTCTAAAGTGCTCCGTCACTGAGAACTGGGAATGAAAGTAACAAGAAGATATTTAATGTTTGAGGGGATAAAAAAGTTGTACATACATATATAATCATTCAATTAATTCCACAAACCTGGTTTGAATGAATCTTGCGCCCTCTTATATCAGTGTATATTGTCGGGACAACCTGGGTAGGAAACTCATAAGTTTCTTATGCAACGATAAATGCTTAGACCAAGAGCAGTCATAGAACTGTAAATAAAATGGATGGAGAAAGACTCACTTTTATGAAATACTGGTATGTCCCATCTGATGCTGGCTGTGCCCACTGAGCACTGTGTTCATGAATTGTAAAGTGGGTAAGAAAACTTTCCAAGAAAAAAACATACTTAGCATAACAGTAATGCCTGAAAACGGAATAACGCATTTTGTGCTGAAAGAGCTAAATGTAGATACTTACCCATCAAGTGGATTAACAACACCAGGGAATTCTGTCCCAAAGGACAGTTTGTTTATTTTGTGAGTAATCTGGTAAAGTTACAAGGTAATATTAGAAACACTGAATAGAAACACCAAAAAATAAGGGAAAAAACTGTTCACATGATCTACTTACATTGAAACCACCTTCAAGTACTGATAGCTCAGGCACATCTACGTTTGATTCATAAAATCCTTTTCCCGGGGCAAAGTGGAAATTTCCAGCAACTTTACTGACATCTAAAAAGCCATGGACATTGCAGCCTTCGCCTTGCTGAGTTTTAACTCTTTCAACAAAATCCTCTCTTGTGCACTGTAATAGTCATAAACACCATTGAATCTCAGGAATAAAGTGTGCAGGAAAACTTAAAAAACACAAAAATAGTTGCTTGCTAATTATAAACCAACACATGAAATATACAACTCTAAGTTCTAAAGAGCTAGTATGCGGCGAATGACAAAAATGTTCAGGTCATTGTAGATCCCAATTTCTGTTATTCAGGGCAGATCGATCAAGGAACAGAATATATAGGCTAGGAACATCGGGGAGATGGTGATATATCAAGCAATGCACTAAAGTTGATAAAGTAAGATTCTCTCAAAGAAAAGCTGAGTATTAAACTACAGATGAATAAACACAGGTAATACAGCTGATATACCTGGTCAATTAGGTCAGGATTTGTAAGGGCCCATCCTTTCTTCTTATACGCCTCCCTGACTTCTTCACAAGAATTACAGCATTGCTCATCCGACTGAACTCCGAATAGGTGCAAGCCATGCAATGTTAAAAGGTAAAAAAGCATAAGATGGAGAAGGAATGCTGAAATAGAAGTTACAATAAAATAAAATGAAACACAAAGATTGTGCATACCTCCTCAGCACCATAACATGTGCCACAATATTGTTCACCTTTGTCAAGCCTTCCTCCATGTTTTTGCAATGGCCTCTCGATCTATACAAAAGTTCAATCAAAGATATGCATGAAATAGCTAACAGTAAAATGAAGCCACATGAAGTTGGCCTTATATCTTCAGCTGGCCAAGTTTCATTGTGGTTGTGGCACATAGCAGAGGAGACATGAGGGCATTATATTACTAGAATAACTTCAACATAATATACTGGTAATGTTTCCATGCTAGACTCAAATGTACCGGCCTTAACCATGATTAAAAACATGTACGGATGCGAACTTTAAACTTCCAACTTGTTGATGTCATGCCACAATATGGTTTTCTGACTCCATGAGTTCTAGAAGCTCTTTGAGGAGCAACAATTCTGCAGTGAACTAGTTGAAAGCACACATGGGCTAGGAATGGAAGACTTAAGAATTTACTGATATGATCATGATACTGTCTTTATAAAGACCCATCATTTTGCAGAAGCTGATGAAGCAAGGTTGTTATCAGCTTTTCTGCCAAGTCTTCTATTTTTTCCCCTAATAAACCCACAGGCGGCTCTCAAAATTTCAACCTTGTATTTGTAAAATATTAAGCACAATGCGCTATTGGCTCACAAATGTGCACCGTGTATTAGTCGGTTGGCTCAACTTTTGAAAGAAAAGTATAGAAATTATACGCATACTTCATCAACCACAACTGCTACAATTGTCAAAGAAACATGCACATACAGGTCTTTGGTCGAGGTCGGGTTTGTTTCTGTGGCGCGTATATAGGCCTCTTTTTGTAGGTTTGTGGGTGTGTGTTCTGTGCTGGGGGTTTTAGTCCTTAACCGGACTTTTGTATTCTCTTTTCTCTCTTAATGAAATGACACGCAGCTCTCCTGCGTAGTTCGAGGAAAAAAAATCATCCAGACTAAGCTGACACAGCACTCAAGTCCTATGTTTTTGCAAGTATGCAACAGAATCACTAACCTTTGTTCCACCAATGCCTCCTTTTCTTGCTTCAATAACATTACCGTGTGAATCTAATCTTCTTTTCTCAATGTCATGCCTCTGCATGGAAAAGAACAATGGAACCATTATATGAAATATCAACAAATATATTAAAAGATTATCAGAAAGTAAGATAACTTCAGAACGTACAATGTCATGATGCTGCTCTCCACTAATATCTGTCGTATCAACGCTGAGGAGAGTGCAAGGGATACTCGGAAAAGTAACATCAAACTGCAAAACAGAGCTAGCTTTACAAAAGACATTCAAAACTACCAATTGTCAGGCGCGTACTACCCTACACTGTATGTGTCTGTCTATACAAAATAGAAACAACTGAAAAATGACCTGCACATTTAATTGGTAGAAAAAATACTAACGTTTACTCGTAGCCTTTCTCCTCTTGATGTGTCCACCACTAACTTAGTCTCTGTTGCTGAATAAAAATATGATCCTGAGAAAATATTATGCACACAGAAAAATCATTAGTAGCCGCTTGAGTCTGCTAATTTAAGCAAAGGATGTAACATAACATCATTTCCTTAAGAATAATAGTATGTTAGTAAGAGGAACAACATCAGTAGATAATACATTTTATTAGAGGTGGCAGCAAGTTGAGGTGAAGTTTCTCAAAGACCATAAAAAATTGGAAAAAAAAAAGAAACACCAAATGCCCGATGGATTTCATAACAGGATGCTAAAATTTACCAAAGGAAAAAAAAACTACAAAGCGTAATATCCGAATTGCATCAGTGGTAGTGCTAGGCATCAGCCTTATTTGGCCCTTTTTGGTTCAGACAAAGACAGATGATGGACATATTCCTCACTTCTATTGTCATTTTGGCCTAAACACTGAAGTTTTACTATGACGAGTTCAGAGCAAACGCCATGTGGACGCAGATGAGGTTGTGTCAAAAACAATGAATATTCTGCCATAAGCTGGTGATAAATTAGCTAGCACTATGAAGGAAATAGTTGCATATTTTTTTTACTTAAATGTCATATACACACAGGTGCCATCACAGCACTGACCTATTGTTGTTGATACACACAAAAGGCAAAACATGAAACAGGTACTACTGCGGTACTGCCTTAGGTTCCCAAAAAGGTGATGCAAGTTCATGACGGTCCAAACATGCAAACTAAAAATAGAACCTTCCTCTCCACTAGAATTTACTGAGACACAAATAGTAACGGCAAAGTAGAGCTAACCCAGTAACCCTCAGTACCTAATTGTTCCCACACGTGATTTTGAACAGGAAAAGAAATATAAACCCAAAGCTTCTAAACTTTAACGATAAAATTGAGACGTCAGCAGAAAATTAGAGTATTGTCCCCCACCAAACTGGCACGACCACACGAACTAAACCGAAAGAAACTGAAAATACAACCTTATTTGAAAATATCCAAGTATATCAGTGTCTCCCATTATACATTAGGATTTGTGGCAATGCCAAGTAATTTCTGCCTACGAAAACTCGGATCTCATCCTCCACACCACAAAAAGCAATAAAGCTAAGCCCAAAAGGCCGCCTTCATCTAGAAGTAGCAGGCGCACGCTCAGAAGCTTCTCGAAAATAAACTTTTTTTCCAAACACAATCACATCGGGCATACCAGCCCGGCGTCATTGAAACTGAATCTTGCCCAAAATTAGCAGACAGCAACAATCAGCCCAATCAAAAGGCGTCCCAAAATTGAACTTTTTTTTTTTACAAAGTTGTTATAACTCGAATTCCACAACCATGCCGGGCCATGAAGAAACCAATTGAAAAGAAAAACAAATCGGATCAGCGCCGGCCGCCGGGTGGGCACTTACTGGTCTCGGAGATGAAGAGCAGCAGCATGACGACGGCGGCGACGAGCGTGACAACGCCGCCGGAGAGCGTCCGCTTGTAGAAGTCCTCGTTCACCTTGGGGTACGCGTCCAGCCGCTTGAGCTTCTGCAGGAACTCGTCCATCTCTCCCACTCTCTCCAACTCCCCCGCCGCCGGCGGCGCAGGAAGGCAGCGCGCTCAGATACCTCTCGCTCGCTTGCTGTGGAACCCTAGCCCGCCCTCTGATCCGAGCTCCCGAGAGCAGGCAGCCGTGGAAACCGCGGCGACGCGGCGCGAGCTTTGACCGCCGCTCTCGATGCCGCCGGGGTCGGGCTCGGGTCGGGCGGAGGCGAATCAATAGATTGATTACGGGGACGAGGTAACGGTGGGATTTAGGACAATTTCCACGCACGCGTGCCACGCGGCGGGAGGTCATTGGCTGCCGGCCGCGGGAATGCGTTGGTCTCCGCCGACGTGGCAGGCCCGGTTCGGTTGGGAGGCTGGTGCACGGGATTAATGGGTGGTTTTATTTATCGGAAACTTTTTATCTTGCTCGTGTGAAGAATATATAAGAGTTTGGGTGTTGAAGAAAAGATAATCTCACTAGGCAGTTTAAGAACGCCAGGTGAGAGCTTATGGTTGGTGAGCTAACCAGGGGCTCCGTAGCAGTTTGTGGCGTGCTAGGTGTGGATCTGCGCTGGCTGCTAGAAGTTTCGGAAAGGTCAGCTCCAGGTTCCGGTGCAGTCCACAGCGTGTCAAAAGCTTACAAATTTTCCAACGCAAAGAGCACCTCTAAACCGTGCGCCCAACGGTTCTGACCTGTTCTCGCGTCGCCGGCATGTGGTCATGTGCCAGGTTCATACGCGTGACTTCGATAATAGGTACAGCATCAGGAGATCCACAGGCCATCGTACGAAAACGTAGTAGCCTTTGATTACATCGCTGTACATACCCCAGAGGCTGGTAGCACACCGTGCACGCCGTTGCGATAGCGACATGTATTTCTTGCGAAAACAACGCGCGGCAGAAGAATATTGGCAATTTAGCGCACACAAAATAACACACGAAACATACTACAAATGCCACGTTACCTTCTGAAGATGCAAAACCAAACCAGGCGATCAACGAATCATACCAAGCTTAACGAGCAACGCAACCCCAGCCAACCAGCATTGCCCAGCAGATCATCACATATACTGACCTGATTTGATGTGATGTGACCCACACCAACGAGACCACAGAAATAATTATGACGATCTCATCAAACAAAACCATAGATATGCCTTACATAGCAACCATATGAGGTATAATCTGTATGCAAGAACAACTCATCAAAGACTAAAGACAAACAAGAAACGGCCATTGGCCTTGCAACAAAGGTCTGAGCCCTATATCTCATCTCATCTAGGGATAGGCAAAGCTCGCTCCTCTTCTTCGCTCACTGGGTGCCAGGGGTGGTGCTGATGATGTCCGAGTCACCTGAAGCATAAGAGTGTTAACGTTTGTTCGGCTACAGTTAGGAACAGCAGATGTGGCAGTTACTGAAACAAACCTGGGTCAATGATACTGAGGCAGCACACTCTGTAGTACTTGCCACAGGCAGTGCCAAGATCAACATTGTCTGGAACAGAAGGGAAACACAATGTGTAAACACACATATAATAACAATCATCATTGGGAGTGGGAGAGAACTTGCACAAGATTATTCAGAAAGAATGACGATCTTACTTCCATGGAAATGATGCACGCTGACTTTGGCAAGCATGGCATAGTACTCAATCTCAGACTTCCTAAGCGGAGGGCAGTTGTTTGCGAGGATGATCAGCTTCCCTGAACAAAGACAAAATCGATGGTCAAGTAGAGCTCAGAATCATACGAACTGGAAAACCAACACTAGAACCTCATTTAAGTTACTGTAGATGTCAAAACAATATTGTTTCCATAATCTTTTACACAAGCACATTGAATTGATGGTGAAGTGATTTGTCGAGCAGGCAAAAAAGAAGGATTTCAGGTGTTACTTTTGCACTTAATAAGCTTCACCCACAAGATCTCATTAAACACCTCAATAGATATACATCTACCCAACATTACATTAATATGTTGCATACTTAGCTAACCCCATAACTCAAAGATGCTAGAACCACTTAATTCAGTGCACTAACATGTGGAAAAAACCAACAATAAAGGCATAAACAAATATTCCAACCTCCATTTGGCTTCCAAATTTAGAAGAAATCAAGGAAAACTTTAACCAAGAGGCTGGAATTGTTCTAGGGCGCTGCATTCATCTCAAAGGCATTAAATTAAGCCAAAGAGCCAAACTCCAGTCCCAGTCATAAACTATGGAAAAATACAACTACATGTAAATACAAATGGCTACCACGCTATATACATCAGGATATTGTGACAGAATCAACCCACTTAAAACAACCAATTAGCAAAGAAAAACAGCTCCAAAGATAAGTCGAAAAACAAATGTCTCAACCCCCATTTGTCCTTCGGATATAAAGAAATAAAGAGGACTCTTAATCAAAAGGCTGGCATTTTTCTAGGGCACTGCATTCATCTCTAAGGCGTTGTACAATGAGGCCAAAGAGCCAAACTTCAGTCCCATAGTACAATCCAAAATTCAAGAATCTAAAGCCCTACAGTGAATTGAAGGAGATGGCAATGTGACTCAAAACCTATAAATTACACAATGAACTACCTACGAAGGAACCACTCGCAAATTTTCTACATCACAAACAAGCAAGCATAGTCCACAACATATTCAGCTGGAAGTACACATCAGCTGCATTCCCAAACCATACAGCACATTAACAGATTGCTAAACGCATCACAAAAGATTCTATAGGAATACAAGCTGTAGTGTTACACATCGAAGTTAGAAATTCAACAGGAAGGCTAATAGGGTGCCATATATTCACGCGCCTACGAATTCATACAACCCCGCCGAGACTATCTTTTATCTAACAAATGGAGAGCAGCGCTCAGAAAAGAAATGTGATCCATACCCTTGGAGTTGCGCAGCGTCTTGAGGACGGTCTTGTAGCCGAGCGTGTACTTGCCGCTCTTCATCACCAGCTGCAGCTTGTTGTTGATGCTCTCCGTGCTCTTCTTCTGCACAGATCGAAAACCATCAGGAAAACAACCACACGGACGAAAAATTGACCTCGAAATGGGAGGGACAGTGCACCAGAGGAGATCGGTTAGGGTTCGTACCGACTTCTTCGTGGGAGCCATCGGATCGAGCGGCCGCAGGCGGCGATGAGCAAGGGCGGCGGCGCGAAGGGCAGCGGCGAGCAGCAGAGGCGGCGCGAATGGGCGGCTCGTTAGGGTTTAGCACCAGAGGGAGTATATAATGGGCGGCCCGTAGCCCGAAATTACAGAGTTGCCCCTGGCCCTAGATACCGCTGGACCTTACTGGGCCTCGTCAAGCCCAAACATTTCTAGATGGGCCTATACGTCCAACATTATTTTTTCAGGGGTGGGTCATATACTCGTCGGTAGCCTATGGGCTCGCTCGCCTCCAGTAGCAAAACCCTAACCAGAGCACCTACCCCGCCGCCGCTACCACCGCTGCCGCCGCCTCCTGCTCCGCCGTGAATTCACTGCTGAAGATGGGGAAAGGGAAGAAGGAGAAGAAGCCGCTGGACATCCTCGCGGGGTCCGACGACGACTCCGACGGCGGCGGGGAGGACAGCTCGAAGATCCAGATCAACGAGGAGTATGCTCGCCGCTTCGAGCATAACAAGCGGCGGGAAGCGTTGCAGTACTACGAGAATCTTAAAAAGCAAGGCCTCGCTCCCCCGTCTGACGACGAGAAGGACTACGGGGAGGTGTCATCCGAAGAGGATGAGGACGCCATTGCCTCGCGCACCGTCGACCGCCGCCTGTTCGAGGTGATCCGCCGTATCCGCAGCGGTGACCCCGCGATCCTCGACAAAGACGCCAAGGTTTACTCCTCGGAGGAGGAGGGCGGCGAGAAGAAGGAAGGAGAGTCCAAGAAGAAAAAGAAGGCCAAGAAGGAGAAGCCTTTGTACCTCAAGGACGTTAACGCCCGACACCTGCTCGAGGAGGGCCCCGAGTTCACAGCTCAGACCAGCCGGAGCAGCAGGTACGATAGGATCGCCTACGACGAGCAGCAGAAGAAGGGGCTGGAAGCCTTCCTTGAGGCACAGAAGGAGGTTTTAGGTGATGACGATGACGATGATTTGTTCCATGAGAAGCCGAAGGCTGGAGCAGCTGCTGATGAGGATGAGGATGAGGAGGAGAAGCAGACGAAGGAGCTAGCTGGTGAGGTTTTTGGGAAGGATGAGGAGCTGGACGAGAACGAGAAGTTCTTGAAGGAATTTTTCCTTAAGAGGCCGTACCTTGACTCGGGTAAGAAGTCCTATCTGGAGGATATCCAGGAATTGTCGGACGAAGAGGAGCTCAAAGATCAGGAAAAATATGAGTATGTTTACAGTTTCCGGCATGAGGAGGCTGAGGCATCAGGGGCAGTGGTGGCAGACCGGGTAATGGGACATTCAAGGGTTGTTGAAGGGTCTGTGAGGAAGAAGGAAAGCAGCAGGAAGCAGCAGCGGAAAAGCAAGGAGGAGCGGATGGCCCGGGCTAAGCAGGAGCAGGCTGAGGAGCTGAAGCATCTCAAGAATTTGAAGAAGAAAGAGATAGCAGAGAAGCTTGAGAGGATCCGGATGATTGCCGGGATTGAAGGTGATGCTGCTTGTAAGCTTGGTGCTGATGACCTTGAGGAGGATTTTGATCCAGAGGATTATGACAAGAAAATGCAGGAGATGTTTGATGACAGTTACTATGAGGCTGATGATGTTGATCCTGAGTTTGGAAGTGGTGAGGAGATGGATTTGAAGAAGCCAGATTTTGATAAAGAAGATGAATTGCTTGGGCTTCCTAAGGGCTGGGATAGTGAAAACTGTAAAGAAGAGTCTTCTGCCACCGATGGGAAAGCTACAAAAGGGAAGATCTCTCTCAAGGACAAGGTGGAGCTTGAGAAAGAGATGGAAGAGTACTACAAGTTGGACTATGAGGACACTATTGGAGATCTGAAGACTCGGTTCAAGTATAAGAAGGTTAATCCCAACAGTTTTGGTCTTAGTACCTATGAGATATTGGCATCAGATGACAAGGATCTGAACCAGTACGTTTCCATGAAGAAGCTAGCTCCTTACAGGGAGAGTGAATGGAAGATAACACATCATAGGAAGTTGAGCAAGGATTTGATCCTTGGTGGACAGAAGAAAGTAGGAAAGAAGGACAAATCTGGCAAGAAATCTGGGTCTGCCGAGGGCGGCCCTAGTTCTTCAAAACCAGAGAAAGACAAGCTGCCAATTGAACAAGAGTTAACTGATGACAAGAAAAAGTCTACCAGAAGCAGACGAAGGAAGCGCCGTAATGAGGATCTGAAGATGTCTGCTGATCGACTAGGAGCATATGGAAAGCTAAATTCGAAGCGTCACAAGAGCCATTGAGCTTTGGAGATTCATCAAAGTACATCTAGGGAATTTTGCTTCTCTTTTTATGCATTTTGGAGGGAGTGAAATCTCAATTAACGAGAGTCTTTGCTTCTACTTTGGGAGTTGCAAACTAGTGTAATCCTCGTAGTCATTTCTCTGAGTTTGCAGACAGTGTTGTGCACCTCCTTTCCTGAACCATATAATTTAATTGCCTTGAAGTTTGCTGCTACTATGTTTTGTGTTACTGTCATTTCCTCTTCTAATTTGCTTGAATTGTCAAATTATCCCAGTGATGAATTGGCAGATGAACTCATATATGCCTGTTGAACTGGCCTCATACTAATGTTGTTATTGTGAAATTCTAATGGCATGGCGCCTTATCTGTTCATGCCCACCTGATGCTCGCACGCTTTGTGTGCATGCCATTTATGTCTCAATCTGAATATGTCATGTTAATTGATATATCCAGATAGAACCTACGGTGGTCCAAGGTGCTGCAATAGCAAACCACTGCGGTGGTCATTGCTCCATGCAGTCTAGAAAAGTCAGATTCCTTTGTTGCTTTTGCTCTCCTCTGCAACTGAAAACAAGTGTGCTACCTGTGCTGCTCGAAGCCCCTACCGTGTTGTGCGCCATGATCCCACAAATCTACCCCGATTTGATGCTCCTGAGTTGGTTGCCTCATCCATTTCTCTGAGGAATTTTCCAATTTCTGCACAAGCAGCAAGTTATGCATTCCAGCTACTGGTTGTTGAGAGCTCAATCTGTAGGTGAGTTCCTGTTTTGTTTGGCTTTCTGTTGAGATTCTTGATATTTCTGCATGGCGATGAAGCATTTTTATTTAGGTGCTTATCATTCTGATGTTTCTTTTAAATTGAACTACATGCTGTCGAGAATGTTATTAATGTCGGGTCATTATCTGCAGAAATGGATCACATGGATGAGCATGAGTGCATGACAGTGATGACATGAAAGTAGGGGCAGATGGTGCCTCTAGATTCAGAAAGAAGAGGTCTAAAGTGTGGGACAAGTGCAAGCCCATCTTTGTAGATGGAGTGATTCGGAGTTTCACAGGTGCTCATGGCGTCCAATGGTACAAGCCATTTGTGGCGATACAAAAAATTTGCTGAGCAAAAGATAAATTCTGTCCAAGCCCACTGCAACAGGATGCAGATTTGCCATACGGTATGCTTTAGCTACTGACTAGCTCTTAGGAGAGATGCCAAATTTTATTCCAACCAACTTATATGTTTGTATGACAAATTAGCATGGGTGCTTTAGGCCTTTATCATTAGTTTGTATTACTATCTGTGCTTATCTGTTTGATGATATTTGTTCATTCATCACGGAAACATTTTTTCATGGTGATTACCATTTGGAGGATAAATAATTTTGTTACATTTTTTACTTTTAGTTCTCTAACCCTACTTTGATGTTGTGAAGTATATTGTGGTTAGTGTCTCCTTAATATCTTTGCATGCCGGACTTAAAGAGAAACATTGTGAAACAGAGGGACATACAATAGATTCTATACACCTCATTGATCACTTATTTTGCTTTTATTGCATAAATTTCGTAGTTTGCTAGTTTGTGAGTTGTATAAAGCTATGCTCCTGCTTTTTTGTTCATGCAAAATTGTATGTCTTCAATATTTTGTGCATATTTTGAAGGGAGAGACATACTCAAACTTGTCCAGCATGAAGTGGAAATATCACAAGTCGTCAGAAGGGTGTGCTGTTCCAGTGCAGTATATCAAATTTTAAATCCAGGCTTCAAGGTGAGCATTCACCTGCCTTCACAAATGGTAAGGTTCAGATTGCAGAGTATGCCAGGAAAGTTCCTCAAGGGCAGCTCTGATGATAACAGCCCTGTGGAATGTCACATTCTAGCTTTACCAGTGATGGATGAGATGAATTCCACAGAACAATATACCTCCAGCTCAGATTGCTCCGGACATAAGCTGGGAATTTGACCAAGAAGCATCTTAGCATCTTATCAAGAGTTAACTACATGATTATTTCACATGTCTATCCCTTGTTAATAGTTGAGCATGAATAAAAATGACAAAGTTTGCAAAGAGAATCCTGCATTTAATATCGGTTGAAGCATTTATATAGAAGAGTACTCAATTCTTCTATTTCAGAATGAAAAGGTTGACCTTAAGTGAAAAATTGCACTTTTATCCCATCAGAATCAGATTTCCTTATCAGCAAGTGTGTGAGCTCCTCGTGGAGCTGAGGCCTTAGTGTGGTATCTCCATGCTGTCTAGAAAGTCAGATTCCTTTGTTGCTGGAGCTCTCCCCTGCAACTGAAAAGAGGAGAGCCCCATGGAAGTCCAAGCTGAGTGACAGCAGGTGACGGTCTAGAGCTCGGTTTGCTGCAATCGGGTGGAGTACTGGAGTGTCTTGAACAGCTCCAACACAGCTTTACATCCGGCATTAGGTTTTCTGTTTCCCTGCTTTCAAAACAATAGGTTTGATAGTGAGCTTGCCTGAGACCTTCAGATATCTCACACAGACCAAATTGAGCCATTTATGCAGCAACTTTTGTAACTGTCCTTGAGTTCCAATAAGGAAAAATAATATTAATTTATCCATACATCTGACGTTGACAGCTTAGAGCTTTGGGCTCCTTACAAAAAATAAAAGGAACTCTGCGTGTTTGTGATGCTGTCTGGTACACTGGAATTTTACACTGATGCAAGACAAGCCACAAAAATGAACAAAATTTTGCCTCACTAAGTGAAGACCGATTCAAAGAAGCTCCTGAGCAGTAGCAACCAGGTCAACAAAAACCATTGTGGCCTGACATCCACTTCCAATCACCCCATTTGTATATTCTTGTCATTTTGCCATTAGCACAAAACAAATGCTCAATGGGTTTATTCCATCGTGTTGGTAGTTGCACATGTCCCTTTCTTCTATCGTCACCATCTTCAGCACCCCACGTTACTCTATTTATATGCCCTCTCCCATCTCAGTTTGCTCCTACATTGATCATAGTCAAGCTGCTTATATGATATGGTACATCCCTTTCTACTGCCAACTGCTGCTCCTAATTTCTGTCCTGCTGTTTCCCTATCTTCTTGTTCCCAGAGAAACATACTGATTGTTGCGCTCTAGTTTTTTCTTGTACGGAACACACTGATTGTTGCTGGCTTGCTACCAATTTTCCAGTTCTTGTGGCCACTCAATCAGCATCTGGTACTAGTATTCAGTTCCTTGCATAAACTTGCTGTGCAATGTCCAAGACTGAGAGCAGAAAGCTGTCCGATGACTATGAAGTTGTGGATGTCCTCGGCCGAGGTGGGTTCTCGATAGTGAGAAGGGGAGTGAGCAAGTCAGAAGGGAAGACCCAGGTTGCCATAAAGACCCTGCGAAGGCTTGGTCCGGCGATGATGGGGACGAAGCAAGGGTCAAAGGGTGGCCTCCCAATGTGGAAGCAGGTATCCATCTCTGACGCGCTGCTCACCAACGAGATTCTCATCATGAGGAGGATAGTCGAGAACGTCGCGCCACACCCCAACGTTATCGGCCTTCATGATGTGTATGAGGATGTGCATGGAGTGCACCTGATCCTCGAGCTGTGCTCAGGTGGTGAATTGTTCGATAGGATAGTGGGGCGTGACCGGTACTCGGAATTTGATGCGGCAGCTGTAGTTCGTCAGATTGCGAGAGGCTTGGAGGCTCTTCATAAGGCAAACATCATACACAGGGACTTGAAGCCAGAGAATTGCCTGTTCTCTGACAAAAATGAGGATTCCACATTGAAGATCATGGATTTTGGTTTGAGTTCTGTTGAAGATTTCAGTGACCCGATTGTGACTCTGTTTGGGTCGATAGATTATGTTTCACCAGAAGCTCTCTCAAGGCAAGATGTTTCAGCTGCAAGTGATATGTGGTCTGTTGGGGTAATACTGTACATCCTTTTATCTGGGTATGTTTGATAACTCTTCATTGTGATTCCCTTGTTTATTTTTTTGCTCATAGTTTGAAGGATTTTACTTTGTGTATTTCAGATGCCCACCATTTCATGCTGCAACTAATCGAGAAAAGCAGCAAAGGATCCTGCAAGTAAGTCATTATTGTAGCTAACCTCTGGACATAATGCTGTTATATTATTTGAGTTTGGTGGTGTTAGGAACTCTCCAGTGATTCATATTTTGATGTATTCACCTTTTGAGCATTTCTACAACCTTCTCTGACAATATGGAACACGTTGGCTCAGTTGTAGTGGGAATGGGAGTTCAATCAATTTCTCTAAAAAACACTTTCCATTTTCTAACAAAACCAGAATCATTTGGCATCACTAGTCACACGTCATATTCATGGATGCGATGTAATTTAGACTTACATTCACTGCTGCCTCAATAGACTATCTTCTATATGCTCTTCCAACCTAAATTACATTTAGAAGATGAGATTACCTAGTAGGAACTAGGTAATTTAGGCATAGCTCTGAACCTTCTGTCATCTGGTTTGGAGCAACTGTGCACAGCATGGTAACAGTTCTGTCAATCAGTGCTGAATTGTCTTCTTCTGGTAGCTATCGGCACCTGAATTTTAATTTGTCCTGTTTCGATGGCTAAGTTTTCTTGAGGCAAATGGGACTTGCTTTTTCCTGGGTGTAAAATATTTCTCCTGAGTACAAACTGACCGTTCCAATCCAATTGCTCAGAAAAAAAAACAAAACGTAAGTCGAGTCCAAGAGGTTAGACAAAACTGCGTCAAAATCTTCTTAAAATGGAACAGAGTTAAACAAAAAAAAAGAATATCTTTAAATAAGATGGGTTCTTGGTTGTTTGCTTGCTTCATCAAAGAAGGTATCAATTATTAAATATTCCTTACATTTAATTGGGATGTCTTGCTCTAATGTTGTGCGTTTACCAATTTTTTTCAGGGAGAGTTTAGTTTTCAGGATCACACGTGGAAAACAATATCTTCATCAGCCAAAGAATTGATTTCCAGTCTTCTTTCTGTTGAACCTTACAAGAGGCCAACAGCAAGTGATGTCCGTGCCATGCCCCCCCTTTTCCCATGATGGACATTCTGACTAGATATAACCGTACTGAACCATGTATCATTTTGAACCAGCTTCTGAGGCATCCTTGGGTGATAGGAGATTGTGCAAAGCAAGATCTCATGGATGCGGAGGTCGTGTCAAAACTGCAGAGGTTCAATGCTAGAAGGAAACTGCGGGCAGCCGCAATAGCCAGCGTCCTTAGCAGCAAGGTGGCATTGAGGACGAAAAGGCTGAGGAACCTTTTAGGAACCCATGATCTTAGCTCAGAGGAGCTAGACAATCTGCGCGTTCATTTTGCACGAATGTGAGTATAAGCAACTTGAATCCCTTTTTTGGTTTTACTTGAATTTCGATTCTAGCATTTCTCATTTAGCAATAAGAAGAGGTTGAAGACTGAGCTATTCAAAATGTGGCTTATATCCATATATCCTCCAGAATCAATTTTAAGCGTAAAAGAATCCATACTTGGTATGAAAAGTGCATGGCAATTATTGACAAATGCAGAATTCGAGAATCATGATGTTTACATTTGGCGTGTCATGTGTTAAGCAAACTGATGTGGCATTTTTCTTTTCTTCGCGTGAAAATTTCAGTAGTTCCAATACTTGGTAAAAATCTGCATAGCTCCGAAACCTTTTCATAGGACACCTGATGTGTTTTGTTGACTGTACTGAAGAAGAGAGCGATCCTGGCGCAGATGTGCGGATGGAGAGAACGCCACGCTGGAAGAGTTTGAACAGGTCCTGAAGGCGATGAAAATGGACGCGCTGGTTCCGCTGGCGCCTCGCGTGTTCGACTTGTTCGACAACAACCGTGACGGCACCGTGGACATGAGGGAGATCCTCTGCGGGCTCTCCAGCCTCAGGAACTCCCGAGGCGACGATGCTCTCCGGCTCTGCTTCCAGGTAACATTGTGCTCGCAGTTGTTTTGTGATGCCTCTGTGCATTGCTGATTCGTAACCTGGGGGGGGGGGGGGGGGGGGGGGGGCGCTGCTTTTAATATCTGAACATGACAATCTTTGGCCAAAACAAAATAAAAAATGTCTGATCATGAACACTTGAAATAATATCTCAGATGTACGACGCCGACCGGTCAGGCTGCATCAGCAAGGACGAGCTGGCGTCGATGCTACGAGTAAGGGGATTCAGAAAAAAAAAAAGACAAAATATTTGCTTCACCTCTATTATAGAAACTGGTGTTTGTTCGAGCTTCGGTTAGAAACGCTGACGACGCATCTACTGCTTTGCTTGTGACCCCAGGCGCTGCCGGAGGACTGCCTCCCCGGGGACATCACGGAGCCGGGGAAGCTGGACGAGGTGTTCGACGAGATGGACGCCAACGGCGACGGCAAGGTGACCTTCGACGAGTTCAAGGCGGCGATGCAGAAGGACAGCTCCCTCCAGGACGTCGTCCTCTCCTCCCTGCGACCGGTGCAGTAGACAAATCATCAGGATTCATTAAAATTATTCATGGAGAATAATAAGTACTTTTTGACGCTGCATTAACTATTCTGTCTGAAACTTCTGTATCCCGGCCGGCCGTATGCTGGAAACGCGTTCAGACTTGGTCCCAGATGCCTTGCCGCGTTGGCAGCTGTATTTTTGTTTTGTTTTGTTTTGTTTCTGAATGAAGCCTGCCTGCGTCATTTCGGTCACGTATAAACAGTCAAATACTGTGTGATTGGTGATGGTCCTTGGTCGTCGTCCATCCCACTCCGGAGTCAACGGACGGCAGCTTTCTCTGGCCTGTCAAAGGTAGGTAGCCCACGGGCCTCCTCCTGGGCCGCGCAGATCCCCAGACGAGTAGCTGAGCAGCCCATGGAGTTTTTCGGAGATCTGATGAACGTGCTTGCTGACGACTGCGCTGGGATGCAATCCTTTTTGGTGGATGGTCACTCATCGTGAGGATCTACGGTATCAGGACAGGAGACGTGTGCGCCTTCATCTTCGGCGAAGAGGGTGACTCTCTGTCAGTGAGGGTGCACGTCCTTAGAGCAGCTCCCACGGGATAAAAATGGGGGTGCAGTGCAACAAGTTTTTCATCAGTCACAGTGCATATCTAGATGCATATAAACATCTATGAACTAAAAAGTCAAAATAACCTATAATTTGAAATGGAGGAAGTACGAGCTGAACATTTGAGAGTTTTGTGCTATCTGAACATTTGATGATGAGCAGGTGACGAATTCTTGCTGTACCAGATTTGAGTACTCGATTGTCGGCAAGGTGCTGTTGTCCTGATGAGCCAAAGCATGTGTGTTTGGCCCAAATGTTTGGGAGATGCAGCCTCTTTTAAAAACTCCGAATCTGAGCTGCCTGGGTGCTAGCTGGTCTCCATCTTTCAGAATGGAAAGCGAGTTGTCGCCTCCTTGTTTAGTTCACCCCCAACTTCCAACTTTGGCACTATGCAAAAAGAAGATTCCTCATCACATCAAACTTGCGGTACATGCATGGAGTACTAAATGTAGACGAAATTAAAAACTAATTGCACAGTTTTGTTGTACTTTGCGAGACGAATCTTTTGAGCCTAATTAGTCAATGTTTGGACAATAATTCAAAAATACAAACGAAACGCTACAGTGTGCTACAGTGCTGTAACAGTAATTTGGTACCTCCAAACTTTGGCAACTAAACAAGACCTCAGAACTGACAGATCCGTTGCTTTTCTTTGCTTGTTATCCCGGTGTTAATTCTGGAGCTGCCGCGACTGTCCACATACGCATTGATATTCTGTTCACACTCTGTCCCGTTCTCTATTCTCTGGTCACGAACCCTCGATTAACGATTCCTTCGATCAGGCGCGTCGGTTGGCAAAAGCTGGGATACAGAACATGCAACCGTGTGATTTCGAGTCCTCATCGGTCAAAGCAACCATGAAGAAGACACTAGCCACTTGCTATCCTTCATCACATCATTTAAGTACGGTTAGAGAAATAAAAGTCAAAGAGTGTAACAAAATTCTTGATCCTTCAGGTGGTAATCATCATGAGAATGTTTCCGTGATGAATGAACAAATACGGTCAATTGGGTGGCGAGCTCGCGGGAAACATCTTAGCAGCAGGTGTCTCCGTCCCCGTGCCCCCCTGTGGCCCCTCTTCCCAACTGAGAACAGCGGCGATTCATGAATATTCTTCAGATGGCAACCATTGCTTTCACATCCTAGGAGCTACACAGAAGAATAGCATCTTGCAGGATGCACAAGAAACCTAACGAAGCAGAAGCAAAAGTTCCAGGGATTGGAAGCACGAGTATTGATTTTTTTTCCCCGACACATCTAAAAGTGAAACTGTAGCAATAAGCACTATTTGACATGCGTCCAACTGTTATGTACAGATGAGCGTGCCCCTTCCGCGATGCCAAAGAATTCAACAGCTGTGCCTGATCAAGAAAAAAGAAGAGACAAGAACCAGCCAGATAAGGACTGACTACTGCGTATAACAAGAAAATCAACGAGAAGCTGACTGTCAGTGTGCTAAATTGCTAATGAACTGAAACAGTGAAAGGTATTTCCATATAATTGTTCATTTCTGGTAAAATCGATGAGGAACGACAACGCATGTCGCAGCATTTCCCATATTCATTTGTTAGCAAATTTGATTTCGCCAACAGAACTTCCCTACCAAAATGATACAACATTTGATTTAAGGCATTTGTATTCATAAGTACAGTTAACAACATTTAATAGTTCAGGGCTCAGAGCAAGGCTTATGGAGCGCAAAAATCTTTACTCTACAATGAGAAGCAGGGCGGGTTACAGACAGATCCCTAAGACCTTGATACATTTTTTTTTACAGAACTGATCCTTCGTACATGCTGGAGTAAATTCCTCATTATCCATTGGCATTTACCTTTGTGTTGGCTATCTACAGTGTTATCATGCTGAAATTGCTGATAGCACAACTGATGCATTCAGTAAAAATGTATGAAATTACAACGCAGGAGTTCATATTCAGGGAAAAATAATGATGATCCCTCAAACTAAACCCAAAATCTAGGACATTCTCTCTGCCCACATGGATATTATGTTCCTCACCTCCCGTCTGAAAGTCAGAGAAATTCTTGTTTGAGAGTAGCTAGTAGTTATTCCTGAACCAAAATTCTTAGTAGTATTTTCAGAAACAATAATAAATAGCCAGGCAAACATCAAACTTCTTTTCGGATCATAAAGCCTTGCAGAGCATGGTGTGTCACCCAGCAGTGCATACCGCATCCTCTAAAAAAAAAGGCAGTGCATACTGCATATAACCAACTACATCTGTTTAGTAACAGAAATTGGTTTCTCAAGCATGCAAGCGACAAAAAATATAGTATCAGGACATCACAACAGTACAGTATCCCAGCAGAATGATCTAGCCCCAGACGCAGCGAAAATGGACAATGTGATAGCAATCGTCCATTCATTCTATGAACTGCTCCTTCAGCACTCAACAGTCATGGAAATATCAGATGTATGGCAGTGTAACAACATGAGGTGGTGGAAGAGAGGAGAGTGGAGAGAGCATGCTTTGTGAGAGCAAGTGGCTGATTCGTGGGACCCACTGCACAGTGAACAAAACCGATGGTTTCCCAGAATGCTTCACGCCAGAGGGTCCTGGCTACACGGGCAAAATGGAACAAAAAATACAGTACAAAATTAAAAAGGACCCCCTCACTGCCGTGTGGGACCCACACAGCCCGCGTCCTACATTGACCCACCTGCCAGTCGGTGCAACTGCAGTACAGCAAACATTTCTGACTGAAAACAGCACAGCAAGTTAGCAACAGTACAGTGTGAATATATGTATACAACGGGCTGGCGGGCTGAGCTCCAGACTTGTCACCGGGAGAATGAGACAGCATAGCAGAACTCTCCTATACCAGGAGAATAGAACAGCATTTAACATGGTTCTACAAGCCTGGGGGGTTATATTACACAGGCTATCTGGCTCTAAATTACACATCTAGCAATCTGAGCACGGCAAAACCGGAGCTGTGGCAGGGGGGTGTGGGGGAGGAGATATGGACCCATGGGCCACGGTGCCTCACTGCCTCAGCTCCAACATACTCGCAACAGTGATACAAGCGTCACTTTTGCCAGATTAAGATTACAAGGAACAGAATGCGCCATCCATCGTCGCTCATAGGAATCATATCTTAAATAGGTACCGCAGGTCTTCCACGGTGAGCCGAGTCGTGTGGCCACCGGATTTGTCTTCACCGAATGCAGAGCTGACCATAGCTCTCTTTTCCTCCTGTTGAATGGGAACATGCATAAGCAAAATGGCTGTAAATTTTATAAGTAATATTCCGTATCAAGGTTGGTTCCATGATATGATGACTTAAATCAGAACTAGAAATAATAATAGTCCAGAATTGTTAAGTAGAATATAGCTGTTTGGTTCCAAAGGTAGCGGAAAGTGCCATGGTAAACATGAGTACAGTCGCTCTGTTTTCTCCTTGCACTGATCTCAGCTAATTTGAGTTCTCCAAAGATCACTTTACAAGAATAAAGCAATTTGGTTTCATTCACTGTCATGTTTCATTTCTTAGGCATAACACCACGCGACAAGCTAGACATGATTCGGCACTTATCACACAATTTCTCATAAACATTAAATCAGATTGGACAACCAACTAAACATCAAGTCATATAGTATCTTGAAATATCATTGCATGATTAAACTGCATCTGATTGTATTGCATAATTCTCATCCTCTATAATAACAATAACTAGGCGCGTGACACATAAGTAGTTAAAAATGCATCTCAGCAAACTTTGAATAGTTACCTGTAGAGCTAAAATCCGATCTTCCACTGTATCTTTAACGGTCAAGCGAGATACAGTAACAGGACGAGTCTGCCCAATTCTATGTGCTCTATCCACTGCCTGGTCCTCAGCATAAGGGTTCCACCAGAGATCAAGGAGAATTACGTGGCAAGCAGCAACCATGTTGAGACCAAGATTACCTGCTTTCAGTGACATAATCATAACCCTGACCTGGAGAAAAGAGGGAAAATGTTCTTTTTAGTACAGATATCGACTGAAAGTCTGGAGATGTAAAATAAATAAGGCATGAAAAGAACAAACAGAACAAAACTACCTCCGGGTCAGTGTTAAAATCCTTCACTGCTTTATCTCTTAAGTTGAGAGACATCGTTCCATCCAGTCTCCTGTACTGTATAAGATTGCTATTCAGTGAAAGCTCCAGCAAATCCAACATGCCAGTCCATTGGGAGAAGACAATCGCTTTTGCTGGGGCTACTCGACTTCGATTTGATTCCGTAGTATCACTTTCAGTAAGGGCATCTCTGTTGATGATAGAATTTAGTATATCAATGGCTGCTTGTATCTTGGAGGAGATGTAGCTACTTTGACTGATTGAAGATGACTCATTATCTTCTGATGAACTTGTTCCTGCAGTACTAGATTTGCCAGAGATGCAAATCCTTAATGCACCTGATGAAAATAATGATTCAAGACTTAATGTTTTACTGCAATTAGGGGCAGGACACATATTCTCATCAGTCGTTATCCGTTCATGTATACATTGATAGCAGAAAACATGACCACAAATCGTCACAACAGCGTCCTCAGGTGTGTCCTGCAAAACACAATTTGGTTCCAAGCATTAAAACTGAGATGAAAGAACTTTCAAGTGCAACATAGGTTTTTAAAAAAAAATGGAAATGGAACCTCGATCGCATTAGCATGCTTACACAATGCGCACGCAAAAAAGGATAAAGATCTTGACTAAATGTGTGCTATCTGGCTCAATCATCCTACTAGGTAATATTAGACCTGGACCCTGGACACCAAATTTTGAGTACAGTCCAGCATATGTGTGTTTTAGCCATTTCAAGCACTCATCTTGTTATCGATTCATGTCCAATTATGCATACTTTTAAAATGAACTAAAGTTTGGATGAACTAGATTCATAAGAAAGTGGGTTCACTTGAAATGCAGTTCTAAGATTATATGTCAGTATAGACTTTGATTGTGCAATTATCTCAACAAAATTATAAACATACATCATGTTGAAAAAGTAAACTATAAATATTTGTGCAAAAATATGCTCATATGTGCTCTGTAAAAATAGGATAATAGATGCGCCTCATTTGCAAAAGCATATACGAACTTCTTTTTTGCACGATAGGATATTTGAATATTTTTTATAACTTTAAAGTAAACAAGTATACATATCCAAATTTAGGTGGAGCTAGTGTAGAGAATCTATATTTGGGGGCCAGACTTGCACAAAATTTGTATGATTACACCCATAAAGGGAAGAGGAGATAGAAAACAGGTGAACATCGAAATAGTGGTGAGAGATCAGATTGCTTACATTGCATAAGGTACAAACAGCAGATCCCACTTCCACTTTTGCAAGCAAATCTATCACAACTTCCTTAGGCAGTTGCTTTGCCATTTCTATAGAACCATCACCTCCATATTCTGACTGATTACCCTTCACAAGAAGAGGATGATCACAGGCTTGCCGAAGCCGCAACAACATTAAAAGGATATTGGCATAGTTTTGTTTGAGTGTCCCAGCCGCAGCAAATGCCTGAAACGGGCAGGCAACACATCAGCATCCAGATATCTGCTTTCAATATTCCCAATCACCAAAATGAGATCCAAATATTTAACTACTGATCAAAAGAAAATCCACCTCAAAACTACTATACACTTACATCTTTAGATCTACAGTAAATGATGGGATAAGTATGGATTAATGGATGAAATATAAAAGAAGCATGAGTTCATACGATAATTCAAATAGGAAAAAAAAAGAGGGAAAAGCTAGCAATATGAACCCAAATAATGGCTCTAGATACGGCATTGATGTTGAACACATGTGAACTGTAGGACAAGGAATAACCAAGAAGATTTGAGAGAAGCTGTCCAGAAAATAATCAGACAAAGGAAGTCGAATTCGAGGATTTAACCAACCTTGAACTGTTGCCGAGAGCGTTCTTCCAGCGTCAAATAAAAGGACCGCTCCTCATGTGAGAAATCTATTTTATTCAGATTAATTGTCTTTGGAGGTAAATTTATGATTGGTTCCCCATTAATCAGAGTTTCTATATGAAAAAAAACATCATTCAATCATCAATAGAGATTTTAATCAAATGGAAGATTTTACCAAGTCCACATGCACTCAATAAAAATCGTTATAACGTAGCAAATGAACATAAACGATGATGATGATGACAAAAACAAAGCCTTTTCGGTCACAAGCAAGTTGAGGTCAGCTAGAGATAAGACAACAATGCTTAGCAACGTACAGTTCTTTTCTGCTATCTTCACCTTAGTTAAGGAGCTTAAAAAGATAGCTTTAGTGTTTTTCCAATGCTCATATTCTAAATGATTTTTTTTTCTGGAAAAACATACTGAAACAGAATGTTATCAAAGACACATATAAATGTAACCACATGCAGAAATAACTTTCAATAAACCTCTTCACATGTTCGGTAGCAATAAACAATGCTATGAGCAGCAGTAGAAATAGCATTTAAGTGCAGTGATATAAACTAAATTAGCACGCATAGCTTAAAAATAGAACCACAGATAGGTACATGAAGTAAAAATACATTTATCACCTTTTGTACGACGCAGGAGAACTACCCTCAGCACAGCTTGAAGTTTCTTATACCCATGAACTGCATTTCTAGCAATTGGGTGCTTTATCATTGTGCAAAATGAGTTATATGTGGAATATGGATCATATTTCAAGAAACGAAAATAGCTAAACAGCTCATCAATTGCATTTTGTATAGGTGTTCCTGATAAGCACCATCTCCTTTTTGCTCTTAGCCCGCAACAGGCTCTAGCCACTATAGTTCGGTGGTTTTTTATTGTCTGAGCTTCGTCAAGCACAACCCTAAACCACCGTACCCTTGCAAGTGGGCCACTGTCAAGGTCAAAGTCTGAGTCCTTCAGTTTCTTCTTCTTCTTCTTAGACTTGCTCTTTGCACTTGATGGTGGTTTTCTTTTATTGCCAGCTGAGGGTTCTCCACTGTTCTTTCGATCAGCATCATCATCAGCGATCTGTTTAGGTACTTCATTGGCCACAATTGTATATGTAGTCACAACCACATCGTATTTTGCCAGCTCACTTGGATCTTTGGTCCTCAAACCACCATGGTAGACTAAAACAGATAACTTAGCACTTTCACTAACCTTGTCAGTCAATTCGTTAGCCCACTGCTTAAGAACGCTAGCAGGGCATACTACTAGAGTACCTGCAGCTGGCCTTGTCATGGACCGCGTGGTGGATGCAGATGATGTGCATGTTTTAGCTTTCTTTTTCCATTCAGCATTGCTTTCAGCCATTTTATCTGGAACATTATTTGGTTGACTGACACATGGCTCAACGCTACTGGTGCCAGCAACTGTTAACGATGAACTAGCCCCTTGGTCCTTCTTGGGCTCAACACTACTGGTGCCAGCAACTGTTAACGATGAACTAGCCCCTTGGTCCTTCTTGGGTTCATCGTTCACAGTTTGTTCTCCTTCATCATCTTCATCGAGATTTAGTAATTCAGATTTCAAGCGATCTGAATCAACAGACATGAATTCAGACTGTTGACTCTTTTGTTTTTGTATAAGGGCAATTGTAGACACAGTCTTCCCAAGGCCCTGTTACAGGACAACTGCTTTGCTGTTAGAATAGAAGCATACTAAGAAATAAATTGCTTACGAACAACTTTGAAATCAGAAACAACCTGGTCATCTGCAAGAATTCCACCAGCACAATGTGAGCTATTCTCCTTCGAAACCATCCAAGCTAATGCCATTTTCTTTCAAGCAATAAAGATGTCTAAGGAACATGATATACAACATATATGAAATTGGCATAGAAAGTTTGACAAGATTCATATACCTGATGCTTAAGGAGAGATACTGTTAGCACTCCCTCAGGCAGATCATCTTCCCTTTTTTCCCGACTAATATGCTGCATAACATATTTTGAAAAGCAATGCCATTCACAAAGTAGACTCAAAACTGATGGGAAATAGCTAAAGCAGCTTTACCTAGATCACTTAGGGGTATAATTCCTACTGGGAAAATGTACCATGATTTTGAGCAAGAAAAACATAAACAAAATGTCTTAATTCAGATAACGAAAGGAAAAAAAAATGCATGTCTTCTTCAACAGTCAAAATGGGCACTTGTGTTTACAGAATGTGATGAAATACTTTAAACTAGATTTGTAGATGGCAGTCATAACTGCTAAGATGTTTATAAAACAATTCTGATCAAAATAAGTAATATGTACCATCGGCTTTACAGAATCTGACTTCATTGGTTAAAGTATAATGCAACCGATTCAAATTATTCTTTTCTGTTACAGAACTGGTGAAAAGGTGAGGTTGAGCTTGTTTTTTTTGGTAAACTACGAATCAGAAAATAATTTGAGGAGCAAAATGAGAAACTCAGAAGATAGACGCACTGCATGTACAAACTTTCAGGCATTTGCATTGAATATGACAAAAGGGCAATCTTGTTTGGTAAAACCACTTCCAAACCACGTTGCAACAGGAGATATTGTTCCATTTCCAATAGCAGAAAATATGGGAAGGTCACATAGAAGAAATAGGAAAGGATCAACCATTAGACAATAAAATTTGTTAAGCAATAGTCCGATCTGCTAAAACATGCTAGATTTTCACATCCTTTTTCTGTTAAAAGAAGTAAATGTGCAAAGAATTTAAATCATTTTACTGGTGCCACAACATAAGAAATAGCCAATAAAAATTGACAGATAAGTACCTGCGTGTATATTCAAATTCATAAGGTTAGATGATGCATTCTGTTTCTTTGAAAGAAGTGCATTAAACAATACTGGTACATGTAAACACGAGACCTATATGTGATTCTTTCTGTTTATATCCGGCAGAAACTATTTATAGAGTATTCTTTTCAGTGAAGAGGGAAATTAACTAGTAAATAAATAACAAGCAGTGCCTATCACCCACTGATTTATCAAGTTATGTCATGCAATTCACAAAGTGTAGAGGGTATTGATAGTTATATTGTATAAAAATTGCCAGCAAAGCAATTCACAAGGGGAAGAGATTTATAATTCAATTGTATAGAAACTAACACTGGATTCAGCATGTGACACTACAATCTGGGCAGGAAGCAAGCAGCATTTACATATCAATGGGCCAAAGATGCTATACCTGCAGGGCTTCTTGATATACTGCTCTCTCATCAGAATCCAAAAGTCTATTTTCTGGATTCAAGCGACCTTGTGGATCAAAGGCGTTAACTTCACTGTTATTAGAATTGTTGACACCCAACGATGAAGGCAGTACCCTATGTGTGCTGGGACCTCCATATACAATAACATCATCTGTCAAAAACTCAATATTAAAATCAAGATAAACATTAATCTTACTACAGGAAACCTGCACCAGCAGACCAGCTAACATCATTTGCATGATTGATCAAAATAGAATCATTTGAGATTAGCTGTGCGTACCATCATCAACCTTTTTCTGGGTATTACTCGCATTAAAACTTCCTATTGCCATCCTTGAAGATGAAGGATGCGCATTTCCATTGGTCATATTTGTTCCCATTCTGTGCTCACCCAAACTATGTAAGTTTCTATCGGCGAAAAGTGGTGGGAGCTTGCGTGTTGCACTAGCAACATTTGCATGCATAGATTTTGATGTGTTGCCATTGGAAAAAGAAGATGGAAGAGCCCTCTTGTTATTGCCGTTTGCATCTGCTGTAGAACTGTTGTGTTTTTCCCCTACACTGTCAACTCTGTTCGAAGCAGAAAGGCCCCTTGCTTGTCGCATAGGCATATAAGAACTTGGATGGGAACGAGTCATGTCCCCTGAACCAAACGTATGACGAGCACTCTCCATTGGTCTACCATTTGTAAAGGATGGTGGAAGAGTCCTGTATTGACCATTATTATTATGGATATTCCTTGAAGAAGATGGGGCAGGAGCACTCCTCTGCCAATCCTCATCCTCAAAATTGATTGGACGCTCTTCACCATTTTGACCAAATCTTGTGCTTGCAGAAGCTGGCTGCTGGTCAAAATCATCATCACTATCCGAAATCAAGTCAATAATATTTTCATTGTTCATATTGCCAGCTAGCAAGTCAAGTTAATATGTATTCTCAGGATTTTCTTGTTCTTAACATGTTAACCTGCCTGAACCGATGGTTTGATTTTTTTATCTTGACGTATTCAAAACCACTTCCTAATCTTTGCAGATGATTGGCATGCTGAAGAGGCTCTTCACTATGACAGTTAACCTGTAAGCAGATCAATTATTTTAGAGCTGAGTAAATAACAACTTTTCACAGAATAACACAGGAATAACAGCATGCAAGCTTTATCCATGAAAATAAGGAGGAAAAAGGTATTTTTTCTGAAAAATAGGAACACTCAATCACCAAAAAAAAACAACAGTTTTGAAGATTGTGTTAACCTAAACGCTCCGACAGTCATTCTAAAAGACTATGATAATGCGGGTATTCACCTAGTAATTGTACATACTAGGTATCGCAATATGTGCCTGCCCAATCAACCTGCCCACCCACTATAGTGGGCAGGAATAGCATGAGTGGCAGATCAGAACCACGAGTAACCCTTTGGGGTTGTCATCTTTCATATGTGATTCACGAATCCGATTGTGTTTTACCCAAAAAGACATTTTGATTATGAACTTTTCATTCTTTCCCACGTGTGTTTTCGTGCAAACTCTTGTGACAGTTTGGTTCCTAAGATAAAGCTTATGTATGATGCCCTTGGTTCTTCTTATCCGAGATGATCTTTTGCATTGACTAAAGCTTATTCCCAACTGACTTTAAGTTTACGGACAGACAAACTGCACTTGTGGCGTTAGAAACAATAATGAAATTCAAGAGACAAAAGGGGCAAGTTTCCTGGCACAGCCCGCCTTTTCCCACAAACCTAACGTTAGGGCATCTACCATTTCTGGCTAATGCGGCATGCACTCAGAGAGCAATCCTACACCAAAACCTGGATCGGATTAAACAGGCGGCCCAATCAACTACTAGGAGGAACCACCCAAAAACGAGGAACCGGATCAAATCTTGCAGCGGGAGACCCCTGCTCGACGGGATCAGCCAATCAGCCATTCGAGGTAGCAAGGAAGGGGAGGATTCGAGGTAGGGCTCGGGGCGCGCACTTACCTAGGTGCGCAAACAGCCGCAGATGGAGGAAACGGCGGCCGGAGGTTGGGGGCGTCAGGGTTCGGTGGCTTTGGGCCTCGTCGGCGGCCGACGGCGTGCGCTCGAGGAGACCCAGGCCGCGCCGGCGTGGGGCCTCGTCGGCGGTCGGCAGTCGGCGGCCGGCGGGGCTTGTCGCGTGGAGGGAGGCCAATCGGGAGTAGAGAGGCCGGAGGGTGGTGGTGGCGACGATGGAGGAGGATTCGGTGAAGTCACGGCGTGAGTTACCTCCACATCCAGCCGGTCAGTGACGATCCAACGGCTCCTGCGTTTTTCCAGGCAAAAGCAGGCCAGACTTGGCAGTTTTCCAGGCCAGCGCCAGACGACCTCGTCCACGCGGCCGGCCGGAGATGGAGATGGCCAAGGGGGAGGGTGACGTCACCGACGCCACGCCCCATCCAGCTCTTTGGCAGCGAGGAGCGGACGCCCGCCGGGCTGCGGCTCGACGGCGAGCCCATCTTCTCCGTCCCTGGTAAATCTACTTCGTCCCCACGTGAGCGATGGACCCATTGAAGTTCGTCATCAGAATGGAGTTCTTGCCGCAGGAATCGAAATTCCCATCCCAAACCATATGATCTTGCCACTGCGGATTGATTAAACTGGGAGGCGATTCAGCTCTTGCTGTTGAATCATCGCCCAAACATTTTCTTTTTGAAACGAGTCGCCCAAACATTTTGGTGGCTTTGTTTGTTCAGGATTTGTTTCGTTCTGATCTCATTTGAATTCGTTTCAAGCAGCTACTCTGCACTTGAGTTCCAGCAGAGGCTTTGGCTGCCCTTCTTGATTTCCATCATGCATCTTCCAGCATCGTTGGCCATCGATAGCTAGCTGCTTTTGTGAGATCACCAGAGTAAACAATATTTGTGATCCATTTCTTAGGCTCGATCTCGTGGAGTACCGCGTACGAGTAGATGAGTATTTGGTTTAAACCTTGCACCTTCTCCATGCTACGCCTCGTGTTATAGGATAGGGAACAACCCCGGCGTGATTTACATCACGAGCAGCATACTTTGAACCGAAATCTCCTATTTACATCAGTTATCTATTAGGCTATCTAAACTAACTCGGTACAATTTGTTGCATGCGTGTTACACACGATACATATCATTTAACATTCTCCCTCAATCATAACTTATATAAGTTGAGATTGTTGTTGAATCCCTCAAGCAGCTAGCGCCTTTGTAAAATCAGCGGCCACCTGATCTGTAGTAGACACAAACTGAACCTATAAAAGTCCTTGTGCCACCCTTTCTCTTACAAAATGAAAATCAACTTCAATATATTTGGTTGTGGCATGGGACATAGGATTAGCTGAGAAATATGTTGCACCTAAATTATCACACCAAAGCCTTGCAGATTTCGAAGCCTTGACTCCTAACTCATCAAGCAAAGCTTGTACCCACATAACTTCAGCTGTTGCATTTGCCAGGGCCTTGTATTCCGCTTCAGTACTTGATCTAGGCACAGTAGCTTGCTTTCTTGCACTCTAGGAGACAAGATTAGATCCCAAGAACACTGCAAAACCACTTGTTGACCGTCTGTCATCAGAGCATCTTGTCCAGTGTGCATCAGAAAAGGCACTAACAAGCATAGATAGGGACCTTTGTACCTCAATATCCACTTGGCTACTGTCCAATGTAAAGTAGTGGGTTTATGCAAATACTGACACACCTTATTCACAGCAAACGAAATGTCTGGTCGAGTCAACGTCAAATATTGGAGTGCACCAAATATGCTTCTGTATCTAGTAGCATCAGAATCTCCCAAAGGTTCACCATTAAAGGCCAAATATGTATCTAGTAGCATCAGGATCTCCCAAAGGTTCACCATTAAAGGCCGACAATTTCTCAGATAGAGACAAGGGTGTATTGACTGGTTTACAATTCTCCATTCCAACACACTTAGAGCAAGCCTGTTGTATACCTTTCCTGTATCATCAATATTCCTTCTCGTACCTTATCGTACCTCAATTCCCAAGAAGCAACGTAGATCACCAAGATCCTTTAGAGCAAACTCAGTATTTAGAGCTCCAAGAAGTGTAGGTGTAGCTTTAGAGGAGGAGCTCGCAACAATAATGTCATCAACATATATAAAAAGAAAAACTATGACACTATCCTTGTTAAAATACAACAGGGATGTATCAGTTTTGGACGGTTTAAAACCAAGCTCTTGCTATTTCAAACTTAACTGGGAATAACAGCTCTAGGCGCTTGTTTCAGTCCATAAAGAGTTTTGTCCAACTTACAGATATATTGTGGCCGACTTGTGCTTTTATATCTAGGAGGTTGCCTCATGAATACTTCTTCTTCAAGGTAGCCATGAAGAAACATGTTCTGTATATCTAGCTGGCGTAGAGTCCATCCATAAGATACTGCAATAGATAACACAAGTCGAATTGTGGTTGCCTTGACTACTGGACTAAAAGTGTCCTCGTAGTCAATACCATAACATTGTTTGAATCCTTTAGCAACAAGACATGCTTTATACCTATCAATAGTTCCATTTGGTTTCCTTTTTATTTTATAGACCCACTTGCAGTCAATAATATTTCTACCAGCTTCTGGAGGAACAAGATGCCATGTTTTATTTTTAAGAAGTGCCATGTATTATGTACCCACTGCTTGTTTCCGATCTTTATTTTCTAGAGCTTCATGCAAATTTCCAGGTTCTTGACAGATAGCTAGACAGCCATACCGTACAGTCCTGTCGGTGTAAACCTTTGGCTTGCGAATCCCATCTTGTGCCCGAGTCCTTGGCCGTGAAGAAGCAGGATCCAGCGCACCATGGCTTGCAGATGGAGCTGGCATAGTAGATCCGAACAGAGCGGCTACCGCAGAGGATCCCGGCGTATCCGTCGGGGCAGATCCCGGAGAAATCGATGCTGTTAGGCCATCATGGGGAGCGGGAGCGGAGGATGTTTGGCCCCCTTGCGCGGCAGCAGCGGATTGGCGCACCTAGGGAGCGGGGTGCAGGCCGACATTCGTGGCGCCATCTGGTTGGCACGAGGAAGCAGGAGCAGATGGCAAGGCAGATTCGCCTGGCGCAGACCGTTGGGGCGGCAATCCCGATGATGATTGCCCTCCTGGTGCACCAGCTGCCACGCTCGTATCTTCCTCGAAGAGCGCGTCCGAGGATTCCTGCATAAAATCACCTCCAGGAGCAGCATTTTTACTTGGATTTTTAGCAGATAAATCAGAATCATTAAAAGTATTAGTATGATTCAATGTTGTGCCCCTAGGTAGATCAGAAAAATTGAGAAGATGGGATGGTAGGAGATTTATCTCAGCTTGAAGTCTAGCTCCAGCATTGGCATGTAACTCGGAGAAGGGAAAAATATTCTTATCAAACACAGCATCATGTCATGTCATATGTAGACTGTCCCGATAGAGATGTCAAGGCACTTGTAGCCATTGTGAAGATTGCTATACCCAATGAAAGAACAACGTTTGGAGCAAAACTCAAGTTTTCTAGCATTGTAGGGTTGAAGGTTTGGCCAACACGTGCAGCCAAAGATGCGTAGAGAAGAATAATCAGGTGTCTCTTGGAACATACGCTCCAAAGGAGTAGAAAAATCGATGACCTTACTAGGTGTTCGGTTAATAAGATAAGTGGCAGCTAGAAAAGATTCATCCCAGAACTTGAGGGGCATAGATGCATTCGAGAGAAGAGAGAGCCCAACCTCAACAATATGCCTATGCTTGCGCTTGGCAGCCCTATATTTTGCTGATGTACATGGGGATAGGAAAATAGATAAGTAATGCCTATTGTTTTAAAGAAAGAGTTGAGTTTCTCATACTCTTCTCCCCAATCTGTCTGCATAGCAATAATCTTCCTGTTAAATAGGCGTTCAACTAGTTGTTGAAAGTTGTGAAGCACAGAGAACACTTTTGATTGGTACTAAAGTAAGTAGATCCACACGAATTTGCTGTAATCATCAATAAAGCTGACATAGTATTTCTTTCTCCCAACAGAGTCAGGAGCGGGTCCCTAAACATCAGAAAAAACTAACACTAAAGGAATAGTAGATACTGGTTGATTTAGGATAGGGAAGTTGGTGACTTTTGGCTTGTTGACAAGCGTCACAAATAGACTTTGGACTGACTTCTTTCGAACAAGGAAGTTTATTTTGACTAATAACTTGTTGAACAATGGGAAAAGTAGGGTGACCTAATCTACTATGCCATCGAGTGCTAGAGGGTTCGACCACACTTAGTGCCACTCCTTCTGAAGTGGGAAGAGGATAGAGCCCTCTTTCACATCTACCTTGCAAGAGAATTTTCTTCATGTCCTTGTCCTTTATCAAGAAAAAAATCAGGATAAAATTCAAGAAAGGCTTGATTATCAAAGGCAAGACGATGAACAAAAACTAAGCTTTTCGATGCTTTGGGAACATGAAGGATATTTTTAAGATGCAGATTATGATTAGGAGCATGAACAATAGCATGGGCAATACGATTAATGTTCATACCTACTCCGCTAGCCGTGCGGATTTGATCAGTGTCGTTGTACTGGTCATGGACGGAGAGCTTCTCAAGGTTGCTTTTGCTTGTGACGTGGTCTGTGGTGCCGGTGTCGACGTACCAGTTGGTGTCGACTCCATATGCATGAGTGACGGCGTTGACGTGGCACTCATCAAGAACTTAGTCGGAGTTGAAACGATGCCAACACTGGACAGCGGAGTGCCCTTCCTTGAAGCACACCTAGCACCTGCCAGAGAAGCGTCGTTGCCTGCCGTCGCCCTTGTTAGCCGACCCATTGCCGCACCCACGGCCATTGCAGCCACCATTGTTGCCGCCGCCGCGAGGAGCATTGCCACGGCCACGGTTGCCACGATCATAGCCTCCAGAGTTGTAGCCATTGGAGCTGTTATAGCCACCAGAGTTGGATCCACTAGGACCACGCCCACGCATAGTAGAGTTGACGGAGGACTGATGGCCCTCAAGTATGAGCTCGAGGCACTACTCGAAGCTCAAGATCTGTGCTTGCAGCTCGGTGAAGGTGATGGGCTTGACGCGAGTCACAATAGATGTAACCAGCGGGTTGTAGTCTAGGCCAAGCCCAGTGAGAACTTAGGAGTTAAACTCCTCATCCCCAAGCGGTTTCCCAGCAATAGCCATCTCATCCGCCAGGGCCTTCATCTTAGCAATGAAATCAACAGTAGATCCATTACCTTTCTTTGTAGTTGCCAGCGCAATGCGCGTGCACAGACCATGCTCGGGTCCATGACGAGAACACCTTTTCGACCGCCGTCCAGAGCTCTCGGGTAGTCTTGGATGTCGCGACTTGGGTCATGACCTTGCGCGATATGGTGCTGAACAAGTAGCTCAGCACCTGTTGGTCAAGGGCAACCTATCTGCCATAGTCGGGGTTGGGCCGCTTGACCGTCTTGTCTCCTTCCTTGGTGTCGATTTGCGCCGGTAGAGGAGGAGCCGTGCCATCGAGGAGCCCCTCCAGCTGGGCTCCGCGGATGGCTGGAAGCACTTGAGACTTCCTAAGGACCAGATTGGTCTTGGTGAGCTTCTCGAGATGGGGAATCCAATCGGCGACGCAATGGCTTGGCCGGAGGAGGAGGCCCCTTGGAGAAACACCGTACTAGATGCAATCTAGAGTTAGGCTCTGATACCATATATGAGTAGATGAGTATTTGGTCTAAGCGTTGCATCTTCTCCGTACTACGCCTGCGTGTTATATAGGGCCAGGAACAACCCTTGGCATGGTTTACATCACGAGCAGCAGACTTTGAACCGAGATCTCCTATTTACATAGGTCATCTGTTAGGCTATCTAAACTAACTCAGTACAATCTGTTGCATGCGTATTACACAAGATACATATCATTTAACATACCGCACATAAAAAAGGTATTGTGCTCATATGATTTGCCCATGACACACATTTTTGATACGTGTGGAGAACTGTTTAGGCTCAAGCTCAATGTTGTAGAGAATATGGAGATAAGCAGAATTGGCCATTCCAAAGTCATGAACTTGTTTGGATTAAGGCTCAGATTATACATTATACTACCATGCTCGTATGGTGTTTTTTTAATAAAGGAAAAGCGCTCCAACCTCTACACCCATACATAAGTGTATGGAGCTAAATGTTACATGACAAATTGTACTTAGACTATAGTCTACAGCACCACATAAATAGCAAGGTCTCGAAACAACAACAAAAAAGAGTTTTACCCCCAAATTAAGCCGTCGTAGCACCTACTTTCCAACCATTTTGACATCCTACTCCTACCTGTGGAATTCCACCGTCTCTCCAAGAGTACAAACCAAAACAACCCCGCCGTCGAAACCCGGAAGGGACAATGCAAGGTCACCGCCATCCTGTACCCCTCTCACTGTATATCCATATCGTCTATTTGATACCCTTAACCACGTTGTTTGGTTTGCGGAACGAAACAACCTGTCTGTCACCGGGCGGTGTATCCCATAGGCTTGAATCGGTGACGCAAGGCCGCAAGGGTTCCTTGATTGGACGACCTTGTCGGAGAAATCCGCTCGCTCCTAGGGTCTGTTTGGAAGCCTGGTTTCTAGTCTAAAACCGGTGTAAAATACAGGTCATAATTCTTTCTAAAACTGGTGTAAAATACATGTAGAAATATTTGTTTGGATGGCTTGGAAACACAAATTATTTACCCCCGGTTTAGGCCAATACAACCGAAAAATATAAATCTGCTCTGGAGGCAACACAAAAGAAATGACAAATGTTGGATTCCTCCCTCGCGAGTCACAAGCATCGCATCGCTCACTCTACAGCTTGAGTTTGAGGGGTAGCGGCATGGTGACCACCATGGGGAGAACCAGCGCATGCTGATCAGAATTACTCGATGGACGATGGCTACTAGCTAATGAAACGATTAATCTGCGAAATTTCAACCTGAACAGCTGGATGCAAGCTCCAACCCTTTGGCAATGGTGGCTCCTCCTCATCCCTATCTACGACAGCCAGGCTCCTCCTCATCCTCATCTACGACAGCCATCTCCACCGCCGCAAAGGCCCGATTTAATCCTGCAACGTGAGATTTACAAGTGAACGATATTACCAAACTCCCAAACAGGGCCTAATATAATCCCGTGAAGTACCAACGGATCCTTGATGGGTCAGTCGTCAAACGAAACAAGCTATTTAGCGCCACACGCACATACGATCGACAGGCAGAATGCTCTTCCGCTTCAGTTATTACGCTGAGTTGGGGGTAAGTGTAGTTGGCTCGGGCCCTCCGCCTCACAGTCGCAGTGGTGTGCCCGTGCCGTGTGGTGCCATGCGTGACTCGGGGGGCTGATTGGTTCGGTTGCATGCCCCCTCGTCCAGGCTCTGTGTGTGGGTCCCCGAGCCTGGCTCCCAGGGTGCGGTCACAACATTCGTCTTCTCGGAGCCTGGCTGGCTAGATGTGGCGTCGAGCACGCGGGCGAGAGCATGTGAGGAAAATAGGTACATGCATGCAACCAATCAAAATCTTCCTACAACCTGGCTGAAACGAACCAAGCAACCAATCACGCGCCTTTTGCATGCATTGAGCCCGTCCCTAGCCGGCCTGGCTCCCTCCTGCGAACCAGGCTACGCTAGGAAGAGAACTGATCGGACCCCGGTGGGTGGTGGCTCGGTGGCCGGCGCGGCGCGCACCGGACCGGGCGACTACATCACTACAGGCTGACGTCGCGAGCTGAAACACAAGGTTGTGCATGCTAGGTGCGGGTGCGCCACGTACGCCGACGCCTGGGTTGATGCTTCCTTCGATTAGGCGGCGTCATGCCTCCGTGCGGCGTGAGCTTAGCTCGACTGTCGCGCGCGCACGCGACGAGAAAAACCCAAGCAAACAACGGCGCATCGTCTCAGGGCAGCCAACGATTTGATCATGCTACCGCAATCAACCACATCAATTCCTCTGACGAGGAACACTCGAATAGCAACATCACCGGTTCTTCTTTTTCCCCCGTGCGATCTGCGCCGGGTACAAAGTACGAACGAGGCTCGTCGCCCTAACACGGTAGATCAGCGACAATCTTTCGGTGCACTACCCCACCGTACCTGACACTCGGTTATTGTTCATACTGACAGGTGACAGCCATCTAGCAGTTGGCCTCGTACTTGCCCCCCTGATGCAACCACGGACTGTTGGCGAAGCTGCAAGGGACCAAGAGAAGCATGTGATTAGTAGACCTCGGTTGGTGCCGCTCCATCCAGCTCCGGCTCCTGCACTGTACGTGGCAGGAGTGTGAGAGGAGCTGGAGCCGGTGGAGCTAAAATTTGTGGCTTACCAGCTCCTTAACTGTCTATGAGGGTGAGGAGGGGGAGAGAGAAAATCGGCTCCCGTGAACAGTGTAGCTATAGTGACATGTTAGGTGAAGCCGGAACCGGTGGGAGGTCCACCAAACTGATCCTACGCAGCATCTCAAAGTCACATGAACTCACGGAAGGAAGCTCCGCCTACCTGCTGGAAGGAACGTCCTTGAACGCTCCGGACGTCGGGATCGTGCCGCAGAGGTCGTTGCTGGACAAATCTCTGCAGCAGGCAGCAGGAAGGAAGAGCAATCTCATCGCATCATGGAAGAAATCTCTGCACGGGAAGACGACTCAAAAACTGAGAGAGAACGATTCAACTGCGCTTACAAGAATTTCAGGGACTCGATGTTGCCGAGCGCCAAGGGTATGGGTTCTGAGATCCTGTTGCTGTGCAGGTCCAAGCCGATCAGATTCGTGAAGCCACCAAGCTCCGACAGGATCCGTTCCTGGATATCGTTGATGTATATTTCCCTGATCGATCAGAAACCAAAAGATTGTGGCTGTGATTCAAACGGTTCCGCCTGTAACTTTTTTTTAGCAGTTTTTTCTTGGCTCCGGCGTTAGAAAAACATTTAGCAAAAACAACTTCTCCTGATAGTTTAAAATGGATAAGAATGTGAAATGTCCATGATGCCCTTCTCTTTTTTTCATTTTTTCTCATTTCTTCTTATTTCTTCTTATTCTTTTTTTCCCTTCCTTTTATTCTCATCTTCGTCTCTACTGGCCGGCCATCCATCTCTATCCTTTATGCTCCCCACCGGCCGTCTAGTCTCCTCCCTACCAGCCGTCTGGCCTTCTGCCGGCTGCCTCACCCCTGCCGCCGTCTGGCTCTCCCCCGTCCGCGACTCGACCGTGGCGTCGTCGACCTCCTCCCGGCCCCCGACGCGCCCGCACCACCGTCGAGCTTCGCCCTCGACTCGTCCGCGCCGCCATCGAGTTCCCCCACCCCCGACGCGCCCGTGCCGCCATCAAGCTCCGCCCCCAACTTGCCCGCGCTGCCGGGCGCCTCCAATGCACCCACCAGCCAACTCGCCCCCACCTCCATGGGCAAACTAGGAAGTTTAGCCACGGGAGCATGATGGAGCCGTGGGGAGCCCATTTTTTAAGGCTCCACCTCCATCAATATGCTCCGGTCACCGTATTTCACGGGGCTCCGATGGTGGAGCCGTTTCTTCCCCCACCTCTTTGGCAGGGCTTCACCAGAAGCCGGTGGTGAAGCCGGTTGGGAAGCCCTGCCAAAGGGGGCCTAAGGTCCCGTTTGGCAAAGCTTTGGCGCCTACCAAAATGGCTCCGGCTCTTTTAGTGGACCGGCTTCTCTAGTGGAGTTGAAACGTTTGGTAAAATGCCTCTTCCATTTTATGATGAATGTATGGAAGGATTAAATGTCAAACATACCCCTAGCTATCTAATTTTATTTGGCACATAATTTTTATGAGTTTCCTCTACTTATAATTTGATTTCATATATAATTAAATTGATTGATGAATGTAATTGTCAGTTAAACCATAATTTCTTTTTTTTTCTCCATTTAATTTTCTTTCTTATCCATTCACACTTCTGCCTTATCCTTTCTTCTTGCCGCTTGAAAGGCCACGAGCCTGTCGCTGTTCCTGCTGCTCTGGTGCTCCTGCTACCCATGCGCCGCAGCACTACTACACGCCGCTGCTGCCCGACCAATGCTGCTGCTCCGCCGCTCTTGCTAGCAGCTGCCCGGCAGCACGCTCCTCCTCTTTCCTCACCATGCCGCGTCGCACCCCCGCCTGCTTGCTCCGGCCAGCTGCGCCGCCCCAACGTCGCCCTACTACGGCCACATAGCGCTGCGCCCTCGCCGGTCGCCGCCTTGCTGCGGCCCACCGAGCTGCTCGCCCGCCGCCGCACCCATGCCATCACACTCCGGCCCACCGCGCCGCCCTCCTGCTGCCGTGGGCCGACAGCGTGCTTCTCGACTGGCGTTCCGCTGCCAGCGCTGCCAGGCCGTGTGCGCGTCACCTTCGCCGCTGTGCGCGAGCGGCCGTTCTTCATCGCCGTGTGTGCGCCGTCGTCCGTCGAGAAGGAACGACCATGTCATTTTGAGGTGATATTCACGTGAACTTCCTTGGGTATTTCGGTAACACCAGCACTGGGCAGTGGAGGAGCCGGGAGGAGCCACAAATATTGGCTCCGGCTGTTCAAGTCATTGTTGGCTCCGGCTCCTTAACAGCTTCACTTGCGGAGCCATTTTGAAAACAGTCGTTTGGCAGGGGAGAAGCCCCCCACGGAGCTCTGCCAAAGGCCCCCTAACACTGCATTCACCAGCATGTATGACGGATAGGTTGGTTCAGAAGAGCATGTATACCTGTATTGCAGCCGCTCCAGTTGCCCCAGCTCGGGCGCCAGAGGGCCAGACAGTTTCAGTCCCCCAAGATCCTTGTGAAATAATCAGTTTTAAAACAATCAGGCCTCGTTCGGTTGCCCAGAAACCGTTCCTGTCCAGGATTGAGTGGATCTCCTTTCCTCACTCAATCCTGATCTGCTTCAAATCCTGCTCAGGAACTATTCCAATCCCATAAATAATTTGCTCGGCTGGATAGGAATTATTTCAGGACCAGAGCTATTTCAACAGAACCATTTCACCACAAAAAATTTGTTCTCGAAACAACGAATTCAACCAGAATGAACGTAGTAATAAAACGAACGTAGCAACAAATTTGTTCTTGAACATTTGTATTCAACAGAGCTATTTCACCAAAACAATACATCAAATTTGTCCAGTGAGCTAGCATGTAGGCCAGTGTCTGACATTTGGATATGGAGCAAGCACCTTTTGATAAAATAAGACAAAAATCGAAATTAGCTACACAATGACAACAACATATGAGTCACCACAGATCCACGCTAACGAAATGGAAGCATAAAGGTATGCAGTCTGCTAACTTCATTAGTTCATTCCAAATAGAACTGTGCGCACATGTCACTTCATTAGGACTGCAGAATGTTAGCTTGCAGCTCACTTCGGAAGGAAAAACAAAACAAAAACACTTTTGTTATGAAAATAGCAAACTGCATTTCGACTGCTATATTGTCAAGGATTAGGTATTGTATTTTCTTACCTTGAAAGCATTAGGAATTGTAGCCCCTATCTTGTCAAGGATGATACCTCCTGATAGAGTTCCAAGGATTCCACACACTATAGTTATTCCACCAAACATAAGACCTGCACTCGCCTGATGAAAAAATTCAATGAGAAAGGTTACACAGTGAATAGAGAATGTACTCAGTTGTGATATTGTGAAATAGAGTATTAATCTAGATCAGTGCTAAACTGGACTTAAATTGTGGTCCATCGAGATTGAACAGTCTTTTTTAAATAAGAAATGTACAATGGTCACACATCTAATGTATGATTATATGTAATATGCCAAGATATTGCCACATGTGAGTGAAAGACAGGACTTCTACCATATTGTAGATCTGTTGGCCCACCTTGGGGCCCCAGTAGGAATAAGCACCAATGACAAAGTTATAGGAGATGTAACCTGAAATAATATAGGGACATGAAACTTCAGAATCATAAGTAGATGTACAAAAAGTGTGGAACAGACAAGACATTGAGAGGACAATCTGACCTAAGACAATGATGAAAAAAGGCATCTCTTGTAGTAGTTCTTTCATATCTTTGCCGAGATGACCAATTTCAGTCATGAGACTCTGGCCAAACCTGGAGCTACAGGATCAAAACAGAGATGTGTTTCGATAGATCATTATAAGGTCCAGAAAAGTCTAGTCTTAAATTATACTTGGTCACCGCTCTGAATTTTAAATAGAAGGAAATTCAAAATAAGCTAATATCCTTAGCAAAACAACTGCCTTACTACTTAAACTACTTGTCTTATGAATCGTTTGAGATGCTTATGAATGCCAAGCTAGTCTTAAATTATTTATCTTACGAACTATTTGAGATGGTTATAAAAGCCAAGCTAGTTCAATTCATCATTAAATTAGATCTGCAGCTCAGAATTGTTTGTTTTACAAAGATGAACAGAAGCACAAGAAGATCAGAATCCAGAAGAATTTCAGCATATAAAGAACAAATGGCTCCAATGGAGACTATTCTTCTATGTTCTACCAAAAAGCAAAATTGCAACAAAAAAACTGTTATTGTCCAATGGGAGGATAAAAATTGACACAAGGCACATACTTATCTGATCTTGAACCTCAGGATTAAGCATCTGGCCGTATTCTTTTGTTCTATTCTGAGCAAATCCTAGTAAACAAAATCTCCAGCCCCCAAAGAGGCAAAAAAGCGAGAAACATCAGGTACCACAAGATGACAATTACAAAATGCTGTATAGTGGAGTTGTTTGCTTAGTTAACCATAACTGTAAGAAAAGAAAGGCAGACCTTTCAGCCATTGCCTTGCCATGTGATCCTCATCCTTCCTTCACCTGCGTATTATTATTAGCAGCCGCAGCAGCAGCGCGTAGCAATTAAGAGCACCACCAGCCAGCAAGCAGCAGCAGGCTCCCGCACCAGTTGCAGCTCGCCACCTTCCTCTGTGCTTCTTCTTCCGCACCAATCAACGACGAGAAGGAGGGGATGGGGACGGGGTGGCGGAGGGCGCTGTGCACGCCTCTGTCCAGCGGGACGACGGCGACGCCAAGAACAAGAAGCGCCGCCTGCACGACGCACGCCACCAGGGGGAGCGGCAGCAGCAACCCGTCGACGCCCACCTTCCGGTGCCGGACCAAGCCCCTGCAGCAGCCAGCGGAGCCCGTCCCCCGTGACGCCACCCTCCGGTCGGCACCCGACAGGAAGCACCGGATGCCGCTGCTGCAGGCGTTGTCGGTGCCGGCCTCGCCTAGATTCCCATCCCTACGGATCTCAACCCCAAGAACAAGAACGCTTACGGACCAAACCGCCCGGAACGGGCCTCATTCCGGGCGGTTCCGGTCGAAACGAACGAGGCCTCAGATGAATCACGAATGCATCTCGCTTCTCTCCTAATCCCAGTCTAACCCAGATAGACAAGGAGGTCTGAAAGAAAGAAGCGGCGAGGCGCCAGCGCCACTTACAGGCGGGTGACGCGCGGTTGTCGCCGTCGCACGTGACAGACATCCACGTGCACGGGTTGACCAGCGTCGGGTCCCAGCTCTTGAGCGCGCCGTCGGGGTCCTTGAGGCCATTGCGCAGGGACGTGAGCGCGTCGGCGTCCTTGCTCGCCGCCGCCAAGGACGCCGCCGCGACAATCGCCATGAGAACGGCCGCGGCGGCGATCGACAGGGTTCTCCTGGCGGTGACGACCGCCATGGTGTGGGTTGGAAGAGAAGCAAGACAAGCAAGAATGTTTGCAAGGCCTGCTGCTGCGGTGTTGTGTGCTTTGACTTGGCCTTGGGGTGGTTTTTATAAACCGAGATGGGAGGCTTTGGATGGAGCCAGGGTGGACGGCTTCGGTTATCACTAGCTGAAATGCTGTGGGCAGTTGGGCTTGGCACCAGCAAGCCTACTGTATCCCACTGTATCACTTACAGTGGGCCCTATATCGAGGTTACTATATTTAGCACCAATAGGTTGGCGTTAAGAGTTTAAGACTGTAGATTTTGTTCACCTTATATAGAGGATTTTTAATTTAGTCAAAATCTGTAGGTAACAGCTGTGCTCCAGGATTTAGTGCATGGCAATCAATACATGCCAACACATGCATAGTTCAACGTGGTAGAAATGCATTGCTGGTTCATTGGTTTCTAATCATACAATGTAAATGCATAAATATTTGCTAATTAAATATACATGTATATTTCTAGATTGGCTACATACACTCATGTTTGGGTGTAGAGGCCGGAACACTTTTTTCTTTATCTAAAAACATGTATATTTGTGGAAATATGTTCATGACATATTGGAACGTACACTCCCGTAAGATAAATACTCCCTCCATTCCAAATTATAAGTCATTCCAAGAATCTTAGAGAGTCAAAGTATCTCAAGTTTGACCAAATTTATATGATAACATAATAACATTTATGATGTCAACTAAGTATCATTAGATTCTTCATCAATTATATTTTCATAGTATACCTATTTGAGGTCATAAATCTTTATAATTTTCTCTATAATTTTGATCAAACTTGAGATGCTTTGACTCTCCAAGATTCTTGGAATGACTTATAATTTGGAATGGAGGGAGTATTTGCCAGTATGGTTGGCATGATTTATTTATATGCTTATCTACCTCACCATTTCTTTTGGTGTTCTCTGAACTTACATCACTAGTATACTCCGCAACTCTATGCATGGCGTGCGCCAAACAGAATGATATAGTCCGAGTTTTGGACGGATCCCTAACCAAAGCGATGAAGAAATATATACTTAGTATTACATGTTCACCGAGTAGGATTGTATAATCCGGAATTTGAATGGACCCCAACTAAAAAGGTGAAGAGATATGCATGCACTTAGTGTCATGGTTCTAAATAGTCGACTAATAAGGGGTTTAGACACTGAACTCTAAAAACAACTAATAGCAGAATAAAAGAGGCTATAGCGGTTAAATTTGTACATGGGTACAAATAGTGGTATAATGCTTCAAATAGGCTATGGCGGCGGCTATAGCGCGAAATTTAAAACTTTACCTGGTGTTACGGCTAATCCCATCAGAAAGAGTCTCAACTCTCTCATTATAATGGGAACCTGGACTTTATGGAATCACCGTAATAAAATGTGTGTTTGATGGTGCATCCCAAGTATAACTAGAGTTTTGTTGCTTGCTAGTGAGGAGCTGCGCTCTTGGGGTTGGCTGGGGCTCATCTCCTTGCCGTAGTACCTAGTGAGGATTGAACTCAGCTCAAGGCCGTTATCTGTTTGCAAAGGCACGCTTGATTATGTAAGACTCCTCGGCTGTTAGTATAGGTGGGTTTCGTAAGGGTTTCCATCTTATTTTCTTCTTAATATAATGATTAGTTTTCCTGTGTGTCCGAGAAAAAGAAAGTCTTACGCACATATCGTGTAGAATGGTATAATCCGAGTGTTAGATGGACCCTAGCTAAAACAGTGGCGGAGTTACTATTCCCTCCGTTCAAATTATAGGTCGTTTTGTTTTTTCTAGATGCATAAATATTAGAGAAAAGTCCATTTTTGACCATCCAACTGTTCCCTCCGTTTGAGTTTGGTCATCCAATTCCAAAACCAGGAATCTTCGACCACTCAACTGTCAAAACCATTCAAAATTGACCATCTAGTTTGATAGGTGGTTTTGCTCACGTGGATGACACATGGTAGTGGACCCACATGTCAGGTACTCTTTCTTTCTTTTCTCATTTTCTCTTTCTTCTCTAACTTCTTTCTTCGGCTCCGGCGCTAGCAGCAGCACCACCCTCAGGCTCACCGTCGAGGCGGTAGTGGTGGCCCCATGGGGAGGACGGCGGTCGCAGCCCGACGCGAGTGGAGTCGCCGGTGGTGGCTCGACACAGGGGAGGACAGCGGAAGCCTCGCACGAGGGTGGACGACGGCGGGGTCCGGCATAGGGACGACAGCAGTGGCAGCCCCCGCGGGGGAGGAGGGCGGGCGGCAACCAAACACCGTTCCACACTGCAGCCAAAGCCGTTCCGCCGCCCGCTAGGGCCCTACCCGTTTTCACACAGCTGCTCGCGAGGGGGCACACCGCCGCTCGTGGGTAGCAGCATGAGTGGCGCAACGACTGCACTTGGGGGCGGGACGCTGTTGCCGCAGAAGGCCACCTCCGTGCTGCGGATCTTGGGCTCCATGCGCTCAGAGGAGAGCTCGTCGGCGGGGAGCATGAACGCGGCCACGCACCCACCAAGGAGAAGAGCTCGTCGGTGGGTCAAGGGGGAGAGAGAGGAAGAGGAAGGAAGAAAAGAAAGGGATGACATCAGCAAGGTGGAGATGGGAGAGAGAAGAGAGAAGATGTGCTGACATATGGACCCTAACAACGTGATGGCTAAATTTATGATTTTAATAGTTGGATGGTCAAAGATCCCTGATTTTGGAGTTTCGTGGTTGAAACCAAGCTGAAGCAATAATTGGATGGTTAAAAATGGACTTCTTCCTAAATATTATTATGCATCTAGACTAAGAACATAACAAAGACTATCAATTAAAAAAACTAAAACGATCTATAATTGGGAGGGAGTATTATGCATGTACTACGTTCGTAGAGCATAATGATATAATGACATAGTCCAAGTTTTGGATGGATCTCCATTTGAAAATTGATATTGTGAAAGTGAAATGTTGGGCTGCTATCAGGCCCCGGGCTACACCATTCGGGCGACATCTTGAACTTCCCAACGTTCCTTTCAAAAAGGAAAAAAAAAACTACCAACGTCTCTACCATGCTCAAAATTGCGTGCATCATAAAGGGCGTACTTGCTTGCTTATCCTAAAATGGAATTGTTCCGTTAAAAAGAAAAATACTCCAATCGGTAACTTGCATTCGACGCACTGGCCATTATTAGGCCCAATGGCTTAATTGTGCCGGGCCGAGCCAGCACTGTGTGCTGAACTGCCGGTCCAAGCTCGGCACTATGATCCTTTTGTGGTGCTGGGTCTGTGTGCTGAACTGCCGGTCCAAGCTCGGCACTATGGTCCTTTTGTGGTGCTGGGCCGACCCGATGGCACGACAGGTACTATCGTGCTAGTGCAGGGCCAAGCCTACAAGCAAAAGCAAATTGAAGAGAAAATCATGCAAAAATCAAGAAATTCTTCACAGATTCATAGTAATCACCAAATACACACATAAAAAAATACATGACATAAAATCCATGGAAAATGGTTATCTGGCGACGAGCGCGCGGCTCTGTGGCCCCGGCGGCGAGGACTTGCACCGTTCACGGCCGCGCCACGGCGGCAGCGGTGGGCGCGTCGCCAGGCGGCGGCCCCAGAGGCGGCGGTGGTGGGTGCACCTCCAGGTTACACCCCTGCGGCGATGGCAGGCACACCTGCAGGCCGCGCTCCCGCGGCGGCCCTCGGCAGCACAGGTCCCGGCCGCACCCTTTGCAGGAGTGGCGCCCGGAGTGCATGAGCGCGGTAACCGACCGCCAGCTCGACTATTAGCAGGGGAGGGAGGGGCGGCGGCGGAGGCAAGAGGGGAGGAAAGGGCGGCGGCTACTGGATGTTGGGGGAGGTGATATATATATATATATATATATACATACATACACACACACTATATGCTGGTCGCCAGCTCCTTCCGCCGCCACCCCTGGTCACCATTTACTTCCATCGGTCGCCAGCTACTTCCGCCGGTCGCCTGCTCCCACCGCCGCCCCCGGTCACCAGCTGCTCCCGCCAGTCGACAGCTCCCGCCGCCGCCGCCAGTCCACAGCTGGCGCCGCCGCCGCCGGTCGCCGCCGCCATCGTGCGTTATCCGTAGCCCCCGGCGCCACTCCACATCCTTAGCCGCCGGCGCTATTTCCTTAATTATTCTGCGAGAGATTAATCGATAGACATGCTGCAGATCGAATGTATTTGGTTTGGATCTATGGAGGTATTCTTCCATTATTTGACTCCGTTCCTCCCACTGGCGGCGACGGCACTCACGATACCTAAGCCCGCTGGCGCAGGCGATGGCGCCGCGGATGGCCCTTGGGGCCTCTCCGCCCTCCGCAGGTGACGGCGCCTACTCCTCCAAGCTCCTCGATGCGCTGCGCCTCGTGGTGCGTTCAGGCGGCCGGTCGCGCTGGAGCCGCGCCATCCTCGCCCCGCTCCACCAGCGCGCGAGCCTCCCCTCCCCTCCACCCTCCCCACCCCCGCAGGAACCACTAGCAGCAGCAGCAGGCCGGGGACGTCGCTGCTGGCGAGCAAGACCCGGGTGCTGGGAAGGCTGGTGCTCGGGTGCCGGAGGCTGTCGTCGCTCCCTACGCTGCTGGCCGAGGTGTCCGACGACTACATTGCGGCGCTCCAGATGCAGGTGCGCGCCATGAACCAGCTCACGCAGGGCATCGAGGAGGTCGCCGGCGGCGTGATCATTCACATTTTTAAAAACTAGAGAAGTTTTTCCCGTGTACTTCTATATGATGCTGCACAGATTCATTAGAACTAGGTTGTGGTAGTTTCAAGCATATCTTAATCTCTCTGAGAAAATCATGCATCTTCATAGAGGGAGAGATAACCGGCATGCTTATGTTGCCTGTGCTAGATGCTGTTATTCAAGCCTTCCATCAGAATGGTGAGATTGTCTTGAGACGTGGACTAAATGCTGTTTGAGTGCGATAGAACTGTGATACAAATTCATTATCAACTTGGTATGAGGGTCTAATGACATGGCACTATGATAATAGCTCGAGTTAAGTTAAGACATGAAGTCATCAATGATTCCTTCTGTTAAATTTACCCATCTGGATATGTAGATATGCTTTTGTGATATGGTTAGATTTTCTAATTTAGGCTAATTAAGATTAGAGCTCATATTGTCATCTGAAATGTTGGCAGGAGCCAAATACTGAAATATTGCCATTTTTTAATTTGTTGTTTGGTTTGGTTTGTCTTCATTGTCGAAAAAAGACTAATAATCATGTTTATGAACTACTAGGAGATATGCTTTATTTTTTCTTTGGAGTTTTGGACTCCATATTCTCTAACTAGCAATGAAGTGCAGATAGGAAATGCTGACAAACACACAATCTTATTTATGCTAATGCCTCTCATCAATACTGTAAGGTTCTAATGAGGGAGGGGTCAAGTTGACTGAGGATATATGTAAATACCAGAAGATTGAAATTGATTGTATGAACTAATTGGTCACCAGGTAACACTGCAATGAGTCACTCAGTCAGCTAAATAGTTTCAGATTGCAAGAATATGGTTAAACAATGTACTTATAGTTGATTGCAAGAATTTAGTTAAACAATGTTATAGTCAATTTAGTTATGTTTGAGCAATTATTTCAAGTGGAATCACTTCATGCAGTGTTCTTCAAAGAATGAGCTGCCCACTGCTCAGAACCCCATCAGAGGCCATGATTAGCATATGTGATGGCATATAGCTCAGGGTGTGTAGTGGTAGGTGTAGGCTAAGACCATGTTTATGTTTGCAGGTTCATGCATTGGAGCACATGCATTCTGTCAATGTGATTCCCCCAACCATGAGGTGTGAGATCCAGTCCACCACTGGTGCAAGTCCAAGAAACTGCAATGCTCAGGTATCAACTATGTTGTATCATTCCCATAAACTTATTTTGTTGGAATATCAAACAAATTTGATGCTTTCTCTTGGTGCCATATTTATACTTATGTCGCAGCAGGTCATGCGGTTCAAGGAGGAACAAGAACTGCTAATAGAGAAGGTTCTGCACTTGGAAATGGTGTGGTGAAATGTTGGTTGATCGTTGAGCCTTTCAAGCATTGAAGCATGCCCTCAGCTACATCTTCTTATGTCATAACATTTTTTGTTCTGAAATGTTGGTTGGGACTGTATTGAGAAAGCAAAGCAAGATCATCGGGTGGGGGTTATGGCCTTGGCTCCAATTTTTTTCTTCTTGTACTACCAATGTGGCGATGGTCACCTCACTTTGCCCAACTTATTGACAGTGGCATCGTTTAGTTTCATGTCTTGTTGAATGGCACATGACGTATATTTATTTTAATTGCCATAGTCTTATAGAACTTTTGCACCTAATAGATACTACTGCATTGATAATGTTTTCTACTACGTTCGCCTTTTTATGGTTTGCTTTGCATTACCAAATGTCGTGTAGCGTCAGCGGGTGTTGTATGTGATCATGAACAAAAATCTCATTTTGATTGTTTGATTTGTATTATTAGATATGTCACCATAGTGTTAGCTCGGGCATTACACTAGTGATAAATCAAGTAACATGCAAACCGCCCTTAGAGCTGTGGTTATGGATCAAGCGTAGCTCATGAGAAACAGTGTTAAAAGGATGCAGATGCAGAGCTGAAGAACAACTGCTGCCATCAGAAGGGATTCTTTTCTCTTATATGAAATGATGAAAGAGAGTACATGCATTGTGATCTCATCGCATCAGGCAAACACAGGCCACGTTTGCTCAAAGCCCTTGCACAATATTCCCAACAGCGCTTGGGAGCAAGAAGCAACAAATTGATGTTGTATAAGTGGTAGGCAAGAGGTGACGCAAACCTGAAAATCAAACCACTCCACTGGAATTCAACATTTCAACTTGATGAAATTAAGCAGAGGCAAAAGCTTGCAGCATGCACAAGGACGAGTCAGAAAATTCACAAATGATAATGGCGCAAGTTTGAAAATATACATTAATGAGCTGACACAAAACTAATTATCCATTCAATCAACTATATCGATGATAAAAAGAATAATCCGATGACAAACGTCCAGGACATACGGTTTTCGTTGAGGTGGAGATACTGTGCAGTCCAAAACTGAAGCTTGCCACAATGATGTCAGACTCTTCCACTGATGAAGAGATACGGGTGCTGGACGATAACCGTGCCCGAGACGGTGAGCACGTGCATGATGCAGCGCATGTCGCGGAGCCTGCACGGCCTGATCCCGGCCTCGACGAGTATCTGGACGGTGGCGGCAGCGCCGAGGCGGTGGACTCGTGCGGGGACACCAGCGCGCGGAGGAAAAAATCCGGACTCGTGCGGGGACGCCCATTTCGCGTCGAGCGCGCGGGGGCGGGTGCGCGGAGGGACTCGGGTACAGAATAAGCTATTCTGTACCCGGTACCGAATAGCGGAGGCCTATATATATATATGGGACTTGTGAGGTCGCTAAGTAGGCTGTTGGGTCACTTCGGGCCGGCCCAAAAATCATGTTGTGCCCGAACTGGCCCGGCGTGCCGAGGTTGCGGCCCAAGCACTAACCCGTGTATAGGGCTGGACTGGCCCGAGCACTATTACCCCCGTGCTGAGACCTGGCCCATCTAGCCATCTGTATTCCAAGGCAGGAACCGCTCCTCCTGTCGTTCCCTGTCACTTCCATTCACACGCCAAATAAGAGAATAAATGCAAAACTAGAGGGTCAACCGGCAAAACGTACTCCCATGCATCACCCACTGCTGTGCGGGCCCACACCCCAACGTTCGGCACGCCCAGGTACCGTTACTCCGGTAGCAAGTAGCAACCCGCGCACGGGCCACCGAGCGATGAAATAATAGTGAATACATATAATCTCAGGGTCCTACCTAGAAAACCGCCGCAGCCCTCAACCATTTCGTCGTCCTCCCGAGAGTTTGAATCAAACCGCCCCCGCTGCCGGCCGGGAGAGACAGCGCGAAGCCGCCACCGCCGCCGCAGCCGCAGCGATGGCTCGCACCAAGCACGCGGCCGTGAAGAAATCGAAGGAGCAGCCCAAGAAGAAGCTCCAGTTCGCGCGCTCCCCGCACCGGAGGGCGACGCCGACAGGTAAGCCCGCGCCCCTCCCCTGTCTCGCGAGCAGATGCTGCCGCTGCTCTCCGACTCTGCTCGTGGTGCTAAGCGCGTCCTTGTTTCCTTATTTTGCAGGTGGGGCGAGCACCTCGGGGACTCCGGTGAGTGCGTGCGTGCGGGGAGCCGGGGATCGCTTCTAGCCTTCCTTTTGCCTTTTTTTTTGAGGGGCTAGTTTATGGCGGACTTACTTGCTTGCAACCTGTTTGATGGAATGCAGGGGAGGGCTGCGGGGACCGGGGACGGAGCAGCGGCTGGAGGTGAGGCTCTGTCTGTCTTTGTTGAGTGCGGGCATCTCGGCGCGCAATTGGCAGATTTCAGTGCTTTTGTTATCGGTTTCTGATCTTTTTTGGGGATTGGTGAGTGGGGAGTTTGGAGGCGTTCCTCTGAGATTGCCAAAAGGGTGAGCGCGCACGGTGCACCATTTAGCTGTACCCTTTAGTTTGGCTGCTGCTTAACCCATCATTTGGTTGCTGCCATTGCCATGGAACTGTTGCACAAGAAGCCGTTTTTATGCTTCTCCCAGTGTTGTCACTATGGAGTTGGGTTGGCAGATTTTCATCCATTTTTTTTATGCAAGAGGTATCTTCTTTTGTACCAAGATGAGGGTTAATGTGACAGCTCGCCATATGGATGTCTCGATTTTGGGGTTGCTATCTTGCTTGCTGTTGTATTATGTGTTATTCACTTTAGGATGTTTTCTCGGGGAAGCAGGTACGCCGGGGCGGCAGCAGCAGAGGGTGAAGAAGCCCCACCGCTGGAGGCCAGGGACAGTAGCACTGCGAGAGATCAGGAAGTACCAGAAATCCACTGAGCTGCTTATCCCCTTTGCGCCATTCGCCCGTCTGGTGGGTGCAGCTGCACTGCAGCGTGTACCTTTGGCTTGTTCTCCCCATAAAAATGGGTTTGAACTGCAGACTGTCTGATGGAAGCTATTGCTTCTGATAATTTTGCAGGTGAGGGAGATCACTGACTTCTACTCAAAGGGCAAGGTAACGCGCTGGACCCCGCAAGCGCTCCTTGCGATGCAAGAGGTCAGTTATACTTATACCTATACGGCTATACCTAATGGCTTAGATTTTCCATAGATAATTTGTTGTCATGAAGTCCTTTTCTCTTAATTGGTATCTTAATACTACTATTAACAGTTTCAGATTGTGACCTTTCTGGGTGATAATTTTTTACCGTTAAATTCCTTTTGCCTAATTGCTCTGGTTAATTAAGAGTTTTAGATTGTGAGACTTTGGCATGTGCATCTTTTGACTTTTCGGATTGTTTTTCTTCCTGCCTACAGGCAGCAGAATTCCACCTGATCGAACTGTTCGAAGTATCAAATCTTTGTGCCATCCACGCCAAACGTGTTACTATCAGTAAGTTGTCACTGAATGGACATCTTTTCTTTGCATTCTTTTCAGCAAATGGAAATATATATGTTAAAATATCAGTTACATGATTCTTTGATGATTGTGCTGATATTTGATATGATAAAATATCATTTGGATCTGATGATGTTGTTTGAAGCAGCAAAATTGCTAATGAGTAGACATAACAAATTAACAATGTTTAGTTAGTTTGTGCAAAGTGCAATTCTCAATTTTTAAAAGGCCATTACAGTCATGCAGTGTGATTCTCAACAAAGATCTAAGCAAATAGAGTGGAATGGAGTTTGCTAAACAGTAAAAATATCAACAAACGTTGGCTAAAAATTCTGAAATACCAACGATCTAGGTTCAGTTTTTGTATTTATTCTGGCCTAAGTTGTATGAATGTCAAATGTTTTCTGAAGTGAAAGACGTGTTTTTGATCCAATTATTGCTGCACTTGGAAGTCGTTATGTTTTCCTTTTGTTATGGTAAAAATCACAACAATAAAAAGTGTTTACCTTGCTGTTGCAGTGCAAAGGGACATACAGCTTGCAAGGCGTATCGGGGGAAGGTTTTGGTGAATGGTGATAGACTAATCATATGTTTTGTGGACCCTACTGCCTGATGTAGGACATGAAATATGTGTGGTTGGTCTTAGCATCTTGGAGTGTAATGTAGATGTATCTTAATCCAGGGAGCAGCTTATCGTCAATCTGATTTGCTAGGTGGCTTTTGGAGCAGCCTGACATTGGCTAAGATTCAGTAGATTTTATGACTCGTTTGTAATTCAAGTGATTATTTGACATGTTCAGATGAACTGGTTCCTAGGAGTTATGGTGTCAATGAATGTTTGCATGGAATAATTTGTTTCAGGTAGCATTCAAGATATTCAGACTGAAGTATCGGTTTTTGGTCCATGCGCCTCTGATATGTTTCTATTCTGATGAATGTTACTCGGATGATCTGTTAACATGCAGACAACACAATGCTGAGAACTTGTCATATCTGTGGATTATGTGGCAACTGTAGGAGGCCGGTAGAGGGTGCCTCTTGGGATAGATTGTCATTCTGGCTGTAGTTTTTTTTTTTTTTTGAAGGAACGGCTATTGATGCTTGAAACTGAAAGTGCTGAATATCTGGAGATTGTCTCTGTAACTACGTTGAGTTTGCGAGGGCTGTGGTTTTACCAACTTGTCCTGGCTTTTGTTCAACCATTTGCTGCTTCAGCGAGCCTATAGATTGAAGAAAGAAACCATTTTGTTTGCAGGTTACATTCTGAAACTATACTCTGGTTTTTTTTTATCTCCCCTGGTGTCCATTGTTTACACATACAGATATTGGTTCAGGCTATCGATTAATCATGACCCGTACATGTTACCGGGTACTTGAGCAACTCCAAGAGCTTCCTTTTATTAGCATCAATACCTCAATTAGGAGGGGAAAAAAATAGGCTCTAACAACTCCCCTAAATTCCCCGCAAATATCAAGCGTCCCAAATCCTTCCCCATCACCCCGCATATGTCCATCGCCGCGATCTTCCCCGATCCCCCTCCCGTGGTGCTTCTTTACCCGCACGTGCAATCATCATCCGACGACAAATTCAGAACCAGTTGCCTGGAATGGATTCGTCAGCTCGTAACGAATCCATTTTAGCTATCTCCAATTGCAATTGCACAACGCAACGGTGGATTTGGCTGGTAGGAGGGGAAAATGGCACGGGGAAGGGCGATCGGCGGTGGCGCTCCTCTACCCGCACGTGCAATCATCATCTGATGACGAATTCAGCACCAGTTGCATGGAATGGATTCGTCGGCTTGTAACTAATCCATTTTACCTATCTCCAATTGCAATTGCACATCGCAGCGGCGGATTTGGCTAGTAGGAGGGGCGGAAAAAAAAAAGAGGCACGGGGAGGGCGACTGGCGACGACGCTCGGTGTGCGACGAGAAATGATCGGATGGGGAAGGGGGTGGCGGCCCAATTGAGGGATCCACACGTGCTAATGGGTTAGTTTTGAAGTATAGAAGAGTTTATTATTGAGGATCTGTCGTGTGATGATATGATTTTTGGGGAAAAAAATTAGTAGAACCTAATGTATAATTTCAGGGAATAATTTTTTTATACTTTTGGAGTTGCTCTGCAGTCCGGAACGAACTGCATGCGTGCTGGAACGCAGGAGCGGCAGAACTGAACCATTGCTGCAACGGCAGTTGCAGGGGCTTACACAAGTAATGAAGGTGAGTACATATCCTAAAAATTAAAAAACAGCGAGTGCAGAATTTGAAGTAACCGAACCTAGACATCCCAAATTGGGAGTGGCAAAGTTTGCATTTTACCATAAATACACAACGGTAGTATTTCGTTTGTATTTGTGAATTATTGTCCAAACATTGACTAATTAGACTCAAAAGATTCGTCTCGTAAAGTACAACAAAAGTGTGCAATTAGTTTTTGATTTCGTCTACATTTAGTACTCCATGCATGTACTGTCGGTGTTTTAGACCGGCAACCCGCCTAGAGGGTACCCTAGGTGGTCTTTTATGCGGTAAGGGTCGTCGAGAATCAAGGAATCAATGGTGACGCAAGGAACACGATTTAGACAGGTTCGGGCCGCTAGATCGCGTAATACCCTACGTCCTGTGTGTTGGTTTGTATTGAGGTATGTTGAGATGTGTATATCTGTGTCTTTGAGGGGGGTCCCTGCCCGCCCTTATATACACGGGAGGGCAGGATTATAAGTCTGAGTCCTAGTCGGGTACTATTACAAAGTTCTACTCGGTAATGATCCGAGTAGTTTTCCGTAAATATACTTGACTAGTCCGAGTAGGATACTCCCATCCTTGTCCTGATCTTGTCCGAGTACGTCCCTTGGTGGGCTGTCCAAGGCCTACTCGTGGACCTGGGGTATATGCCCGATATGTACCGCAAGTTTGATGTGATGGGGAATCTTCTTTTTCCATAATGCCAAAGTTGGAAAAAGGGGAACTAAACAAGACCCTAAAGTTACCAGCCGTGTATCAGAAAGAACAATTATAACCTACCTCCTCCGTCCCAAATATAGATCGTTTTAACTTTATTAAATTTATAAACTTTATTACGTACTTAAATATAACCTGTATTTATATACATAATAATATCTATATATATAGAAAAGTAAAAACAACCTATAATTTAGGACCGAGGGAGCGCTTACAGTGACATATAGCACGAAGTCATGAGTTTGAGACGTGTGGAGCATAATTTTCCAGTTACTTAAATATAACCTATATTTACAGAGGGAGCGCGGTTCAGGGGTGTGGTCGTGTGGTTTGAGACGTGGACGAGAAAAAGAATCAAAGAAACATAGGGTGCGTTCAGTTGGTGGGATGAAGTGGGACGGAACGGGACGATCCCACTTCATCTCACGTTTGGTTCGGAGACACGAGGGATGAGTCCATCCCCACAAGGGGATATTCCCTCCGAATGCAGGACACCCCCCTCCCTCCAAAACGAGCGGACGGGGGCATCCCACTTCGTCTCCTGTCAACGCCATTTTTCCCTGTCAGGTGGAGCATCCCAGCAGCAGCGCGGCTAGGACCGCCACAGGCGGAGCTATCCCGGTAGGCGGAGGCGGCGCGGCCGGAGCCATCTCGGGGGCGGAGTCGGCGCGGTCAGGGGCTGCCGCCGGGGGGGGGGGGGGGGGGCGGGGCTCCCGCGGGCGGAGCCGTCCCGGGGGGGCGGCGCGGCCAAGGCTCCGCCTCCGACAAAGCCCTTCCTAGGGGTGGGGCAGCCAGGGCTGCCACCGACGAAGCCGTCCCGGCGGGGCAGCCCGGCTGACCGAGCTCGGCGAGCAGAGCGAGGCCTCGAGCTCAACAATGACGGCCAAAAGTTATGCCGGTTGAAGACATAAGGTTGGAAGAAAAATTAATAAAGGGAAAAGGTGGATGACTGATGGGGCCGACGAAAATGTACAGGGTCCACTGTTAACGGTGTTAAAATCACCATCCATCCCTTACTCTCCATCTCTCCAACCAAATAAAAAATTGGGACGGATCCATCCCATTCAACCAAACACGAGATGGGACGATCCCATCTAAAAAACAGGGATGGGATAGTCCCGTCCCGCATTGTCTCCCAACCAAACGCACCCATAGTGTTTTGGCTGATAAACAATCGGCCACTTCCAAAAATGAATAGAGTTTTTTTCATATCTCATCAGTTTTTACAAAAAAAACATGCATTTTTTAGATTTTCAACCCACTTTAGTTTTCACGTTTTTAGTTGTACCTACGGAATACTGTGATCTTTGAAAAACAATATATTAGTATTTCATCGTAGCGACTATGGATATTCCATTATAAAATAAAGAGAAAGTAATGTCATGTAATATTGTAAAGCACATACACCTTTTGAGTAGCTTCGGATGTATCTCTTTGATCATCGATGGCATTTCTTAGAACCACGAATTATGAGTGGTTTGTCACAGATTTCAACTTCGTGATAATTACCCGCGCAGGACTACAGATATCCAGATGGCTCACGGCCCGGCAGCCCATCCAGGAGCCCTTTTTCTAGCCTGGCCGGGCCCGGCACGGTGGCCTCCGTGTCCAAGCTGGTCCGGCCCACTAGCTCGTGTGCTGGGCGTGGGCCGCCACCCCGCACGCCGGGCAGCACGGCACGACCCGTGAAACAACATCCGGCCCGCCCATATATAAATTTAGAAACCCTAACTCTTTGACTTAGGCACCACCACCTCCCAGTCTCCCTAAGACCCCACGCCGCCACCTCCCCTCCGTTGCCCGCCTCTCTCTCTCCCTTTCTCTCCCCGCATACGCAGATGGCCGACCGTAGGGCACCGCTACACCGCAGGCTCACCACTCACCTCTGCCACCCGCCGCTCGCCTCGCCTTCTTCCTCCCCGTGACGAGCAGGCCACCGCTCTCCTCCCCTACTTCCTCATCTCAATGCTCGGCGCCGCCACTCGCCCCTCTCCCCCCACCATCTGCCGCTCGTCCCTTCCTTCCACCACCATTGCTCCCCTTGCCTTCTTCCTCCTCGTGACAAGCAGGACGCCGCCCCTCCCCTACTTCCTCCCCACGCGGATCTGCGACGGGCCAGCGGCACTAGTGCGGATTTGTGATGAGCGTGTGACTCTCTCCTCTCTCTCTTCCTTCCCACCCAGGCAGCATGGGCCCGACGAACTCATCGTGCTTCATGAGCTGGTCCGGCACGAAATGGGCCCGTGGGTCCATGCCTGGGCTGTTGGTGCAGCCCGTGGGCGGGCACAGCACGGTGGAGGCGTAGTGTCGGGCCTGGCCCGGCATGAAGTTGGCCGGTCCTAGCCGGGCCCGTGCCAGGCCGGGCCAGGCCGCCGTCTGGACATCTGTACCCGCGACCCTCCCACAGTTTTTTTTAATAATTGCACTTTTTTTTTCCGCTTCGAATTCAACCCGCCGTCGCCCGCCCGCCGGTCTCCGCCGCGATGGCTCGCACCAAGCACCCCGCCGTGAGGACGGCGGGCCGCCCGCCCAAGAAGAAGCTGCAGTTCGAGCGCTCCCCTCGCCAGAGGGCGGCGCAGACAGGTAGCGACCCCCGTCCACCGCACCCACTCTATCCTCCGGCGAGAGGACTCGCCACTGCTGCTTTCCTTCCATCCCCTAATGCTGAACCGCATTCTCATCTGATCCTTCTGTGCAGGCGGCGCGGGCACCTCGGGAACCCCGGTACGGGCGGGCGGGCGGAGGGGGCGTTGCGGTGGTTGTTTATTTTAGGATTGCTTTGGGTTGCTGGGACCTGCTTGTAACCTTTTTGATGGAATGCAGGGGAGGGGCGCGCCGGCCCGGGATGGAGCGGCTGCCGCTGGTGAGGTCTCTTGGTTATCAGTCGGATTTTTGGGGTTTTTTCAGCGCGTGTTCCAGGATTTTGGGGGGGGGGGGGGGGGGGGTTCTTGGGTTATTTGTACTGTTTTTCAACGGCCTTCCTTTGCAGAAATTGCCCTGAGCACGCAAGGGGCATATTATCAGTGGCAAAGGCTTAGCAATGTCGCTGGAGAACTCTAGTTATGCTTGTTCTTTGGTGATTTGGGGATGGGTTGGTGGTTTCTCCTTACTTTTGTGGTAGTAGGTTTCGGTTGTTGCAAGATGATGGCTCCCGCACTAGTTTGCCATCGGGAGTACCGTTCATTCTTCTTGTTTCTTGTTTACTCGATTGGTTATTCACTTTAGGATGTGGTATTGGAGAAACAGGGGTGGCGGGGCGTATTAAGAAGCCGCATCGGTGGCGACCAGGGACGGTGGCTCTGCGGGAGATCAGGAAATTCCAGAAATCTACCAACCTTCTTATCCCATTTGCTCCCTTTGCTCGTCTGGTGGGTGCATCTTTGATTTGTCCTCTCCATAGACCATAACAGAACATCTGGAATCCACACTGTCTTAATGAGGCAGTGGTTGCTGATGACTTTGCAGGTGAGGGAGATCACGAATGACTATTCAAAGGAAGTGACACGCTGGACTCCTGAAGCCCTCCTTGCAATGCAAGAGGTTAATGCTGAAGCATGTCTCGTGTATCATTTAATTTAAAAAATTAATGTGCATTAATTGGAGGCCCCTAAAGTATCAAATCTTCAAAACATGAATTGTCATCTTGAAATCCTGTCTTCCTTGTTGGTAACTTGGTATGGTACATATTTATGAGTGAATATATAAAATGGAATGAAATGTCTCATTGTAGATTGCATCTTATCTGATCTAACCTGCTTGCTATTGGTGATTGACCGATTGATGACTAAAATGTGAATGATTGAAATTCTGAAGCTTATCAAGCATATTTTGTTCAATGGCTTGATCAGAAATTCAATGTGATATTCAGCATTTGGAAACTGCTTTACCTTGTCTACATAAATTTCTCACCATTATGTTCTTTTTTTACTTAATTGGTATGGTACTAGTTCAGAATTTCATATTGCTAGATTTATGAGCAATTACTGTGGTGATCTGTGCAATTGCACGGCTAGTTTTAAGAAATCCAAGTGCGCATGTACTGTTTGTATCATTGTGACTTTTATAATCAGTTTTATACTTTGTCTAATTGTCTTTTTTATTTATTTTTATTCGAGTATAGTTTTTTCCCATGATGTGAAAAGATCCTAGTCTTTTAACATTTTTCTTTATTTTTGCACCTAGCTATGTTTTTTATTATATATTACATTAAATGATCATGTGGATTGCACCTTTGATCTTAAAAATGCATGCGATGTGCAAGAAACTTATGCATTTACTAAATTGTATGCTGAGCTTTCTCTTTTTTTGGTGCATCCTCCTTTTTTCCTCTCGAAGGCGTAGCATAGTAGTATTGCATCCTCCTCGGCTATCTACCATTAGCTATGTGGTCCGAGGTCATCTTCTGATACACACTACTTCACTTCATGTCAACTGTCAACGTTCTCCCAACCGGTACAACAAATTCATTCCCTTGTACTACTGCATAGTGTACAAATAGTGTCAGCCAACCAAACTATCTACGGAAAGGAGGGATACTATATTATGTTATTCTTTTTAAGGGGACGCTTGCCTTTTCCCATGATTAGAAATTTAGAATAGATCAATCGCCCTCTTGTATCAAGTCTTATCTTCTTTTATTTATGTTTACACCTAGTTATGTTTCTATTTTCTTATTACATTGTACATCAAAAGATTATTTCAATTGTAACCTTGATCCCTAATATGGATACAATGTGCAACGAATTCACAGATTATTTTTATTTTGTTACCTTTTTTTTTTGCGGCACTTGACTTCTTTATTAATAACAGTAGAATAATGGAGAAAGATGCATATCAGTCTTTTGGATTGGTTTTTCTTTTGTTATGGCAGTAATGGGTAATTATAAATAGGTATAGCTATATAGTGAGCTTTCAGGTTATTTTGTAATGGTAATGGTTGGTAGTTTATAATCAGTATAGGGGCGTTTTGGGTTAATTTTTCCTAATGGCACTGGTGAGTAATTTATGAATGCATATAGGAGTATTGCAGGTTAATTTTTTCGTAATGGCAATGCTGGGTAGTTTTTTCTTTCTTTTTTCTCTAGTTGACGTGGTAATTTTTAGGTCTTGAGAGCAAAACCTGGAGGCTTTTCTTGTTGGCCAAATACTAAGATAATATGATATTAGAAAGGGCTGTGACATGTTCATTTTAGATTCCAAGTTGTCTGAATTGGCATGCTTCTTATGTCTATCTTGTTTGGTATAGGATAGATGCAGTGTCTTGCAAGTTGCAACAAGATCATGTGTCTCTTTACTACACCATTTAAGATCCATTTCAAATTAGAATGCAGTCTGCAGTAGACAAATGAGGAAGTGGAAATGATCAGGGTTACCAGTAACTGCAGAAGAGAAACTATCCTTCGGTCAACAAAATAGAATATCTTCCGATGATGGCTTACGAATTGGAAAGTAGAGTGACTATTTATTAAATGACTAAAGCACAAACGGACTGCAGCCATTCTGATTTGTCGTGTGTTTATGCATGATTATTATGATAGTATAAATTTCCTTTGGCCATCTATTTTTAGAAATGCCATCTTCCGCATAATGGGCAAAAGGAACATAAACTTGACTATATTTCTTTTACTTTTTAACCACTGCAATTTTGCAAACTTTTTTTTGTTTCTGATATTGTTTCCTCCCTGTTTGCAGGCAGCAGAGTTCCACTTAATTGAGCTGTTCGAAGTGGCACTTTTGTTGGCCATCCATGGAAAGCGTGTTACCATCAGTAAGCTAAACAGATATCCCTTTTCCATTCATTGCGCTGAATTGGAATGTCTTTATAATTCATAAAAGAATCTCCATCACGTGATTTTATTTAACAATTCTACTTAGATTTGCTGTGACATCTGATGTACATGTTATTTGATACTTGATTCTCAATGAAGATTTCAACTAACTAGTCATTAACGGTTGTCTTTGATAGTGGACCAGAATCTGCTAATTAGGGTTTAGTTCAGATTGAGATGCCGTACAATTGAAGTGTTTACTAAATACCTAAATAATAGGAAATGTGGTTTCAAATCAGGCAGAACTGAAACGAAAAACATGCTGGTTTTAATCCTCTTTAAAACTTTGTAGATTAAATAAGTCGCTTTGCTTTGTGTAAAAAGGATTAACCCTGATGTGTTATGTTTGGAGTTATAAGTTGTCCTTACTAGTACTAAACCATCACACATGGGCCAACCACACTAATGTTAACTAACGATTAACTGGCTAGGATGTACCAATTAGTATTAGAGACGGGCACCCTTGATGCATGTGCATGCGGGCATGTGGATAGGCCCATGGCACAGCTGTGCACCGAGCAGTGAGTCACTGAGGGTGTTAGTAGTGGTGGTTTGAGTGTAATAACATCCTAGGCTGTTAGCAGTGGTGTGGACATCGACCTAGCTTATATTAACGTAGCACTTTTGGGATAACCATTTTACGTGAGGCAAGGATGAAAATGTAAGAGATGTTATGTGTCCGTGGACACATCGGAAAGGTCACTTGAGCCATAAACAAATTTTGGATGCTGGGTGTTACATTTTGACTTCAACGAAACCTTCTCTTAAACAGAAGGAACTATTTTTCGATTGAGCTACATAAGATGGGATAAATAAAGTGTACATCCTTTTAAGTCTGCTTTCCTTCTCATGACATTTTTTTAAAAAAACTTTTTCTGTGATGCTGCAGTGCAAAAGGACATTCAACTTGCTAGGCGTATTGGGGGAAGACGTTGGTCATAGACTAGTTAAATATGTACTCTGAATCCTGCAGCATGATGGAAACATTTCCTGTACATCTTGTTCGTAGCATCTTGACTTGGTAGATGTCTTTGTACTGTCGTTCTAAATCTAGTTTAGTTAATTTTAACTCTTTGTTGAACCTTGCTCGATGTCAGTGCACCAAGGTCAAACATCTGACTTCAATCTCGGTTGTGAAACATAACAATGGTCGCAGTGATGGAGTTGTTACCTTCTTGCTTGTCCAATGGGTTGAAACTGTAGTATATATGCTTGTGAGTTAGAATGTATAAACGGCGAATTTGATAAAATCAATGATCGCATATACAGTGCATCATGCAGATTGCAATTTTAGCAGCAAGCAAAACTAGAACATCTTACTTTCCAAAAAAAACCTAGACAATCTTCATGGATAACATTGCCATGCTCGGCGATTCAGATTTGTCTATGAGACACTAAAGAATCTGTAAAGATAAAAACAATCTGCTTGGCTGAGGCACATAAAAAAATGCCATCTGAAAATGAAGTCACGAGTTCAAACAAAATCACCCCAAGGTGATGGCATTGTATTTGCTGTCCCATACAATCTACGTTACAACACTTTTTTGGCACAAGTATACAAATCATTCAGTATGAAAGTGGAGTTCGACCATTGTCTCTCTAAAGCTACAAACTTAAATGGCGCAATTTTGCTCCAAAATGACCATGCAAATGTCTGTTCTTGACCGAGCAATTGCCGCTCCACCTTTCCCAAATTCCCCTGCGCGCCGCTAAACCCATCGCTCCCCTGCCACCAACCCATCGCTCCCCTGCCACCATGGGCGACGACAACTTCATCACCAAGGACATGTTCCAAGAGGCAATCGACAGGATGATCGTCAGGATGAACAACATTGGGAAGAAATAGAGGATTAATCTCAGAGCCTCCAAAACATAAAGCATTTGCCTCAAATGTTTCTTGCTCTATTTTTGTGTGTATTTCGATTTTCTTCCCAGCAATTCTTATCTGCCCTGATATCAAGTAGGGAAACACGGTACGTGGCTCCTAACAATGCTGCTAACACCTGAGTAGTAAGCATATCATCCCCGTTTCAAGCACCTCTTCACTGATTTCAATAATTTAGCCCATCTTTGCCTTTCACTATGTCGTCCCATCCTCTTATCCATGGTCGGGAGAAGCATGCGTGGTCAGGTTTATCTGTGACCTTCAATTGGATAGCGGCAAACACCTGTTTCAAATTGTACTAGAAAGAAGTAGCAGAATAATTGTCGTGGTATGTCATAACCAGATTTCAATTAAGATCCTCTGGTGGCTCCTGACCAGTGAGCGGTTTCCAAAAATTTGGACTTTCATGAGGAATCAAACATACCTTGAATTAGAATGCATATAAATCTAAAAGAGTAATTGAGTCTTTACTATGCGGTGAAAAGCTCAATATTGCATAAGTATACTCGCCTTGGCATGGACCCGATAGTTTACGGAAGTCAACGAAAGTCATTTAGCAACTGGTTTTTTACCATACATTGTGGTGGATCTTGGATTGAGATTTTGCCTTTATCCAATGTGTTTGGGCCTTTGGGGGTCAATCATTCACTTGGGATGTGTATCGCACTAATTGAGGTTCCGATAGATAAAGTAATGAAAGTTTTGCAGTATTGGTTGCGCTGTTAAACCGAAGGCAAACTTTTGAAAACTCCAGAACAGTACAGGGAACTGACTTTACATGAAGTTTGAATTGCAGTTTTATCAATAAAAATTAGCGTGATATTTTCAAATGCTCATGAAAAGATACTAAACAGTGAAAACTGGACAGTTTTTCGAGAATCAACAAGACATGGGAAAAGAAATAAAGTAATACACCATTACTTCTATTTATGTTCTTCTGGCACACCACACCTAAATGGATATGTAAGAAGTATTTAGCAGATCAAATGGTAAAGAAAAAACTATAGACCCATGTATGTGACTTGGTACACTTGCTCAAAACATAAAAATCTGCCAGGTTCCAGAATAGAAAAACAAGACTGGTCAAAGATGAAATATTCCTTTTATATAAGGTGAAAGTCAATGAAAAGTATCTAATACAGGAGCGGATTTGGTAGACAAAGCAATGCCTTACATTTCGAATTCCAACAAGACTGATGAAGCCCCTGCAATATCATCTTCACCACTTTTATTCTCAAACTACTATTACATAAATCGAGTACAAGAAACTGCCAAACTACCCAGCCTCGATTCACCTCACAAATAGACCAGAAAAAAAAAGGTTTGGTGTACATGCATAGCATAAAACTCAGCCAAGTCTTGCTTCTCGGTGCAAAACCTGAAAAGAATATATTTGCATGAACTTATTGTAATATAGCACAACAAATAGATGACATTATAAAATGCATGTGGTCAAATTTCTGGACAATTGACCAACAAATATGCATGGAAGGACTTCAATAATGTTAGAGATCATGTTGTTATCTAAACCCAAATCTCTTTAGCAAGGGCCAGAGCAAAATTTAGTGGCTTATAGATAAATGAATAATTTAGACTCAGCATAGAAAAGGTTTAAGATTGATGTCTTATATGTCTGGCAGAAACATATCACATTAGACTCCTATATTGAATGTAATTAGATGCAAAAGTGTTTAAACAAAAACATAATGTCTGTTTACTACAGCAGATTTTGTGTTGTGAATTTCAGTTAGTGACAATAATCAGTTGTCCATCAGTATAATGCCTGATAATGCATGGTCTTTGTTACAGAGTTATCACTAATATGAACAATATTTATGAGTTTAGCAATCCAGCAAAATTTTCTATTAATTTCTGAGTCTAGTAAAAAATAGCACACACATCATTCACGTGCAACTGAACTAATAACATCAAACAATACAAACTTCTACCTCCTCAGCAAACTTGATCAAGATTGTCGTCCTTGGCCTTTGCTGGCCTTCAATTGGCACAAAGTGTGCAGTGACTACTGCAGGAAAGCCAGCATTATCTAATACACCCTACAAAAAGTTACAGAATAATTTGAAATAAGCTCAGGTCAAATGATAAGATCAACGGTTGGACGTGAGAATTGGAAATCCTACCTTTACAATTCCTGCAACAAAGGCTCCGCAGTTGAATGCTCCCATATCTTTTGGCACCGAAATGAACCTGCCAAAACAGGGGGAAATTTAAAACATCACATTTTAGAACTGTAGAAAAAAGAAAATATTATGAAGTCCTCATAGGTCATCAAACCGGTTAACAAGAAGCTCCTTTTCACTAATCATGTATTCATCCTCATGTTCAGTTCCCTTCTCAAGTGAGTCAGCCACCTGGTAACATAAGAAATCAACTGGTGGAATCAGCAAATAAATGTCAATAGTTTCAGTCAGAGTCTAGCTAGTTGTCAGTTAGAGTCAAAGGTCAGCTTGCGGCATGCAGCAGGTTGTTGCTCATGCCCAAGTCTCAGGAGGCTACTATCGCCATGATCTTTGAGTTGAGCTATTTATACTAAGGAATAAACCAGAAAACACTGCAACATTCACAGCAATTCCTCGCTGATAGCAAAGCTCAAGGACCACAAAAGATGTCAATCACTCCATTACGAGATAGAATAGGAATCAGAAAGATAGTCACCAGTAACATGTTACCTTTCCAAATAGGACCTTCCATACAGTGCTGTGAATGAATGATAAAATCCCCAGAAGTCGTGTTTCTCGCCTATTCCCCTGAAATAATAACTCATAATCTTTACTAACATCACTACCTCAAAAATGAAAAACTAGGAAAAGAAACACAAAGCACAGATTAATTATTTAAATCCAGAGAGCACTTGAAGTTGTTATAGATATTACAGCATATGAACATTCCATCTTATATAGTTAATTAAAAAGATGAGCTGATACAGTGACACTACAGTTATTATTCAATTTGTTCATGAAAATGCACTATGGCTTATACTAAATGTACACTGCTTGGATATCCATATGTGATATATCAGATATGAGCTTCAAGAGTAAATTCTGCTTAAAAAAACAAATTATTTTCAAAAATAAATAAAACTATAAAATGTTATCTGCCAAGAGAAAGTTTTATTTCAGCCTTTTACAATGCTAAAATATATAATGCAAGCCAAAAAAACTGGGAACAAACCTTCTCTCTGTGACAGAGAAGTTCAAGTACCCTTGCACCAACAGCATAACCAGCATCCTCCAGTCTGAGAAGAAAGCAAAAGAAAAATATAGAGCTCAGATGAATTTATAGGTCCATGGATAAAATTTATAGAATAAATTTATGTCATCTCGGTATAACATAATAGCATGTTGTAACTGAGAGAGTTGAACCACATATCAATCAAGACAATGTTGAAAAAAAGCATCATGATAGCAAATAGTCAATTAACTCAGTACAAGTTCATCAGACCAATATACACGCAATAAAGACTACCTCCGTTCCAGCTCCGCAATGTTGTCGACTTGTGTTTGGTTGTACTGTACCAACTCTGAGAATAAGAATGCAAATGCACTCAAACTGACCTACAGATGATAGAAAATCACTTAGTATATAATGCAACAAAAAAGGCCACGAGAAAAAACAACTTAGTTACAAAACAGAAACCCTAGAGACACCAAGCCCATGAGTAAAGCTCATCATAGTTTTTGACCACTGAAATTGCAAAATTTGTCGATAAGCAACAACTCACTGGCCACTAATAAACATGTCAATAAGAAACCTCAATTGTAGAAAGAAGAATGACAAAAAATGTTCTATGCAATAAAATATTCTGTTGGACTGTGGTGATCACACTTAGACACTGGATGCAGTGCAAAATTAGGAGGGTATTGGGTACTTACACTTGGTGAACTGGGTTAAAATGGCACTTTTGAGGGGTCCTGCATTTTATCCCTATGTATATGATAGTTTTGAGGGTCCTTTAACGTGATACTTATCCTTATTTTAATTCCCATTCCTACTGTCCTCAACCATGAATTTGGGCACTGAGATCACAATACAAATGGCCAGCGACAAGGCTGGTGAGCCCAGTCAGAAAGCCTAGGGCTCATACCAAAAAGCCATATTGTGTCTGGCTGGCTTTGAGAGCCTAGAATCCCATGCCACCACCAGCAAATTTAATAATAACAAATGGTCTGCATCAACGCGATTGTCTGGTAGGCTGGCGGTATGGTTTTGCAGTTGTTAATCGTATTAGATTCGGAGAGACAAGGGAAATTTACTCCCAGCCCTCTAATTTTAAGTGTTCTTCGGTTCACTTCTATAAACTCCACCCTTTTAAGACTTCAGTTCATTATCCTTCTTTAAACTTTACTTCAAGCTGGCTGGGTGGAGATTATTTGAACATGTTGGAACAGATGAACCAAGTATTATTAAATTCCAAAACAGAACTGACCCCCTATGATCAAATGCTTTTGTATGAATAAACAAACTGAGCTCTTGGAAATTAACATTCTATAACAAATCTCAAATTCAATAAAAATGCAGTTCTGTTCACCTAGCAAACACATTACTGCAGTGCGCACTCATGATACTGTTCCATAAAGGTTAAAATAGTGAGGATTCTATTTTAGAAAACAACCATCGACAATTGAGATGATATTTTCCTACCCATCATATGAACTCTGTTTGCAACTGACAGGCAAAAGAAAACATAATTTCCCTTCATTGATTTTTTGCTTATAAGCAATGACAATAGTTTAGGTCCACTTCGATGAACTTCAGAAAGCAATGGGATCTACTTTTTTTTTTCCAATTTCTAATTGATATGAATGTGCTCCATCTAGTCACGAGCAAGGTTTGTTTTAAAATGTGTGTAGTTGTTAGTTAAACTCTTCAACTAAACTATCAATACGAAATAAGTAGATATCCAAGATGAAAAATGTTAAGAGCATATTTGTCTCAAAATGTTTCAATCATACTGTAATTTCAATATGTGTCTACAAGGAAGCTACAGTAGAAATCGGGGGATCAAATTTGTGTTCTGCAGTCCATTCTGCTTTAAAAGGCAACACCAATTAGTGAACAGAAGGAGTACAAATGAATTGAGACAAATTCAAGTGATTGTTACCAAAAGCATCAAATTATTCAGTGGACCAATCATCTGGCCACTGCTTGAACTAAAATGATTAAGAGAAATGATCCTCTGGGAGTGCAACGAACTGGAAGGGATCACTTTTCCGGTGCGGTGAAATGCTTGCCCAATGTAGATCTACATCACGAGCACGGATCCAGGGTGGCCGTGCGCGTGTAGACCCGAAGGGAATTCGAAGCGGGGGCTGCCGCGTACCTCCTGCCTGCCGCGGCTGAGGGGCTTGTCGAGGACGTTGGCGTACTGCTTCGCCTTCCCGACGCCGATCATCTTGCCCGCTCCCTCCTGCTGGGTCCCGCTCTTTCACCCACTTCCGCCGGTTTCTTGGGATAGTTAGCGGCGGGGAGTGTGCGGGCGAGGAGGGCGTGCGGCGCCGGTGGTGGGGAAGGGAGGAGCAGGCGGCGTAGGAGGGGAACGGGGCGCGGTGGTGAGAGCACGCCGGTCGCGAGCGGAGATCGGAGAGGGGAGGAGAGGGGAGCCGAGGAGGAGGAAAGCAAATTCAGAGAGAACCGTGATGAGTTATTGGGCCAGCGGCTACTAGGCTTTGCCAAATGCCAAAGCCCAACTACTGCCAGATAGCCCAGGTGCAGTCACGTTGCGAACTCATCACGGTTCTCTCTGAACTTGGCTAATGGCGACGATATGCAGACAGGCCGGAGTGCCTGGCCTTCTATGGTGGAAGTAGTGGAGAATAGAGATAGAGAGGAAGGGAGGAGAAGCAGACAGAAGAGGCTGCCGGCGATGGGTTTCAGGGCGCCACGGCCATGACCATGAGCCCATGAAGACGGTGATAGTGAGAAATACATTGCTTCTGCACTGGTCTATGGCTTCGTTGAGTTAGCATTGCTTTTACCAAAACAACATCAATCGAAACAGCCTTCTCGGTTATGAATATAAACATGATCAAGACAGATTTGCGCAACAGGATGTCTTATTAGTGGCTCAAAAGCTTGATTTTGTGTCATATTGAGACGGATCGATATTTTTTTAAACTCAAGAAAGAGATTCTTAGAGGGATTGACGGTGATACAATAAGAAAATGTTTCAAGCCAAAAAAGGTGGGAACATAGACTTAGTTCTTTGTTGACTAGTGGTATTTGTTCTTACTTCTCACAATATTATTACATTTTTTAAATAGATGGTCACTTATTCACTTATATAGCAAAGTGGTTGATTTGTTTTTCAAATTGATAAGTTGCTTCGTTAAGCTTTTGGTGTATGTTGAATTAAACGGTAGAAAAGCTGTTTATAAAGCTTTCAAAAGCAGTTAGTAACGGAAGTAGATTCATAGATTCTTGTTCAGCCTCTGTTTTAAAGAACAAGGTTCTTGTTCGGAGTTGGTTCAGGCTACTATGAGGTTCTGAGCCAGCAGACAAAATCACAAAAGCAAGGGAAGAAGTACAATTCCACTATCTGAATCAAACTCAAGTTACAGGAACGAAGAGAAAACAGGCTTTCTCATCCCATGGGCCTCGATGGGAGATGTCAAAATTTGCCAAAGCTGCAAGAAGGAATCAAGAGAACAAAACCAAGGGATCAGCATCAGCTCTTCTAACCTGCCTCGGATTACAACTCCAGAACGGTCAGCAAACAAACTCTATATACAATCATCCGAGATCTTCCTTAATCCTTCCTCATCAGGTCCTGCTAATTCTGCTTCGGATTCGACTTGCTCGGCGTCTGCTTCTTCAGGCTCGCCCCGACGCCGACGCGGCTGTCCTTCCCTGCCGCAGCAGCCGCATTCAGCAGCTGCGTGCCGCCTGCTCTCGCGATCGCGACCGGCAGCAGCTTCCGTGGCTGGAACCGGGAGCTGTCTCCCGACGCCGAGGCATCGCGATCTGCCTGTGCTCTCGGCGTGCAGGCCAGGCAATGCAGGAGTAGCAGGGCGCAGACGACGGGAGCGCAGACGGCGGTGGATCTCATCGCCGCCGACCAGGATGCGTGATTGCAGAGGAGAGGCTAGGCGAGCCACTGCTAGGAAGGATACGAGCTGCCAGGTGATTTGTGAACGGAAAGGTTTCCAGTGGAGTAGGCTCGAAGGCAGCCTTGACTGAGTGATGGCGAGGCTCATCGCAGCTGCGATGCCAACGGCATGTGAGTGACGAGTTGCGGCGAGCTGGACTGGTACGGTCTCCATCGCACACCTAACCAGCGTGCGCTGCTCGTCTTTGAGGTCGAGTGCGAGCGTCGTGCAAGTCACATGGGAACCGACGATCGCGACCTGATCCGGCTGCGTTTTCTTGTCCGATTGTTCCTTCGGTTCTCGCCCATCAGGATTCAGAAACCTTCTGTTCGACTGTTCCTTTTCAGATTTTGCTGGCCCGAGTTTTCTGCGGACAGCCAGAGCCACTGGCACTGGACGCCGGAACGTAGCCGTGATGCTGATCTCGCTCGCCGATGTCATCGTGTCGCCACGCCTCGGTCGTTGTTCTTGGATGATGGTGGGTTAGAGAGGAAAGGAAAGCGCCAGGAAATCAGGCGAGGAGCTCGCGGCTGAATGGGTTGGGGCACTTGCGTTCCGCCTCACCCACCCCACTGGAATCACTGGCTCGTCGTGCAATCCAGCGGCGCGCTCCGGCGGATCTCCTCGAGACCTCGACCACGCATCACGTCGCGAGGTGCCCACACCCCTCATCATTGGGGGCTTTGGCTTTGGCGCCGATTACCATCACGTCGTAGCAACGTGCACGCCGACGAGGCGAGGGAGGGAATGCTGAGGGTTGGTTGAGTACCGGATGGACCGAGTGAAAGACCGAAAGGGATTTGGAACTTGGGTCTCAGTTCGTGAGCATTTCATAGTAAAAACAAGACTCGCGAACTGAGATTCGAATTCTGTAAAGAAAAAAAGAACTCACGGATTGGCAGAGGTGTTGCCTGCCGCTCACGGCTCACCTGAGAACGTTATCTGAAACTGGAAATGAAGGGCAGATGTTCATTAGGTCGAACACGATGCCACGTAGTACCAACGAAAAACAACAGCAAGAGGCGCACTTGGGCAACAGGCACTTGAATGCTTTATCCAGTATAAGAGCTCTCAGGACTAATCATGTGTCTAGAAGATTTACATACTGACAACGCCTCGGAAATGATCAAGGGTTGCTACTGATCCTATAGCCTCAATCTATCAATTGTTTCTTACCCCCCCCCCCCCCCCCCCCAAACACACACACACAAAAAAAAAAGAAAGAAAGAAAAAGAAAGCAAACTATATAGGTGTAATGTACAAAAATCGCTATGAGCATTGTCACCATCCCAAAATCAAAGGGCGGACGAACTTGTTCTCCTGAGCTGATACTTCGGTTCTGGAGGAGGAGCAGAGCTCAGTATCTCACCAAATTCCTGAAAATAATGTAAGTATAGGACCCCCAATGAAAAGGCAACGTTAGAAATGACATCAGAATGAATACAAGCACGAAAAAAAATTATAAGCAGCATTGCATGCAAGTAAAGCGCTACCGTTTACCCACTGTCAAGAAAAAACGCAGCATGCAGATCAAGCACTCAATTACTTCATGGTGCCAAAATTTGATGCATCGCCAGAATAGAAAAGGAGCGTCACAATCTCATTGTGCTAGGCTTAAAAAGAAATGGATTGTGAGGTCATACATTGTGAAATAACAAATCTGATCAGTGCAAAATCTGATAAATAGTATAAAGATGAATGGAACAAAGTTTCTCAACATAACTAAAATTTCTAATGCTCAGCAGAAGCTCTGTTTCTGGCAGTCATAACAAAAGTATTGGCATCAAGCATCTCCATATATAACTAGTAAGTTATGATGCAATTGCAGATATTGTCCAATGTCCATTAGGTTCTCTGAATCTGAGGACTTGTTCCCATTGCAAACCTTAATAATGAGGAAAATACTTCCTCTCCCCCTTATATAGATTCTTATTGCTGATTTAAGATGCTAAACTAAAAAATACAAACAACACATGTGTGATGTTGTAGAAAGCAGAAACAACAATGAAAGCCTGGTTGACTAACTTCAAAATTGTTCATCCAACACTGAAAGAAAATAGTAGTAACTTTTAGGAGGTCAGAGAGAGAGAGAGAGAGAGAGAGAGAGAGAGAGAGATCTAAAGCATCATACGTCAATTGTGGTTGTCAGGTAGCACATGACATAGCTATTGAGCACTAAAAGAAAAAAAAGGAACCAGGAAATGAATAAATAGTTAACATAGAACAGAAGACTTGACCATCTGAAGAACAACAGTTTTGCAAGAACTGACAGTTTAATATGAAGACATAGTGAAATGTTTTTTGCTGAATACCCTCCACAGAAAGAACAAGAAAAGGATAAAAGTACCTTCTGTTTCTTTAGCCTCTCATTCTCCTCTTCAAGAAGGGATACCTTGTTTTCGAGCTCATTAGTATAAGCCTGCCAAGCACAATGCATAAAGTAATGAAACTGATAGCTATACATAGAAGGAAAAAGGAAAGTCCAATTGTAGCAGGTTTCATATCCTAGCTAGACAGTACAAAATAAATACCAAAACCCATGCCTTCAACATTTCATGAGGCCTTCATGTTGCAATCAAAACGTCATAACAAACGATGACATTGGGTATAGAAATTAGAAATGAACAGGACAGAAGAGGTAGACCTGCTTTCTCGCTCTTGACCGTGCAGCTGATTCCCTATTTTTTATCATCCTCTTCTGCCTTCTTTCAATCACCTTATCTACCACCTCCCCTGAGACACCACGCTTGCGCCCAGGTGTCTGAGGGTCCGAAAATGCACCAAGTGTTGGTGAAGTAATCTGGCCATCGGAGTACATTGAATCCAACATAGCACCTGTAGCAACAGACAATGGCTGGGGAGCCAACTGACCAGCCATGTATGAACCCACCAAACTCGGTTGCTGGGACTCCAAAGCTTGCTGCTGGTACTGCTGCAACAACTGTGCTCCAGGGTTCAAACTGGAAGTGCCAGCCACCATAACATTGCTCCCAACTGTATCCATATTGACCAGCAAATCATCTGAATCCCTCATAAGTCCTTCCGGAACAACCCCAGCTTTAACCAAGAAGTCCTCAAGTGTCATCTCCCCAAGCGTCGGCTGCCTCTCCCGCCTGTGCCGACCACCTTCTCTAGCACTGGTCTCTGGTCCATCCTGGATGCCCTTCCACACCTCATCAACAGTCTTCTTGCTCAGCTGCGGAGGCATCACAATGCTCCCTTGTCGCTGCAGGCTCGATGCTGGATCAGGCTTGCCTATGACAGGGCCATTCGGGTCTACACCGTCAGGAAACACGGTCTTCAGGAGGTCATCGAAATTCATGCTAAGCAATGGCTCTCCCAAATGGTTCTGCACCTCATCCAGGGTAAGGTTGTATAAAGAACCCTGTCTTGCCAAACCCTGAATCTGCCCGCGTTGCGCCGAGCCAGCATCCCCACCTCCGCCACCTCCAGCCTGTGATGCCATTGCCTGGATCATGAACCAGGGACGGACCCTGTATAGCAGTATAGGACATGGATGTACACATGTACACCCAATAATTTTGCAAAAAATCGAAGTTAGTAAGAAAAATACATGGTCAGATCCGAATACGAATAGCATGTGTTAGGGGTTTGGGCGTTCGATTTCGCACAGCAGGAAGGGAGGGGAAGGGAATGGGCGGGCATACCCCTGTCGGACGCTCGTCGCCGTCGAGGCGCCCGACGAATAACTGGCAAGGGCTGGCGCCACTCGCCCTGTCGTCGCCGGCTCGCCGCTAGGAAAGGTAGGCCGAGACCGAGAGAGCGACGAGAAAGGTTGGGGGTGGGGAGAGAGGAGAAAGAGCCAGAAATTCAGCAGCGGCCCACGAGTTCGTCAGCCCGCCGCACGCACGAACAGCAAAAGCAAGATCAGAAGGCCCAATTTGGCCCAGCGCGCGAGACAACTCAGTTTTTTCCCCATTTTTTTTCATGTCTACCTTTTTATTCCATCTTCTTTTAATACTTCCAACAATTCGTCATTTCATAAATATGTGCCTTTCAACAATTTTAAATTATTGATTATACATTATGTAGAATCTATTTCAATAAATTTTAACATATTTTCAACATTTCATGTTCAATATGTTGAAATTGTAATATCAAAATGCCAAAATTGTAAATTCCAAATATTGAAAAAGTTGATTAACTTTGCACCTATCAACATTTTACAAAAATCTAGGCCAGTATTCTATAACAGTTGGTTCAACATTTTACAAGAGCTAGTTTGTTTGAAGCCATTAATTTTAAAAAATAAAAATATGCAGTGGGTCTTATTTTTGTTGAATTACTTATAAGCACCATCTCACTTCAATGATTCTTAAAACAGATGCTCATTTTTTAAGAATGCATTGATGTGATAGTTTGATGTCAAGTGCCGCGTGCCGGGTGTAATTATGGCCGACCTTTCGCTTTTTGGACCCAACATTTAGAGGCCGGAAGCCCAAAGAAACTATGTTTTCAATATTTCCAAATAATTGGTTAGTTTTAGTTGTATAATAGCCGTATTCATTGTGCCCATGTATTGTCAATGCAATTACATTTGATGATGATTGCTTTTCATTGTCCCTGTATTTTAATTTTTATTAGCCAAATAAAATCAAGGTCTCATCTAATTGGCTCCGCTTCAAATCACAAAATAAGTCAACACGTCCAAGCACACAAATTGCACAAACTTTGTCATCAAATGATCGATTACGTAAGCACTTCTAGGAAAGGAGCGAAAAGCTGGAGATGTTAGGACACAACTTGGACGTTAATCAACGTCATGAGTTTGAAATTTTTCTAGAGAAAGAGGGTGATTTTGAACTTCGAAGTGGTTCCTTCATTCCGAAGCACTTCCAAATCTCTGCAGGAAAAAAAAAATCATTTACCACGCAAACGCGCTACACAGGCAGAGCCAGCCAGGCACGCCCACTGCCTTTGCATCGCTGGCCCCCACTTACCAGCAGGCCCCACAGGCTGCGCTCCTCAAATTCGTTGGACCCACCTGCCCGTGACCCATGCCCCCTTCCTCTCATATATACACCTCCCAGTGCTCTCCGCCTCGGCCTCTCTCTCCGCCTCCCCCTCCCCCCTCCATTCCTCTTACCCTGCGATCCGAGCCCGCACCCCGCAGGGAGGAGAGGCGATCACCTGATCACCAGGGCGAGGCCTCACCATCTCGGTAACCACCGTTCCTCCCATCGATTCAACTCCTGGCTGGTCTCTTGGTCGATGTGATCCCGCTCCCAATCCGATGGGTTTGGCCGATTCGGTTCGCTGCGTTTCTGCGCGCCGCTGCGATCGGCTTGATCCGCTAGGTTTTGGGGATCACGGGAGCTCAAACGCGTAGTTTCATTGATAGGTTTGATCGATTTTGGGGGAATTTATTCGAGGAATCCCGGCGTGTTTGACCGGGCCCGCTCGATTCAGCTTCTTTCCGACGCGGGTGCTCGCGAATCTCGGGAGGGTTTCCTCGCTTGTGCCCCCCGAATCCGATCCTTTCCCGCGGTTCGCGTGCGCCGTTGCCGCAGATCTGTGTACTGGTGGCATCGCCTTCAGCGGATCTAGTTGCACTGTCTTTGTTTCTGGTGTTACTGTTATCTGCAGAAGCGGTGTGGATCTGTGGGGCTGAGGCTTTCGATTTCGTTTCTATCTCAGCGCAGGAGCGGAGATGGGGCTCACGTTCACTAAGCTGTTCAGCCGCCTCTTCGCCAAGAAGGAGATGAGGATCCTCATGGTTGGTCTCGACGCGGCCGGTAAGACCACCATCCTCTACAAGCTCAAGCTTGGCGAGATCGTCACCACCATCCCCACCATAGGTACCACTCTCATCCGCATCTTGTGCATGTGCCACTGCTGTTAACAGTATGTTTATAATGTTAGCTGTTGGACTGTTGGTAATTTGTGAAGGCATGCAGTCTATTCCTTGCTCCAGTTTATACTGTATTCTATGCAGACTTATGGAGTGTTCTATCTTTGCACAATGCCCTTTAGCGCTTTAGGCTTTAAATGTATTTGGAAATAAATTCACATCTGATATTATTTCTCTATATCAGTGAAGTTTAAAATATGTATGCTACTTTACACAAAATGGCTGCATGTTTCATCTCATTTGTTGGCTTTCAGTATTTTTTTTTTTCATTTTGTCTTTGGACCTATTAGCTGACTGCCTGACTTCCAGAAGGGACACAGGCTATACCACAGATTATGATTAAACTAGTGAGGTGTCAGCCTATTGCTTGCATTGTACCTTTTGGATCATCTTTAGTATTCATATGGTCTGAAGGGAATAGACTTGTTCACCATGTTATCATTTTTTAAATTTGGTCACCAAACAATTGTTTTTGAAAGTAAATATACCCATACTTGTTTTGCTATCCTTTAGTTGTGCTAATGCCCAATTGTGTCTTTATTGATTGCTCGTGAGTTGCTGAACATCTTGTACTGTTTTTATTGGTATTTGGTTCATTCATGCTAATATTACTCTCTTAACGAAGATATATATCCCCAAGTACATTTTCACTATATTCTGCTGCGGGGATTTTGCATTTTTTTATCTGACTCATTTATCTACATTTAGCTAAATTTTTTATCCTTGAAACTGCAGGATTTAATGTCGAAACTGTTGAGTACAAGAACATTAGCTTCACTGTTTGGGATGTCGGTGGTCAGGACAAGGTAAGAATAAGACCTTTTTCTTTCTGTGATGGTACTTTATATACCATGATGTTTGGTGTTGCCAATTTCATTTGTGATATGACAACATGAAATTTAGCACTTGCACAATAGGGAATTATACCCAGACTTTTTTTTTGTCTTGATATGTTTAATTGTTTAAGTTGTTATCAAGTATCGATGATTCAGAGTATAGATGCCGATTAACTTCAATTTCTATTGGTAACATACCAGTCTTGCATAAACATTAGGAGCCTTATTGCAGGTTACTTTTAGCATGATGTTCTTGTGGTCTAATTGCTTCTGTGTTTTTTTAAATAGATCCGGCCCTTGTGGAGGCACTACTTCCAGAACACCCAGGGCCTCATTTTTGTCGTGGACAGCAATGACAGAGAGCGTGTTGTTGAGGCCAGAGATGAGCTCCATAGGATGCTGAACGAGGTATATCAAAGTGCATTACTATTTCAGTGCATTCAATTGAGATGTAATTGCTGTAGCGATTGTAGATTACATACGGTCCCATATTCTATGGCCAAAATGGGGCCTTATTTTTTTAATCTTTTGGGCTCCAGTAGTGCACAATTTATCACTAAGATTCGCAGTGAATCTTTAAAAGGTTTTTAAATCACCATCAAAATTAGCTTGCACTGGTGAAAAAAATGTACCATTTCCTTTTTTTTTCAAAATTAAAAGTGTTCTGCATGATATATGTAACTAAGTAGTGTTGATGGAAGAAGACTAGCCCTTAGAATTCGTATATCTCTTGATTAGTGACATGGTTATCTTATGGTGATAGGACGAGCTTCGTGATGCTGTGCTTCTGGTGTTTGCAAACAAACAAGATCTTCCCAATGCCATGAATGCTGCTGAAATCACCGACAAGCTTGGCCTTCACTCCCTGCGCCAGCGGCATTGGTATGTCTCTTATCTTTCAGAAATTGTTTGCTCATTCACAAATATTTAATCAAGGGATGGTCAATGGCAACATACCTCCAATTAGAAAGTGAAGTATGATATGACTTGTTGATAATGATTTAATTGCTATTGTTTGTGCCTTGGTTGAATTGATGCAAATGCAAATTATTACCTGTGTTTTCACCCATTTCAGGTACATCCAGAGCACATGTGCTACCTCTGGTGAGGGTTTGTACGAGGGGCTTGACTGGCTTTCCAACAACATTGCCAACAAGGTATCTCAGCAGAGTTGCTTTTCATGACGCATCTTTGGTATTTCCACCTGAAAGGGTTGCGCAGCTTACCATATGCCGTTTAATTTCGTTACAGGCTTGAGGCATCTTGGCAGAGCTCTGATCAATGAAAATACTTCGGATGTTGGAGCGCGTACTGCCTTTACCATACTGCTATGAACTATATATAGTCGTGACAGTGACAGATAATGTGGGGTGTTTTTGGGAGTACTAAAGCTCTTTGGTCAAGGAGCTAGCTATCAGATGTTTTCGTGGGTATTGCTAATTGTCCGTTTTGGTTCGTTCAAGGTATACTATGAAGCGCCGTTGCGCTGTGTACTGGACAGTGAGGTGAGGTGTTGTAGTATCAGACTTGCCTCTTGGCATTATGGCATAGCTAGCTTAATGGTCGCGTAATTTGTTGTGTGCAGCGTATCTTACCTCCCGCGTCTGATGTCCAATTCTTGTCTGTTTAGTACTCCCTCCGTTTCCGCAGGTCGTTTTAGGCCTGGTTTGGTTCCTGACTTATTTTTAAGCACCCGTCACATCGAATATTTAGATACTAATTAGGAGTATTAAACGTAGACTATTTACAAAATCGATTACATAAGTGGAGGCTAAACGGCGAGACGAATCTATTAAGCCTAATTAGTCCATGATTTGACAATGTGTTGCTACAGAGGCTTAATAGATTCGTCTCGCCGTTTAGCCTCCACTTATGTAATGAGTTTTGTAAATAGTCTACGTTTAATACTCCTAATTAGTGTCTAAACATTCTGACACGTGCTTAAAAATAAGCAAAGGGACCAAACAGGCCCTTAGCTTTTGTTGCTAAAACGACCTACAGTTTAAAATGAAAAAAAAAAGTACTGCGCGCTGGTCGTGCTTGTCTCAAAGCAGGCCTTTGCATCGTGGCCCAAAAGCTAGTTAGCTTTTGTCTTTTACTGTGCACACACGGGTAGATACAGATCTAGTTAGCTTTTTTTACATCACGATTCCTTTTAGTTTGTTTTACAGTTTTAAAATGTGATAATTTTTTTTCTAAAGTGTCCGTTTTAAATTTCGTTTACCCCATTACATCCTTTACGATGAGATCTACAAAACTAGATCCATGATTAATATATTTTGTATAATTTTTATATACCCAACCACTTATGTCGAATGTACAATAGATAGTTCTGTATTGATTGTCGAGCATAAATCTACCAATCAATTATATGCAACTTCCTACAAAGCTATTTTATGTGTTGTTATGTATCTTAAGTACCTAAGTAAATTGTCATATTTTCCTTTAGATAAAGTGATACATATCCCTACATAAGTTGTTCCATTACCTCTACATAAGTTGTAATTACATAGAAGTTATCACACGTTATATACATAAGCTGAAACTAACTAGTTGATACAAGTTCTTACATAAGTAAAGATGCTACTGGCACGGCACAAGTTACTACGTGTTCCTGCTTAAAATTCTAAAGGACAAAGAACACAACTTTTTACTTCTAAAAGTATTATAGAAAGTACTAGATCGTTTGAATATAAGTTACTACTATATGTATAAAATATCTACATAAGAGCAACTCCAAGAGTATCTAAAAAATTCTTCCCCAAAACTATGTATTGGGGGTTCTCCCAAAAAAAATTTCCCCCAAAAACATATTAGTCCACAGCAGATCGCTAATAAATAGCTCCCAATATTTCAAACACAGGCCACATCATCGTATTGGGCCCATCGGAAGGGACGCGCGGGCGTGCGGGAATCAGGATTGGGGGAGGAACGCCAACGCTAAAATATACACGGTGGCAGGCTGTTTTTTTAGCATCGCTAAAAAATTGGGGAAGGTTTAGGTGGATTGTTGGAGTTCATTTTTTCTCTCCTTTTTCCTAAAAAGGGTATTGGGGGTAAGATTAGCAGCCTCTTGGAGTTGCTCTAAGTTGCTAATACCACTACATAAGTTTAGTAAATGTAAAATCACTTCAAAATTTATGGAAAGTGGGTCTTATTTCGTAGATAAAACTATAAGGATTATAGCAGTGCTATCGGATTTAAAAATTGACAGACTATTGGAAAAGTTATCGTAGATCAAAGAAAATGGAACAAAGTATATGGGAGGGTACAACATGACACATCCACCTGCTATCATTGCATATCTTATTCCTTCCGAATGAATTGCTACACGACAAAAAAACTTGCTCTTCTCCTCTTGGCGTTCCAATTGCATGCACGCTTGTTGGATAGAGGTATTCCGCTCGCATTTGCTTCGTATAGAATCGCGCGATCACTTTAGGTGGTGTTTAGTTCATGAGCTAAACTTTAGCTCCTAAAATTTAGCCCCTAAAATTTAGTTCTGCTGGGATGTTTGGATCCATGGGTTAAATTTTAGTCCTCATCAAACAATGACTGATTTGCCCTTATTAATGACTCCCTCCTCCTCCTTTCCCTCTCTCTCCTCTCCCCTTCACCCCTATCTTGCCGCCGTCTTCCCGAGCCACCATCCCCACCCGCCGGTGCCGCGGCCCTCTCCTCCCCGCCGGTAGCCGTGGGCCCCAGATCCGGCGATGCGACCGCCGTCCGCACGCTCCTGGCCGACACCGAGGCCTCGGGCACCTCCCTGGCCGCGCTCGCCGCCGCGCAAAAGCGTCATCTCCACCACCACCACCACACAACCAGACCACACCCGAGGCCGTGGGGGGCGGGGCGGCCGGAGGCGGGGGGTCGGCCGGAGGCGGCGGGGGCAGGCGGAGATGGCGGGGTCGGGCGTCGGAGGTGGCGAGACGGTCCACTTGAAGAGCGGCAGGAAGAGTGCGCCGCCGAGGAGGTCCTGCACGTCGTCGAGCTCGCCGTCAACCGAGACGTGGAGGGAGTACAGCGCCACCACGGCAGCCTCCCTCCCCGTCCTCCCTCCTGCCGGCGGCCGCGGCCCCCAGATCTGGCGTCCGGCGGCGGCGGAGGAGGTAGCGGCGGGGGTGAGGCGGAGGCGGAGGAGGAGGTGGCCGGCAACGGCGGGGGCAAGGCGAAGGCGGAGGAGGAGGTGGCGGCGCCGTGGGGCCGAGCGGAGACGGTGGGGTCGGCGAGGCGGCGGCGGCGGGCGAAGGAGGCGGAGGCGGCGGTGGCGGCTGTAGGCGGCAGGCCGGCCGGAGGAGGCGGAGGAGAGGGAGGGGTGCGGGAGGGGGGACCACGCGGAGAGGAGAGAGGAAGGGGGCCAGGGTGTGGAAATTGGGGGAGGAGCACTTTTAGCCTCTTTTAAGATCTCTTTGAGGGTTAAAATTTTTAGTCCAAACTTTAGCTATTCTACACTTTTTGCCCACCTATTTAGATCAAGAACTAAATTTTGGACTAAAAGTGCAGAGCTAAAATTTAGCCCTTGGATCTAAGGTGCAACTAGTCGCGTATTAACGCGGTCCAATTTGAAACGGAGTACTGTAATCCAGTCGGGGGCCCTCGGCTGACGTCATGGCTGGCTGGTTATACTGGTGCACCGGACTCTCCTATCTGGAACCTTTGGCCAAGCTCAGGCCACAGGCGCAAAATCTTGCTTGGCCCATGCAGGCTGCAGGTGCAGCTGAGCTCACCGGAAGACCGACGCTGTCGTGCGTTGGTCCTGCGCTGTCGTGTTGAAAATTCGGCGCGACATTTTTTACCCTTTTGACTCTGAAGTGGACCATGAACCACAACACAGGCAGCGGCTCCGATTCCGCTGCCTCACTGGCCCCGCCGGCGACATGCTTTCTCCGGTCGTACACTTCACACTTTCTCACGGGCAGGACCCAAGAACAGGCCATTCAGACGATCGGCGTGAATAAATACCTCTACTCTCCCCATTTGCTTCCTCAACGGCACAACATGCGACGTAACGTGACACTATTGACTCGACCAAAGAGATTTTTCGAGGCGAGCATCGGAACATCTTGAATGCGCCCTTGATGCCGCCTGGCGCCTGCCCCATCTGAACGCCGATCATGTGAGCTGTGCGGATTCCGGCGGCACGGGAGGAAGCTGAAAACACATACATGGCCCTTTCCGGCCGCCAGGTCCCAGGAAGAAAAGAGAAGGGAAAGAAATCCATTTTCTTTAATGCATGACGTGTGAACCGTGGCAACACCGGCACGCGTCACCCGGTTTGGTTGCGGCGGCGACAGCACCGGCCGGGGGCTCCGGCCTCCGGGCATGCATGGGCTTTCTCCGGTTCGTACTCCCTCCCGGTTTCACATAGTAGTACAGCCTGTGCCCTGTAGGAATATATGCGCGCGCACGTAAATGACGATGGCGTGACGGATCCGAGCGGATCACGCAGCCTGCGCCATGCCGGCCGTGCGCCTCTTCGCAGCGTCTGGCGTCGCGAACGCGTGGACGGCGGAGGGCAGGCGGCACCGGCAGAATGCGATGAGATGCGCATGGACAATCGAGAGAAAAAGGTTGAAGAAAAACAAGAGGATGGATAGGATAGATCATAGAAGGGGGTTGTTTTGGCAGCCGGAATCGCGATCCATTAATGGCGAGTGCGTGCGTTCGTTCGTTCGTTCGTTCTACCGGTGCTCCTGCCGCCGTCATTAATGGAGGCCCCACCCACGATGGACGGGGTAACATCGATCGGCAGCCAGCCCGCACGACAACCTGACCGTTGGAGTATATGAGAGTTCGCGTAAGAGGTTCCATGTGTCCCGCGTCAGGAGCCATGGAATTCCAGATCCAAGTAACTCACCAAACAGAGCCATTGATCTCCAACGCGTCAATGACATGCCATGCCATGCCATGCAACACGCCCGTGCTTAATTCTCGTGATCTCGTCGTAGGTCTCATCTCGAGACCCTGAAACTACCTGATGCCCGCCGATCGAGTTCCCGTGCAGCCCACACCTCGACATCCCGTGCGGTGCAGCCGCAGCCAGCAGCGCATTATTACTGCAAGCCGCTGGAAACCTGACCAGGACGTACCCGGCTACGAATTCAAGGTCCCCGACACGTACAGCATGCACGCCGCGCGCGATTCTACTAGTAGGAGTACGCGCCAACGAGAAACCAACCGACCCAATTAATTCCGCTCTCGATCCGGGCACAACCTAAGCTAGTGGGTCGTCGCAGCTCACACGCCTCGTCCGACCACCAGCCCAGCTGGTCGCACGCCGCTCGCCCCCAGCCGATCCCGGCCGCCCGATCGATCGATCGGTCGGTCGAGACGTGCACGCACCGCGCAGTTCGTTCACACGCCGGCAGCTGAGCGGCGTGCACCGCTACGATATATACGGGCACGATCATCGCTCGGGCAGGCCGGCCGCTTCCGAATCCACTCGCTCCCTGCACGCCACCGCTTCCGAGTCCTAGAAAACAAGCCGCGACCTCGCCCGCCGCCGCATCCAAGCCGGCCGGCCGGAGCCAGGAACTAACCCCGGAGTAGCTAGCTAGCTACCTCACACCCATGGCGGGGACGGCGCATCGTCAGCGGCCGTGGGCGGCGGCGGCGCTCGTGGTGGCGGTGGCGGTGGCGGCGCTGCTGCTGGCGTCGCCGGGCGGCGCGCAGCCGCTGGCGCCCTCGCCGGCGGCGTCGGCGTCGGCGCCGGGGCCGGCGGGCGGGATCGACTCGTCGTGCATGAACTCGCTGCTCAACATGTCGGACTGCCTGACGTACGTGACCAAGGGGAGCGCGGCGCGGCGGCCGGACGCGCCGTGCTGCCCGGAGCTGGCGGGGATGGTGGACTCCAACCCGGTCTGCCTCTGCGAGCTCCTCTCCGGCGCCGCCGACTCCTACGGCATCGCCGTCGACTACGCCCGCGCGCTCGCGCTCCCGGGGATCTGCCGCGTCGCCACCCCGCCCGTCTCCACCTGCACAGGTTCGTTGGTTTCGTCGTTTCTGCTCGCCACCCTTCTCTGGACATACAACCCTGGAAGGGATTAACCGATGGGAAATTAACTGCAGCCATGGGGTTTCACGTCCGCGTGGGCCCAGCCGCAGCGCCCGTGCCAGGGTCTCCGTCGCCCATGTCAGGCATGGCTCCCTCCGGGGAGGGCCCACAGTTCCCAGGTAAGCACAGATCGAATCAGCGGTTGATGGACGCTCCTACTTTGATCCGTTTGTTAAATTATGATGTTGCATCTGTTTTGCATGGAGATCAGTCAGCCAAAAATGAGATGTGGGCCGGCATGTAGAGGTTATCCTGTTCGAACAAAGAATTTTAATAGGAGATCAAAATCTAGAGGAATACTGTTAATGCTGAACATATACTCCTAGAACTTGTTTGACTGTTTTTTTTTTTTTTGCAACTAGAACATCAAAATTGCTGCCCGTCATGTTAGGCAGCATCGGATGTTGGTGACCGTAGGTGATATCATAAGTGACAAGATGCTCTTATCGCCACTGATAATTAATACACTTTGACGCTCCGTACAGTTTGGTTCGTGTACTCGTCACGTATTTAATCACATCTGCATATTCTGCAGGGGCATCGCCGATGGCCTCGCCGCCGCCGTCGACCAGCCACGCGGCGCGGCGCTTCTCCGCCGGCGGCCACCTCGCCGCCCTCGCGGTGCTGCCGCTGGCCGCCGCCGCCGTCAGCGGGATGCTCTAGTTAGAGCCGTAGAGGGCGTTCTACAACCCGAAGCATTCGATCAGGTCGTCGGAACGGGATCGGAGTGCAGAGATCGTATCAGAGCGGTCCACGATGGCTTTGATCCATTCCTTCTGTCTCGAACCCAACATTGTCCTGCACATTGCATGTATCTATGCTTATCATCATGTCCTGTACTGCTAGCTATTGTATACCGTGGTGGCTAAGCTCGTATGGCATTGGCCTGTGTTCTTGGCTGCTGATGAGAAGATTACATTTTGATGCGTAGTGTCAGTGACATACATAACTCCCTGGATCTCTTCCTTCCCTTCACGCCTTTCGTGTGATTTGGGTATGGTATGCATATCTTTTACAGGTGTGTGTACATACATACATAGAGAGAGAACTTTTGGCTGTCGTCACAGCTCACAAAACATGCATGGAACTCCGGCGGCAAACACGGCATTGAATCCCAGCCGCGGTCACGCACTGATCGGCCAACGCCGCCGGCGTGAACCGAACCGGGCCGAGCGCGGCGTACGTCCTCGCCGGCATTGATTGAGTTCAGCGGGTGAAACGAACGAACACGTCAGTCCGTTGATGCCTCGTCCCGGTCCATTGAATTCCCCCAACCGCCGCTTTGATGGGCGGCGCTCCCATGCATGTGACGCCACGGAGCTCGGTGGCAGTGGCAGAACTGCGAAACTGCGGTTTGCCAGGCGCCCAGGCCAGACACTGGGTTACGGGCAAGCGTCCAAGAAGATTTTGTGCAGGTGTGGTCAGGATTCGGTTGGGGCGTTGGGTGGATGCGTGCAGAGAGAGGAAAAGGAGGCGCAGGAGGATTCATGGGATAGATGGCCAGATGGGCCAGGCTCAGGATTCTCGTGTAGACATTCAGAAAAACTGCATCCATATGGGAGCCCTCAACAGAGACCAGCCGTGGCATGTTCGTCCGGTCGTGATGGCCGATCTGCGGCTCGCCGTCCTGCGCTCCAAGTCGAACGCGTGGCATGGCCAGCCGTGGCGCTTGTCTCGTTGATCACAGCCACGACCCGCTCGCAAGTATTGATGCCACCAGCTCCGACCAAGGACTGCCAGTCCAGCAGCCTCGGCCGGAGCCGCGGCGAACCACCGCACCGCCACTTCCTTGACAATTTTCGCCGGCTGGCCATCGGGTTGAGCCAGGGGAGGGAGCGTCTTTTGTTCAGCTACTGTACTGATCAAGAGAGCAAGGCGATCCGTTGTCACTCGTTCTCATGCCAAGAGCAAAAGAGAATGAACAATTTAGGGGTCCAGTACCCCACTTGAGGGCATGCTCTCGATTCTCTAACATGCACACGATACAATCATTTTCATTGAAAATGATTTAGAATACGCAAGAAACCTAAAGTTGGTACTATGTGCTTTTGAGAAGCTTTCTGGCCTTAGAATTAATTCTCATAAAAATTAATTGTTTTGCTTTGGAGAGGCAAAAGAGTTAGCAGGGGATTATGTGGCACCCTTTGGGTTTCCTTTTATTTATTTAGGGTCCCGATGAACTATCGTAGAATCTTCAATAGGGATTGGGGTAGGATTGAAGAGAGATTTCAGAAAAAGTTGAGCAGTTGGAAGGGTAAGGTTTTGTCAGTTGGGGGAAGATTAGTACTAATAAATTCAGTGCTTTCTAGCTTGCCGATGTTTATAATGTCTTTTTTTTAGATACCTAAAGGAATTCTAAAGAAGTTGGACTATTATAGGTTGAGATTCTTTTGGCAATCTAATGCACACACAAAAAAAAGTACAGACTTCCTGAGTGGAGCATTCTTTGTTTATCAAAGTGTTTGGGAGGTACGGGGATCTTAAATTTAGAAGTATAGAATCAATGCTTGCCAAGCAAGTGACTTTTTAGGCTTCTCAATGAAGATGGCAAATGGCAGAATCTTATAAAGAAAAAAAATACCTGAGCAACGAAACCTTGACACAAGTGGTAAGGAAGCGTGGAGAATCTCAGTTCTGGGCAGGGCTTGTGGATGTTAAAGAACAGTTTTTGCAAAAGGAAAATTTGAAGTAAATAACGGGAAACAGACTAGGTTTTGGGAGGATGGTTGGGTTGGGAATGAGCCATTGATGGATACATATCCTTCTTTGTACAATTTGGTTACAGTAGCTAAGGTGCTAAGCACAACCCCTTTGAATATATGGTTTAGACGTGCTCTGAGGGGTGATAAGGGGATTCAATTGCTGAATTTGGTGGCGAGGGTACCACTTGTTCATTTGAGCGACCAAAAGGATAGTTTCGTTTGGAATTTGCATAAAAGTAGAGGCTTTACAGTTAATTCTATGTATGCCGATTTAATGAGGAATGTTGGTATACCTTCAAAATGTGCTTCCTGAAAGTTAAAAATCCCGCCCCGCTTAAGATAAAAGTATTTCTTTGGTACTTGAAAATGAAGTTATTTTTAACTAAGATAACTTGGCTAAAAGAAAATAGGCGCGGTCACTTCAGCTTCTGCTGCGGCCTGCATCTCAAGAAGCTCCGTCCAAAAAACAATTGCGCAGCCTCACCTTGAGCTATAAACGAAATTGTACAGCAACTGTCCACATGCTGGCTGCAGCCGCTGTAACTGTTGCTGGCTTGCTATTGCAGCCGCAACCGCAACGCAACTGCAGTCAGCTGTTTCGATCAAGCCCAAAGGCAAGGGTGTACCAAGTGCTGTAGTTTGGAAGAGACGATTCAACATTTATTCTTTGAATGTCGTGTGGCTAGGTCTGTATGGAATGCAGTACATATAACTTTTGATATTCGGCTACCTTCCAGTGTTGAGGATTTTTTTTGTCCTTGGCTCAAGAGCTTTAATCAGAAATCAAATTTTTGTTGGAGCTGTGGCTCTCTACTGGGTTATTTGGCTAAGTAGAAATGAGGTGGTGTTTCAAAGATCTATACCTAACTCTCTCATGCAGGTACTGGACACCATAAATAGTAAAGCACAAGAGTGCACAAGCTGTAGGGCCGGAGAGATCTGAGATGAATTCGTGGGACTCGTGGAAAATTTACACCACTCACAGGAAAGATTACAGATGACAATGGATCCAGATGTTTTTGAATTCTGGCACGGATTATAAGCTAGCAGATCCAAGCAATCTAAACAAATAAATTAATACACTAAGGTTGTTCAAAATGCATCTCCATCCAGCATATTGCCTATGGACCTTTTTTTATGACACAGCAGATGCAGCATAGACTATGGACGACTAAATGGTAAGCACTAACAAAGAGTTTTCCGGCTCCTGCCTGGTTACCGCCGAAGAACGCCGAAGAACGCTAGCGGTAACTCAAAAACCAATACCTAATCAGGAGCACCCAAAAAAAGAACGGCAGAATCCTGGCCAAACCTTGTGAATCAACTCGGTGTAGCCTGTTCCTCGAGTCAAGATCCATGGTTCCAATAAGCCCACTTTCTCGTATCCTGACGCTAACACACGTTGCAGCTCCTCCGACAGTAACCGGGCAACACTGCGGTTCCCACCATGTACTCTGGGTTCTTTATGCACTCTCCCAGGGCTGCCCATTTCTCGCAGCTCTCGTTCTCATCAGTGCAATTGCCTTGCCTGTGATGGACCTTGTCGAATGAGGCCACACGGATCCACTTTGTAGCTGACCATTTCTCACCCTTGATGACCGGGCATCCACCATGGAGGCTCACTGTATCGGTGGTACCATCTGGTTTAAGGTTGAAGAAAAGGAGTGCGTCCCCTTTTCGTGGTTTCACTGAGGAAGAAGTTGCATGTCAATTGAGAAGTATGCCAAAGTTAGGAATACAAAAACCACTATGGTTAGAAAATTATACCTGCAATGCCTTTCTGAGCACACTCTGACAGGGTTGCATCTTTACCGTTGTCAAACTCCTTTTGAAAAAATCACAGCGAATTATCTAATTAGAGACTGCAAAATAAACTAGGAAATATGCATAACAGATGCATGTACCCAAGAAAAAAACAGTCGGAACCATTTTCTAAGGAAATAACACACGGACCATTTTCTACCATCTTCTTAAATGGTACCACCACAAAAATAAAAACAAAATTTACCTCGGCCAAGGGGAAAACTGTTTCCCCTCCTGCTGCTACATCAGTTAAGTACAAAATAACAGTAGCATAGCGATGACCACCACGGACAGTGTTAACATTGTCAGAGAAGTAATCATAGTGCGGTTCATACTTCTCCCCACGCTTATATCTCAGGACTTGGATATCTTCACCATTCTCTGAGTACAATAGAACACCCATAAGCAAAATATTCGAAAAGCGATACGAATACTTTATTCTTCTGGCAGGTCCAACCTATACACGAGATTGGAAAATATAAACAAAAGGGCCACAAGGAAACATGTCAAAACAACTTATTCTATTATCAAAGCAGAGTTTTTGAGGACCAAGTGCCAGAACAGATGCTATGAAGAAAAACCTTGGATAAGCTAATCCCCATAATCAAGTCAACAACAACAACAACAACATAGCCTTTCAGTCCCAAACAAGTTGGGGTAGGCTAGAGTTGAAACCCAACAAGAGCCATAAATCAAGGTTCGGGCACATGAATAGCTGTTTTCCAAGCACTCCTATCCAGGGCTAAACCTTTGGGTATATTCCATCCCTTCAAATCTCCTTTTATTGCCTCTTCCCATGTCAATTTTGGTCTTCCTCTGCCTCTCTTCACATTACTGTCACGCCTTAGGGTTCCACTACGCACCGGTGCCTCCGGATGCCTTCGTTGGACATGTCCAAACCATCTCAGCCGGTGTTGGATAAGCTTTTCTTCAATTGGTGCTACCCCTAACCTATCACATATATCCTCGTTCCGGACTCGATCCCTTCTCGTATGACTACAAATCCAACGCAACATATGCATTTCCGCAACACTTATCTGCTGGACATGTCGTCTTTTTGTAGGCCAACATTCTGCACCATAAAGCATTGCAGGTCTAATCACCGTCCTATAAAACTTGCCTTTTAGCTTCAATGGTACCCTCTTGTCATATAAAATTACTGATGCTTGATGCCACTTCATCCACCCCGCTTTGATTCTATGACTAACCTCCTCATCAATATCCCCATCTCATTGTAGCATTGATCCCAAATATCGAAATGTATCCTTCTTGGGCACTACTTGGTTTTCCAAATTGACATCTCCCTCCTCATGTGTAGTAGTGCCAAAGTCACATCTCATATATTCAGTTTAGTTCTGTTGAGTTTAAATCCTTTTGACTCTAGGATCTCCTGCCACAACTCCAGTTTCCTATTTACTCCTGCTCGACTTTCATCAACATAATCAGGTCATATAGCTTTTTTTTCGGGCAATCAGGTCATATAGCTTGGCACTAAAGGACATGCCTGGCTTCTTTAGGTAAGAGTATGCAGTAGATTTGACTATACAATTGATGCAAGTATACAGCCTACTAACATGAATAGACATTCTAGAGCACTCAAACCAAAAGATCAGAGGAAGAGAGTGGGTTGTGATCTAGAGGAACTAAATGGAAGGCGTAACTTGACACACAGAGATCACGGCTTTTAGCAGTATATGCTGAAATTGCAAAGTACTCTTATCATGCAACTTCTGACGACCACTACATATAATTACACAAAAGGAAACGAGATTGCGAATAAAATCCGCAACATGTTCTAGTATTAGGAGTTTCAGCCCTCCAAAATTGTTAAAATATAGAAGTACAGAGTTATTTCCTCAATGAGAGCCACAACCTTTTGGAAGGAATGTCCATGCAGCAATTTTGTCCTCTATACCCGCAACAATTGGATCCTACACATTTGAGCATCACTGTTCATCAAGAAAGAACCATGTAAACAAATGAAATGCTTCAACAGCTGACTGTATTGTACTCTTGGACTCCAAGTACAATTAGTCATAGCCTCCTAGGATATATTTGATGCCTAAAGAAAATACGTGTGCATATGAACAGCAGATTGCCCCCTCTTAGCATGTTTCATGTAATTAAAAATCCCCTTAAGATAAAACGAAATTCAATCTTTCATTCAAATGAACATGCCAACCTCTATTAGACGAGATTATACGGTAGCAGTACGATAATTGGTATTCTAAAATTTGAATGCTAGGACCCGAATACCAGTTTATGACAAGCTAATAATTAGTTAAAGAATGAACCAATTAGCTTGTCCTAAACGTAATATATTTAAAAATGGAGAGAGTATTTACCAAACTCGAGGAAGGTATTACAGAATGTTTCAGAATTCCCATCTCATTCATTCAAACACAACGGCATTTTCTGTTTCTGCTTCCCCCCTCAGCTATATCTTATCTTATATACTGAGAAAGGGGACCTAAGCACTACTCATTAGTGTCAACAAGCAAGAGGCAAACATGTTCATTAAAAAATTCCTCATTTTAGGGGCAATTTGTGACGCTTAAACTAGTGAGATGCATTTTGTTGGAAACGATGAAGTAGGATTGTGCAATATGTATGGCATACTGATCTAGAAGAGGATTCTAACTTTCTGTACTGACCTCTATAGAACTAATTTGCACTAAGCATTGCCATGCCAGGAAGAAGGGTTTTGTTTTGCAGAGGCAATGCTAACCAAACAGTGCAAGTAAAGAGGCGATAGAAAGGGCCTAACCTGGCCTTTCCTGAGGAAGGTGCCCGAGCTGGTGCGGACTTCACTGAGCGTGCTCTTGCCGGACAAGTTATCAGCGACCGCCGACCTCTTGAGCTCTGCTCTAGCCTGAGGAAACGCAGATTAAGGAACCCCAAAATTCAGTCGATTCCGGGCATTCATGAAAGCAGAGACAAGCGTTTTGTGGGATTGGGGGCGGCAGAGTGGCACTGACGAGGGAGATGAGGTGGTTGGCCTCGTCGTCGCTGAGGAAGTGCTGGTACAGGAACACCCTGCGCCGTAACAAGCGCCATGGCTCGCGCATCAGTCATCCCATCCGATTTCGATGAAATCGAGACGGCAGAAAAGCAGGAACAAGCGACCGATCGAGTTGGGGTGGGGGGCACCTACCGGGGTTTCCAGGAGATCTGGCGGGAGTGGTGCGGGTACACGACGGCCGCTGGGTACACCGAGCTGCCCTTGCCGCCTCCCCCCGCAGCGCCGCCGCGGCCGGCGAGGAGGGCGAGGAGGAAGAGGAGGAGGAGCCGCGCGAGGGCAGGAGGACGGCCCCTCTTGCACGGAGAACTCGCCATTGCTACCGAGAGATCCGTCACTCACCCACCTGCTCCGGAGGAAGAGGGGGGAAGGAAGAGGCGTGCGGCGGCGCGCGGTGATGCGAGCACCGCGGCGGCGAGTGGCCCGTTGGAAGTGGTCGCCACGTTCCGCGGGTGGAGAGACAGATCCCTGCCGCTCAAGCCCCCACCCCGTCGATCGAACGGCCAACCTCGCGGTAGAGGAGACGTGCGCGCACGAGCGGCAAACGACCGAAGGCAAAGGTCTGCCCCTGACCGCCTCGCAGGTCGCCGCCATCTGGTCCGATTTGCTCGATTGGTTTACAGAAGAAAATATTTTTTTAAAAAAAAACTACCAGTCCTTCATCCGTTCACAGTAGTTAAAGACAAATAGAGGATGTATTTGTACACTTCGAAAGAGCGTCTCCTTTCAGTAAGATTCAGTTACAGGAAACTCAGAACTTGACACAGCTACAAAGGTAAAAAATACAAACTTTGAAAAGAAAAATCATGCTTTGGCTAATATGTTGAAAGCAAACGAGCCAATATCGTGGGGAAATTTTACAGGTATACAATATAAACTAATGACTAACTGCTCCTTTCGAAACTGTACTCGATTACATTTTCTGTACAACAAAACAATCATACGATCCCTAATGGTATATCTCTGGTTGCAGAAAATTCCCCTGAGGAACAGACACCTAGACGTCCTTGTGAAGGTTCCGCGGTGTCGTGTTCATGGGTCATACAAAAAACTAGCTTTAATTGGTGATTTTAGGTTCCAGCCCCTGCAGTGTCATGTCCATAATAGTAGTTAGTCATGGCTAGGCAAGTATACTGGATTCACAGTGTTTTGTGCCTTGCTAAAGGAAACGCAGATTAATTGCTGCGGAGCATTAGTTAATATAAAATCAAGAAGACACATACCTTTGTTGTGCTTACTTGTCGGTAACAGCTCTTCAGCACCGATTCTAATGTTAGTGTTTGATGAGCGCCGCTTTGATTTGCCATCTAGCATTTCAACCTCAAGAATAAAGGTTCCACAGACAGGACGATGGTCGGAAAATTTAGACTCCCCTCGGAAGTAGGATAACTGAGAAATACCATCTCCATGCCATAGTATTCTATCACACCTGAACACGTGGAACAGTAAGTAGCCATAACTTGTATAGTGTTCTTCATGGAACAGTTGATTGAACAGGTAACAGATTGGACTGGTAGTTGGGATGAAAAACAATATGAAATGACACATGTAGCCTATTGTAGACTCAAATTTTGGGAAATGTAATTCAGAGTACAGAATGTGTGAATCATCTGTTTTTTTAGTGAATATGAGAATTCATCTGTTATGTTACCATAAACTTGACCAACTTGCTGTCCAAATGCAATTTATCTCATATATAAAAATCATTCTTGTGGTAAAGAACAGGGGCAATGCCAGGTTATTGGGTTGCAAGTCCAGGCTGTGGATAGCTTATAGCCATTGACAAATGTTAACATACGGGATCTGAAATGTCTGAAACTATCTTGAACGGTGTACTTACCAGGCTGGGGTTCTCCTCTTTTTCTTTGATGTAGCAGCCTCTCCAGCATAAGAATCAGAGTTGCAAGAGTACTTGTATGTGGGAGCAAAATATATCTTCTCCTCACTCCACCCCTTGAACGCTCTTCCTGATGCACGCTGGATATTGAGCTAAGAAAATATGTGTAAAATGTCAGTAAATTGTAGTATTAAAACCAGAATATAAAATTAAAACACAGCCTAGTTCTCAATCCATAACTAGTCTTCCCTCTAGAAAAAAATAAGGAGCTATATTTCAGGAGTTCACCTGATCCTTTTCAAAAAGGGCATCCCAGTTATTTTCAGTCAGAAGTTTCTTGGTATCTTCATAGCTCAAGGAAATACGGTAGTTCAGATCCCCTAACCATATCGCCCGACTGAAAATAAACATCACGTGAATAAAAAACACATGGCAGAAAGAAACACTTAGAGCATTTACAACATGACTTTCTTACTCATGATCAAGAATTTTCTCAGGGATTCTTCGCCCAGCTCTTCTACAAATCCTTCGAAATTGTGTGAGCCTCAGAATCTCTAACACATCTAAATTCCGCCTCAACTCATCGCCTTCTTTCTCACCTGAAGCCAAATGACTGCAGATGAAACAAAAGCTCGTCTGGTACAGTGTCATGCTTACTGATATACATCCCTGAATCAAAAACAAGGATCACTTAAGAGATTTACTGCACAGTATATAAAATACTTTTAGATATTTCCTTTTTGGTTCTTACCTTGTTTCCAAGACATCCCATTATTCCGCGACCAACACAGGATGTTCTCAAATGGCCTATATGCTGCACTAGTTCTTTCTTTGCCCATACGGTGACAAAGATACCAACCATTTGTTTGCAAGATATGAGGTTATACTTAAGCTGGTCCCTGGAGGCAGTGGCAGACGAAGTAACACCATCATCATTGAGACCAAAAATATTGTTCAATTTGTCATCCAATTCATCCTCTTCTGAAGAGTCCATTTCATTAGCATATGCTTGTGGGCACCGAAAGCAAGCATCTTTGTAGGATTTCTTGGCCATTTCCACTGGGCAATTGCAGAATTTAAGCTGTTTTCTCCGGGATGGCATGTAAGATTTCCTGATGGATTTCAAGGACTTTTGGAAAATTACAGAGCCGCTAGCAGTTCTTGAACGGTTGGAGAATGAAGCATCAAGGCCTGGCGTTGATTGGGATGAGGTTGAATCAAGGGAGGGAGATGGTTTGTGCTGAAAAATATCAGCATCAGTGTCAACTTGTCTATTTAGCACGCGGTTTATAAGAGCAAGCCATCTTGCAGCTGGTTCGTTGTCTTCTATCACAAGCACATTACCAGCATTGAGAGGGACAATTTCCTGAAATCTGTTAGAAGATTACATAAGAAAAGATATAAAGGCATCTTTTGTCGATTTAAGCAATAAAAACAATTCCAAGCCTTAAACAAAACATTAACCTCATTTTAGAAAACATAAATAAATTCCAGAATCTCAGTTACAGTAAAAGTGACTATGGAATCTAAGAAATCAAGAAAATCCTGGAAATACTGAATACTATATGCAAGTATATCCTGGTGTTGGCTTGTCCCTCCTGCTCTCTCTTTCTTTTTTCTTTTCTTTATTATTACCTTGTTATTGTCTTGTAACACTGTCTCCTTAATGAACAACATGCATTGCACATTCTAAAATATGTATGTGAACGAAACATGGAATAAAACATATGGGAAATATTACACATTTTTCTGAGAAAATAGTAGCACTGCAATTAACAATATTGAGATGGATAAAGTCCTGAGTTGCGATAAGATTGGTTACCCTAAAACATAAATATCTGAATGGTCATCAGCAGGAAGAAAATCATCCAGTTTCAACTCAGCGGTAGGTGCTTTTCCTCCAACATTCCATGTGGAAACAAATATCCTAAATAAGGAAATAAAGAGTTAAGAAACTGTTATGGTTTTCATATATAACTGAGCATGCAAGGTTAATTGTCTGACCTGATATGTTCGTATTTTGTAGCGTTTGCAGAGTGGCTTAGAAAATGGCTGATCCGTATGCTCCTAACTTCTGTTTCCATTTAGTCCAAGAAGACACAAATAAAAATAAACCAATCAAATTAAATCTGTACCATCAGTAGAGTAACCCAGGAAGCAAATTTGATAGGAATCAACCTGAAAGTTTCCGGAAGGGGGACGAAGATGGTGACTTCGAGTTGCTTGATCCACACTTAGCTGCAATAGACAAGAGAACATGAAACAGTTGGTTTTTGTAATTAAGATAAAGTAGCAAAGTTGTTCTTAATGCGGTTTATACAAATGCTAGGTCCTGAAATGAAGAGATCAAGTGCAGCACTATATTTGAATTCGTTCGATCTGTTCATTTCATTTCAGAACTTCAACATTTTGTACAAACCAAAGTTCAAACTCATCACCATTTTCAATCCAGATGGGATGAAATTTGGTAAAACTATCCTAAGATATATGTTACCATTTTATCAGCGTACCGATCGACATTGATTGTTGATGGAAGTTTTTCAAAAGAAAGAAGATGAACTAACCTGTGGAGCAGCTTGCCCGGTCTGTCCTCTTTGCGACTTTCTTATCTTTTGTCCCAAAAAGCTTTGGCTGACAGCCCTATAGTACAAAACAAAACACTTTTTAAGTCAAATGCTCCATTTAATTGCAATTATGCGAATGCATTCAAGATTTACCTAGACAAATAGAGGGGAAAAGGTACAAGGATAGAAGTTGAGAAAGAATACGATCATGATTATGAACAAAGGTAAAACAATAGGCGCATCAACAGATACCTTCATCTTTCCATCATCTGGGAAAGCCATCCCCTTCTGAAGTTAAAAGAACGTTGGCAGCTTGCCCCCAAAACTTCAACCCTGAACACATAATAACTCCTAATAGAATCAAAGGCTGATAACAGATCATAAAGGCTATGACAAGCATGATGAGTCATGAAACTAACTGAGAAATCCAGACATTAGCAGCAGAGAAAAGAAGCTTACACATGGAATTCTGACAGGAAATATATATAAAAAAGGAGCAGTTGTACGAAAACTTCACTTTTTCCAAGCAAGTACGAAAACTACGCCGGATCCAGACCGTTATTCGAAACCAAGTTCCCCCACTGCTCGACGACAGAAAACAGAAAAAACACCGCAAAACTAACAAAAAGATGCAATTTTCACATAAAAATCGAACATTACGCCAACAAGTCCCTCGACGAAGAATGACCCCTTCAAAATCCAACCATTCCGGAATTCAGAACGCAATACACAACAGAAGCAACGAGAAACACAAGAGGAAAAAAAACAATCGTGAAAGCAGAGGTTTCCCAGCAGCGGCAGGAACGCACCAATCAGCAGCGGCCCAATCCGTCCGCCCGGCAGGCCAGAACGAACCTCCGAGCCCCGCTTCCCCCGGCCGAGAGCCCGGAAGGAATCCTACTAAAACTCCAGCGGAGAATCCACCAACTCCGCAACCATTCCTCCCAGACGCAACCAGAAAGAGCCGCGGCGGTGGCGGCGGAGGCGGAGGGGCGCCTCAAACCCGGGGCTGGGTCTGCAGGAAGCCGACGAGGGCACGGCCATCCGGGTTGGCCCCCTCCCCTCCTCCCCCGTGGATTAAACTACTCGGCCGCGACAACTGTACAGCGGGGCGTGGGCCGGCGCGGTTCCACGGCATTTCTTGGTGGGGGGGATCGGGGGGGCAATTGTTTACGGGCGCAGCGCAGAGGCGCGGCGCGGGGCACGGTCTCTAGCGGGTGGGGGTGGTTGACCGCGAGGGGAGGAGGAGGAGGACGAGGCGCGAGGGCTTGAGGCTTGAGCGGCGCACGTGCGGCTCGTAGGATTGGGGTTTGGCGCGGGGGAAGCGGAGACGGTTGGGTTTGGGACCTGGGGGACGATGGAGGCGAAGGTCACCAGCAGGACGAGAGGGCGCCATGGGTCAACGCGGTCCTTGCGTGCTTTATACCACTGCAGCCTGCATGCCTCCGTGTACGGGGTAAATCCTGAAAAGCTTGCGATTAGTGCACTACTAATTCATGATTTCATCCTTATCCAAAAAAAAAAGGTTTTGGAATGATCTTCACCAGTCCAGACGATCCCTCCTCCCGGGTAAATACTCAGAAATTCAGAAAGGATAAGATGTGGATTATTGTATACTTGGCTTATTGCCAGCGAGCTCTAGAGCATCGAGAGATCACGTTACGAATTTTTAATGTGTTGTTAGGTGGAGCTAGGCGTCAGGAACGACCCTTTCACCCTATAGGGTCGGCCGGCGACGCTAGAGGTAAACACGCGTCGCGTGTTTTTACCACTGATTAAAGTGGCCAGATCGATCACATACGTTACTGCAATTTCTTCTAACCTTTCTCGCTCTCTTTGCTGATGTTTCACTCGACGATGATTGAACTGAAATGGTGCGGGATGGTGGTGCAGCGCATTTAGTGAGGTAGTGCAGATCCGTGTGTGAAGCGCAGGTGCATGGATGGTCCAAGCGCAAGCGAGAGAGAGGGAGAGGGAGATATGATTCGGGCAAGAGGCTACGGCGAGCTAGCTGAAAGGATGCCATCATCGTTCCCATCATTAGAGGCGAGACCACTCGATCGGGGGATTAGTGGGGGACCGTGCGTGCGTGATGCCCATTTTAAAACGGTGGCGACAGTGAGCTCTTGCTCTCCTCCTCCCCTTCTTCTTCAACGGGAGGTGAGATGATCCAGGATGCAGGCGATGCAGCAGGCCAGCAGCCATCGCCCACCATGCTTTCCTTGCAAAGCAACAAAGGCTGTTTGGCCTTTTAGAGGGAAAGCTTCGTGTATTTCTGCACCAGACTGGCAGGGAGGGAGGAGGACCTTTTCGAAGCTTTACATGCTTGAGGTCAAATTAAACTTCTAGAGCTCTCTCTCTCTCTCTCTCTCTCTCTCTCTCTCTCTTAGTTCTATCATTGTGAGAGAGAGAGAGAAAAAAAATCTGTCGGTATACACTACCAACAAACAAAACTCGACGTCTCTTCTTGGTTGTGAGGGAAGTCGACGGAGTACGATCTTAGCCGCTAAGATTAATTAGTCTCGCCAGAATTTTATGATTTCTGTAACAATGATTTACACGCGCGAGCGATCGTGTTCGGTGGTAAAATTGATGAGCCAGCGATGATGTCGAAGGAAGCTTAGCCGCTAAGCTTCCATGGTTGCTGGGCTCAGTAATCACTAACCAGTGACCACAGCAACTTACCACCACCGAATGGGCCAGGGTCAGGGAGGGCCAGAGCTCACGATCTTGCGACAAAAGGGGGAAAAAAAGGCAAAGACATTTTAGCACGAAAAGAAAATCTTTTCATCCATTTCTTTACGCGACCGTGTGTTCGTTGCATCGCATTCCAATTCTTGCAGCCTTCAACTTGTAACCCTGAGCACGCACTGCACTGGCTGCTGTCCCCTGCGCACGCGGCACGCACACGTACGCGTACGGACACGCCATGAGCCCATGTAGGGCATGTAGCAGGAGCTCGGGAGGAAGACGACGAGCGCCTTGTTGTCACCGGCCCGCACCTGGCGCCTAAAACAAGCGGCTGCAATCGCTGTGCTGTTTCGGCCGGATAGGGCAGGAGCCCCGCAGCGAACACGCGCTGGTCGCTCGCTTGGCGTCATGGGCGTGGCGTCTGGCGTGCGTCCACGACTCCGCACGGACAGGGATTGGCGGATTGCCCGAACAGACACGGTCGCGCTGTGTTCCTTTGTGTAACGCGTCAGAATAATACAAGTTGGCCGTTTGTTTGGATCGACAGAACGATTGGGTTGGATCAGGGCGCGTTTCAAAGATCCGAAACAGCTGCAGGAACTTGGCTCTGTCCAACTGGTTCTGGCTCCAACTGACGGTCTGGCAGCCTCCAGCACACGAGCACCGGGGCCACTGGTAATGTTGTTGGAGACATACAGGGCATTGGGTGTCTCAATGTCTGGACGGAAGGTTGGAGCAGCAAATCAGCAATGGCATGGTTCACTGTCACGACACCGATACAAATTAGGTATTCGTGCTTTCATCGAGAGAGATACTTTGGTGCTTTGTGGATGACGAGCTACGTCTATTGGATCTATATGGCGACAGGTTCAGACTTTGTCCACTCAAAGGGGAAGGAAAACTTGTTCCGTCGCTGTTATTTTGGTATGCTTCGGCAGAGGCGGGATCAGAACTGGAACTGCATTTCCTTCGTGTAGCCAAGATCGTCCAGGTGCGCGGCCATGGCTTTGTTCATGGGAGGAGGCCCGCATCTCAACACCTGGAAAGAGAAACCGCACCGTGGTGGCTTTCACTTCCAAGTTCCGGCAAGTACTTTTCAGTTTTTGGACAGTAAAGAGTTACCTGAATGTCGGCAGCAGGCGCTGGGCAATGGGCTTGGATCATTTCCTTTGACACGAACCCAACACCGCCGTCCCAGATTTCAGGAGGCTGCACATGAAAACAATGCATATTAAGTGGCAGACGAGCGAAACATAGGGTATCAAGTTATGATAGGTGCGCAAACTACTACTTGTCAGAACAGAAATAAACCTGATTCAAGACATAGTAGATCTTGAAACGATCGGGATAGTTTTTTGCCATACTGTCCAGTTCTTCCTGCATGAAACGGAACGATGAGAAAACAGAATGCAAGCACACAAATAAGGTAACATACTACTCCCTCTGTTTTCAAATATATTGGCATTTAGGACAAGTAGATTACTTTTTTAACTAATTAACTTGTCCTAAACATTGTATATTTAAAAACAGAGGGAGTACATGATTATAGCGAGTTGCAATTTCATCATACAAAAGTAATGTTATAAGCTCAATGAGTGACGCAAAGGCATACATAAAGCATTAGTCCGACCTGACAATTTTCTTCTAAACCTAACAAGTAAAGAAATGCCTACAAGAATATAACAGAAATACAGAACAGCCTACAAGAACTGTAGACTGGACTGGAGTTCATACTGTGGAGGAAGACATGTATTTGTCTGTACAAAAGAAGAGTGTTTTCGTATAATTATAGAACAATTCACGCAAAAACTTGTAAGGAATTCTGGTCAAACTTCAAATTGACTGCATTCTTTCAATACCTTAAGAAATCAGGTCTACTCATTTCCTATAAATAACGTAAGCTGAAGAAATGGAGAAATAGCACCTAAGTTTCACCACATAGGCAACACCAATTGAATCAAACTCTTTTACATACAGGTATGCAACTAAAAACTTGTAAGGAATTCTGGTCAAACTTCAAATTGACTGCATTCTTTCAATACCTTAAGAAATCAGGTCTACTCATTTCCTATAAATAACGTAAGCTGAAGAAATGGAGAAATAGCACCTAAGTTTCACCACATAGGCAACACCAATTGAATCAAACTCTTTTACATACAGGTATGCAACTAAAAACTTGTAAGGAATTCTGGTCAAACTTCAAATTGACTGCATTCTTTCAATACCTTAAGAAATCAGGTCTACTCATTTCCTATAAATAACGTAAGTTGAAGAAATGGAGAAATAGCACCTAAGTTTCACCACATAGGCAACACCAATTGAATCAAACTCTTTTACATACAGGTATGCAACTGAGAACAATTGGGTCAAGGGTCAAGAGCCAGTGAAAATCTATTTCATCTATAACATGTCCGTCAACAAAAAGAAAGTACCTTCAGAAGAATATCATCATATGTGACATTCGCATAGATTAGGTGAACTTTTGTATTGTCTTCTGGGTTCTCAAGAATTGCCCTTGTAACCTATGATAAGAGTGGAAAATACATTGATCAGTCCTAACAAAAATGTTTCAGTATTTAAATACCAGATAGAACTTTGGACCATGTGTTATTACTTGGAACATTGGGGTGATGCCTGATCCTCCAGCTATCATTCCAAATGCTCTCACTTGTCCAGGTTGGTACTTGAAACGGCCCTAGTATAGAGAAGCATCCATTCAACTCAATACAAGAGGCCAAAATGTATACCACATGTTATGTGTATATCGCCCATGAAAGTTTATACTCCCTTCATTCCTAGTTACAAGTCGTTTTAGTTTTGTCCTAAATCAAACTTATCTAACTTTAACCAAGCTTATAGGAAAATTTTATTAACATCTATAATATCAAACAAAAGCACTGTAAATGTATATTTCATGGTCTATCTAGTGAAACTAGTTTGATGTTATAAATATTTATATATTTTTCACTTGGTCAAAGATAAAGAAGTTTGACTAAGGACAAAAGTTAAAACAACTTATAATTTGGAGCGGAGGGAGTATAAATTTAGCTAGTTTGAGTTCAAGTTGGCACTTAAAATATGAAAGTTAGCCTAATTACAAGAGATAGAGCATCCCTTTTGGACTTATCCTAGATCTGCCCCTGTGTGTATATCCACATGTTCTGATGTTCATCAGCAAAATAGTGAACTGGGATGCCTATTAAAACTCATGATAACGTATAGACAAAATTGAAACAAATCCGGAATATGCATCATGAGAATGTGCCAAATTCAGCATGTGTACATTTGGACATGGAACAAGCAAAAGCTACAAACAAGCTATAGTGGAACAAAGACACACCTTAGGTCCCTTCACAGACAAATAGTCGCCGACTTTCATCTCACGAAAATGATGAGACATTCTTCCTTGGGGGTACATCTTCATGACAAGATGGACCAAATAAGATGTGAGTTCAACTCAGTAAACATACCAACATAACTGAAGATGACTTCAGGAAATGACAAAGGCACGTGGTAATGAAATATTACCTTAATAACAAGCTCAAAGTGCCCGAGATCAGAGTCCAGTGTAGTGGGAGTATAAGGCTTGATTACTTCCTCACCAGCGGCATCCTGTCCCCTGGAACAACAGGGGAAAACACAAGCCGGATTGAGACTACAGAAATTAAAATTAAAGGCTCTGCCTTGCGGAACCAGTCTTCTGAAGTGGTGAAAGACATAACCCAAACCTGCAGCTTATATGTTGTCCTATTGGAAGACCCAAGACAGAAGTAGGTGTCGGAAGCGCAAACTTGAACTTGGCAACATTATGGCTCAGTTGCCTCTTCTCGACGAGTTTAAACCCCCTGAAGGTCTCAGGGTCCAAGCAACCTACAGGAGGAGAAATCATAAGCGAAATTAGGACCAGGTTGTGATCCCTGTGTTTCTTAAAAGGATGAGTTGCAAGGTTCAAAAGCAGTATGCTCGCTTGAAAAGGTAAAACGAAATATGAATCAACGCTTAAAGTCATAAAGTACTAAGAAGTAAGAAAATAATCACAGTCACTGCTCCTAGGATCAGATGTTTGAGAATCTGTGGAGGTGGCAGCTAGCTAGACAAACGATTCACCAATAAGCCTTATCTCCGAATGTTTTTGGCTTTGACGAATATGTAAAAATTTCTGACGCTTAGTGTTCGAGGATATCAACAGCCAAATCCACCAAATAACATCCCAGAAACATGAATCAACGCAAATATTTCTGCCCCACACAGAGCACAACAGCAGCGCGTAAATGCTCAGAGCCAGAGGTCCCGGGTGCCAAACTGCCAAAGCCACACGGTGCCGAACTCGTTTCCACTCCCCTGGCCGGCAGTTTCCAGGCGGGGTGGCTTCTGGCCACACGGCGCTAACAAGGGCTACAAGAATTCTCCGGAGACACGCGGGGTTGTGCCGTTGTGGGTCGCGGCAAGGCAAGGCAGGGCACGGCTTACCCATGGGCTTCCTGCTGCGGAGGAAGAGGTAGGCGGCGCCGGCGGCCACGGCTACGACGGCGACCGCGACGGCCACCGTGGTCTCCAGCCTCTGCCCCTGCAGGAACTCCATGCCCCCCGCGGCCCCCCTTTCCCTTCCTGTCCCGCGGGTGGATGCGCGGTTGGTTGGTTTGGCACGGAGGGGGGAGATTCGCGGGCGGGGTTTGGTTTGGTTTGGTCAGGTAGTACGAGTGAGATTTTGGGTGCGATTGGTTGCCTGCCCCATCCAGGATACGAGCTCTCCGCGTGCGAGATTCCCTATTTGTTTAGTTTGCGTACATGCTTAGTCAGGTTCTGCGCGTGCAAGATTCCCTCCACAGCTAGCTCTACCGATGCGAGCAAATCGACAGTATCTGCCGGGCCAGGCTCGCGTGGTGCAGGTAATTAGTCATCTAATGACATTATTAGCATATATTAAATGATATTAACATATTTCGATTAAAATTAAGAAGTAATAAGATAAACTAAGAGCTATAAGAGTTTTCCCGTAATAAATTTCATTACAATGCTTATTTATATATTTTCATCTCATGCAACCCGTCCTCGTACGAGCAACCAAACAGCTTCTCGGGAGAGCCTGATTCATGCGAGCAGGCAACCAAACACCATGCTCCTGCACGCCATCGGCTTGGCTCTGGAGAGCCAGGCTAGACTTCTCCAGGCAACCAATCGCACCACTGCGGCAATAGGTGGTGGGGCTCCTGTACCTCTACTGAAAGATAGCTAGTGGATAAAACTATAAAGTTCAATAAGGTCAAACAAGCTCATTATAGCACGCTGTAGACCAAAAGTTTATTTAACTGAGAAAATATTATCCACATTTTAAAAAAAGTTGTCAATATTTTTTAAAAAGGTTGGACCAACATTTTTTAAAAAAAGTTGGATCAACATTTATTCGGAAAAAGTTGAACCAAACATTTCTTTAGATTAAGTTGAATCCAACATTCTTCGGGAAAAGTTGCACCAACATTTTTCAAAGAAAAGTTGCGGCCGGCAACGTGGCGGTGGACCCGCGCGAGGGCGGCGGTGGCGTTAGGGGAGGAGAGAGAAGTGGAGTATAGGATTTTCGGCCTGTTCGCTTCAGCTTATTCAGTCGGCTTATCAGCCACCAAACAGTATTTTCCTCTCACAACAAATCAGCCGTTTCAGCTTTTCAACCGGCTTATAAGCTGAAGCGAACAGGCCCTTTGATTTGATAAAGACCTGACGGACCTTATTCGTTGCAAATATTGGAAGTTAGCACCTCTATCCACCTTCCGAAGGATGGATAGGATTTCCGCCCCGCTCGGCGTTGTGTGGGCGCGAACTGGGCATCGCATCAAAGAAGCATTGCGGCCGCCGCACTGGCTCCCTATTTATGCGGCCCATCGTTGTACAAGGATTACCATGGTGGACCGAGCCAGCGGATCAGCCCAAAAGCAGAATGAGAAAGGGGGGCTCCGATCTGTCTTTCGCAGATAGGATTATTACCTTTAAAGCCCATACAAGACCCAATTAATGCTAATCCACGGCCAGCAGCGTAGGAATGCATGCAGTCAGCCCAACGGAGCAATGTAATATATTTAATATTTTTCTGATCCGATTCAACAATAGTTGAGATGTAACTTAACATTTTATTTTAACATTTTCTCCAACATTTTTCTGATCTGATTCAAAAATAGCTAGTAATCTGATCAACATTTTTCTGATAGATAGTTGAAATCTAACTCAACATTTCATGTAAATTGATTCAAGATTTTTAATCAACATTTTCCTGATCTGATGGAACAATAGTTTGAAATCTCATTCAACATTTCATATAAACTAATTCAACATTTTTATGATCATTCAACCATAGTTAAAATCTAACTCAACATTATATAAATTGATTCAATATTTTTTATTTCAAAATATAAAAATGTTGAAATAGGGCATTTTGAATGTTGATTTAAAAAACAAATATATCAACACTTTATAAAAATTATTGTATAAAAATATGTACCAATATTTTCCTTGAACTTTTTTTAAACTCATCAACATTATTGGTCAACATATTTTTACACGCATCAACTTTTTTTTGCATCCACCAATATTTTTTGGCTTAATGTATTTTGAGGTTCACCAACTTTTTTTACTTAAAAAAATATTGAGATAGTTCATCTAAAATGTTAATTTTTAAAAATGCAACAAAACATAATCATATTGGATCTCATTTTGTAGTATTAATTCCAACAAATATTATGGTTCAATCGGAATCCAAAATGCATTTATGGTTTGGGAGAAAAATGAGATTAAAGTTTTGAACCGAAAAGGAATCTCACTTATCCACCACCATGCAAAAGCAACCAACCATTCTTGCAGCCACCCACACATGCACCGACACTTGTCCACAGCTCCACCCAACGCTCATGTGTTAGGCCCCGCTCCGATCTGGTTCGCTTAGTTATTGGGCTGTTATTGAGCTACTATTGGGTTATATATGTTTAGTTATATATCTTCCGGAAGATGGATAGGATTTTCGGAGATGGGGTTGGTGCAGATCGGAGGAGGTTGATGGGATTAATAGCCCACATAACGTCCACCGGGCTGGTCTTAAAATATGAGCCCACGCTGTCGCTGAAACATTGATGTCGGCGAGGAGGAGGACCTCGCCGGTCGCACCATCTAACTGACCATCTCCATTGAACACAGGAGCACAGCCTTCCCAACTTCACCAGGCATTTTGTAGTGCCTTTCCGGGTCAGCACCGACTGGTCGTATCTTCCCTTCAGACCCTATCTTGGCACGAGAGTCCAAATTAGCCGGGCCCCATGTAGCGTGGTATGGCATCCTCCCTGAAAGTATTCATAGGGCAGTAAGTGTGGGAGGAACATCGCTCATTGCCTTGGACAGCAACGGGTTCGTGTTATATAGGTATCAAAGATTCTGACGCATGGAATACAATAGATTGTTACAGACCTTAGAGTATACGGCAAGTACAAGCTAACAAACTACAAGCTGTATCTCTTAGGAACATATATTCTCCAAATACATTTACAACTCTATCTCTAACACCTTCCCTCAATCTAACTTGTCTAAGTTTAGATTGCTCTTAAAGTTTTCTAGCTGTCGAACAGAATGGGATTTAGTAAACCCATTTGCAACTTGATCTCTGGAGGGAACATAATCAATTTCCAATAGTTTCTCAAGAACTCGTTCTTTGATAAAGTGATAATCAACCTCTATGTGTTTTGTTCTTGCATGAAACACAGGGTTTGCAGATAAATACTTTGCTCCTATATTGTCACACCACAACTTAGCAGCTCTTGGACTTGGGACTCCCAATTCCCGCAATAATATTTGTATCCACATAATCTCAGCTGTTGCATTAGCAATAGCTTTATATTCTAACTCTGTGCTAGATCTTGACACCGTTGGTTGCTTCCTAGCACTCCAGAAGACTAATTTGTCCCCAAAAATATAGCAAATCCTCCTGTAGATTTTCTATCATCAACACAGGCTGCCCATTTTGCATTTGAAAAACCACTAACCAGTGTAGAGGCTGACTTAGTAATTATGAGACCAAGCCGCACAGAATACTTGACATATCTCAAGATTCTTTTTACTGCTGCCCAATGAACAATGGTAGGTGCATGCAAGAACTGACAGATTTTATTAACTGAGAATGCAATATCTGGTCTAGTCAGAGTCAAATATTGTAAAGCTCCAACAATACTTCTATATTGTGTAGCATCACTAGAACCATGCAAAGAACCTTCTTCTATGGTCAATTTCTCACTAGTTGACATGGGAATATTAACAAGTTACCAATTCTTTTTACAAATCTGAAGCATACTTCTCCTGAGTTAAGAGTATACCATCATGTACCTTCGCAACTTCAATTCCTAAGAAATAATGTAGATCACCCAAATCTTTAAGTGCAAAGTCTTGATTTAAGTCCCTAAGCAATGCTGAAACAACCTTGGATGATGAACTCGCTACAATTATGTCATCCACATAGATAAGTAGAAAAATAATCATCTCCTTTGCTATAAAAGAATAATGAAGTATCTGCTTTGGATGACTTAAAACCAAGATCACTTAATTTTGTACTTAGCCTTGAATACCATGCTCTTGGCTCCTGTTTGAGACCATATAAAGCTTTGTCAAGCTTGCACACATAACCTGGAAGAGATGAGTCCTCATAACCAGGTGGCTGCCTCATGTAGACATTTTCTTCTAGAAAACCATGAAGAAAGGCATTGTGTACATCTAGCTGACGTAAGCACCACCCTCGAGAGACAGCAATAGATAAAACAGTCCTAATAGTAGCAGCCTTTACAACTGGACTAAACGTGTCTTCATAATCTATGCCGTAATGTTACTTAAAACCTTTTGCAACTAGGCGAGCCTTATGTCTATCCAAACTTCCATATGCTTTTCTCTTGATTTTGTAGACCCATTTGCAATCAATAATATTTGTTCCTTTTTGAGGTGGTACTAGGTGCCAAGTTTTATTTTTCATCAACACCATGTATTCAACATCCATTGTATCTTTCCAAATTTTACTATTCAAGGCTTTATCTAAACTTTGTGATTCTACTGTAGATGTGAAGAACCCATATTTAATAGTGCCATCAGTATATACCTTAGGTTTTCTGATCCCACTTTGCGAACGTGTCTTTGGTTTGTCTGCAACAGGAGGAGCTTGATGCACAGGTTCTATTGGTGCCACATCTAGAGCATCAGCCCCGGATGCCACATGTTCTGCAGTAGAGTAAGGCAGCGCAGCAGATCCTGTAGGTGATGTTGTAGAAGCACCCCCTTGATCCCGCGCTTGAGCTTGCAGAATGGGGCAGCATGCATCGCTGCCTGGTTCACCAGGCATGTGCGCGGAAGCCGTACGTCGCACAGATGCTGGAGGGGATCCGCTGCCGCTTGCAGCGTGCAATACCGGGGAGGGTTCGGCCTGGATTTCAGCGCCAGAAACCTCTCCGTGTTTAGCATGAGCAGCTAGATTGCTACGTGCACCTCTAGCTGGCAGTACCTATTCCTGATTTCAACAATAGCTTCACCAGAGACAGTAGTTAAATTAGGACTATTACTCATACTGGAATTCAAAGTTTGATCACCCCCAATACTAGCTGGTCTAGAATTTATCAAGCTAGACAGGAGAAGGGAAATTTCTGCTCATAACGGGGCTCCTGCGTTGGGGTTAAGGTGGGAGAACGGAAAGACTGTTTCATCAAAAACCACATCACGTGAGATATACACACGTCCGGATGAAATTTCGAGACACTTAAATCCCTTATGTAGACTGCTATACCCAAGAAAAGCACACTACTTCGAGCGAAAATTGAAGCTTGTGTGAATTATATGGTCGTAGGTTGGGATAGCAAGCACAACCAAAAATCCGCAGAGAGGAGTAATTAGGTTTTTGATGAAAAAGAAGTTCAAAGGGAGTGGAATTCTGAATAACTTTACTAGGAACCCGATTAATCAGATATGTTGTTGCAAGCAAGGTACTAAATAGCGTTTAGTGTTATGGTAGTGGACTAGGGTCGGTGTAATGGATCGCGGATAGTGGGTGCTATAGCGGACGCTAAGTCCAAATAGCGGAATTCAAAAAATAGTCACAATTTTAGAGCATATATGAATATTAACATCAAATTTACTTAAAAAAGTAAAACTTTAAGTTAGCCATTACATTATACAGTAAGAATCACGAATAAATAGATATAATTAAGATGTATGGATATATATATTAATATTAAATTCTCATATCAATAAATAAAAAATTCATTGTTCATCTCATAATCCTACATCATTACCTACATAATCCTTTTAAACATTATTATTACCATTTGATTCATATTCATATATCACTTGAATCATAAATGTAGCAAATAGCGGTCTAATATGAGCAATAGTAGGCAATAGCGGACATAGCGGTCGCTAAGTCCAAACATGCTATCTTGGGTCCGCTACCTTGTAGCGGTAGCGGTTGCATATTGCTACCGCTATTGCGGGCGCTACGAATGCTATTTAGTACCTTGGCTGCAAGAAAGGCTTCATCCAAATATTTTAGGGGCATAGAGGCATGAGCAAGCAAAGCTAGGCCAACTTCAACTATATGATGATGCTTGCGCTCAGCTACACCGTTTTGTTGATGAGCGTGAGGATAAGAAATTGAATGAGCTATCCCCACTTTATTAAAAAAGGAATTGAGTTTTTGATATTCCCCTCCCCAGTCAGTCTGAACAGATACGATCTTACGATTAAATTGTCGTTCAGCAAAGCTTTGGAACTCATGAAATTTTTGAAAAACTTCAGACTAAAAATGAAGAAGATAGATCCACGTGAATTTACTGTAATCATCAATAAATCTAACATATTATTTCTTTCTCCCAACTGAGTCTGGTGCTGGACTCTAGACATCTGAAAACACAAGTTCCAGAGGATACTTTGATACACTGGAAGACTTAGGATAAAGCAACTGATGACTCTTTGCTTTCTGACAAGCATCACAAATAGACTCACTTTTAGACTCGACTAAACAAGGGAGATTATTGTTACTAATGACTTGCTCAACAATAGATGAAGACGGATAGCCTAGACAACTATGCGACCTTGCAAACGTGGGCTTGGTGGCTCCAAAAGCTTGTTTAGATGGAGGCAAAGAAGGAAGTGGATACAGTCCCTTGTGACACCTCCCTCTAAGTAGAGTATTCTTTGTATCCTGATCCTTGATTAAAAAGAAATTTGGATGAATTTCAAGGAAGTAAAAAGAAATTTGGATGAATTTCAAGGAAGGTAGAATTATCAAAAACTAGACGACACAAGATTTTTTGAAGCTTCAGGAGTATAAAGAACATTATTAAGATGTAGATCACGACTAGGGGTTTTAACAATGGAATGACCAATATGACTAATGTCCATACCTGCTCCGCTGGCTGTATGAATCTGATCTCCTCCATTGTACTTGACACGAACTATGAGTCTGTCCAGATCACCAGTCACGTGGTCTGTAGCTCCCGTGTCAACATACTAGTTGCAATCTACTCCATAAGATCTTGTTGCAGCAGCTACAAGTTTTTGATCAGGAACAAAATTTTCATCAAACCTATACCAACAGTCAACCGTCATGTGTCCCCTCTTGAAACACACTTGGCAGATAGGCCTTTTATCATTGTTGCTGTTGTTGCTGTAGCTTCTTGCATTGTTGTTGTAGCGCTGGTTTGAACCAACAGGGCCGCGTCCACGCCCTCGACCAGGAGGGCTGGGAGGTCCACGCCTAGGGGCACACATGCGGCCACCACCTCAGCCACGGTTTGCACCTCCTTTTCCTCCGCGGTTCACCATATTTGCGGATGATCCTGACTGACCACCATCTTGCATCAGCTCTAGTCTTGTCTTGAAGGCGAGCATCTGGGCATATAGCTCATCCAGGGAGATAGCACCGGTTCTGGCCACCACTGCTGACACTAACGGATTGAACTCGTAGTTCAAACCTGTCAGTATATACTCCACCAATTCTTCATCATCAAGTTCTCTTCCGGCAGCCGCCATCTTGTCGTCGTAGGCCTTCATCTTTGTGAAGTACTCAGCAACCGTCATGGACTCCTTTTTGGTGGTTGATAGTTAAATCCGTGTGTTCACTGTTCGTGCATGCGTCTGGGAGGAGAAGATCTCTTGGATCCCCCCATACCTTGGTAGCAGTCTTCTTGGACGCCACTTGAGACAGTATGTCCCTTGAATCTGACCCGAGAAGAAAGCTAAGGACCTGCTGTTCAGTAGCCTTCCAATCATCGAGAAGTGGATTGGGAACCTTGTCTTTGCCGTCCGCTGTCTTATCGTCGATGAGTGCTGCTGGAGCTTCTATGGCGCCGGTCAGATAGCCTTCAAGGCGCGCACCTCGTACCGCTACTAACACCTGCGCTTCCCATAGCGCATGATTATTCTTGGCTAGCTTCTCGGTAATGGTGTGGCTCGCCAATGGATTGGAGAAGCCAAAGTTGGAGGAGCTAGCCACGGTGGTTTGGAGGTGAGGCTATAGATTGGTTTTGGATTTGTATACTATGAAAGTATTCAAAGGGCAATAAGTGTGGAAGGAACGCCGCTCATCGCTACTGGTTCGTGTTATATGGGTGTTAAAGATCGTGACGCATGGAATACAATAGATTGTTACAGACCTTGGAGTATACGACAAGTACAAGCTAACAAACTACAAGCCGTATTTCTCAGCCATACCTCTCAGGAACAGATATTCTCCTCATACATTTACATCTCTAACACTGCCTTCGTCGCCAAGGCCTCCAGAGGCGCGCAGCTAGTGACGTTGTTCTGCCCGTCTCGAGGATTTGGCTGCCCTACTCCGACTGGGGTACAGAAACCGACAATCAAACGGAGGTCCATCGGATTCGACTTCATGTCGTTATAGACGTGTGATTACCAGCCATGGGCGCTAGAGCACGAATCGACAGCTGATCATCATAGCCATAACAGAGCGATCACCGCGCGGGTTGGCACATTGCAGGGGAGGAACCGAAATTGAGGAGAGGAAAGACAGATGATGAGCCAGCAGCACGAGGCGGAGGAGGAGGGCCCGATGCGACTGCTCCCCGACAACGTGCTCGTGGACGTGCTCCGTCGCGGCGCGCCACGCGTCGTCGCCACGTCGCGCCGCGTCTGCACGGTGTGGCGCGCGCTCATCGACGGCCGCGGCCTCCTTCGCGAGGACCTCGTCCCGCGCTCGCTGGCGGGGCTCTTCGTCAACTACAACGAGATGGCCCTCACAGAGCTCTTCCGCTGCCCCTCCTCCATGCAGGATCCCGCAGGCCACTACATGCCCAACGCCCGCGTCCGGGGCCACTGCAACGGCGTCCTCTTCCTCTTCCACGGCCTGCTCAACCCTGCCGCGCGGTGGTGGGCGCCCCTGCTGGAGCTCCTGGCCCAGCATTCCACCAACAACATGTGGTCGTGTCGCCGCACTGCGAGGTGCTCTTGATCCCAAGCGTTCCCCGTTGCTGCAATCGTCCTTGGGCACGGCGTGATCAAGTTGTTCAGCACGTAGAGATCAGCGCGGCGCTGTTGGAGTCAGAGTGGCCACTGTCACCGTGCGTGATGAACGTCTTCTCGATGGTGACCGGGTGATGGACGGAGAGATCGTTCAGGCGTGAAGGCGAGGCTGCAGGAACCGTCGCCGGCATGCGAAAGGGCGGACCATGGCTTGACGGGCGTCAAGCCGTGTATTGGCGTGGGGCGCTCTACGCCCATTGCGAAATGGATTTTGTTATAAGGTAAGACGCGATGCTTCTTTAAGAACCATCTTCTTAATTTCTTATGTTCGAGATCTTTCTTCACAAAAAAAATTACTCAACTGAATTACGTGATTGATGAGTTCTTTTGGTAAATGCTATCTTTTGTTGCAGGATATCACTGTCAGACGACACATACCGGATGATCCGACCACTATGTGGTATTGAAATGTGCGAATGCCCGGAGCTTCATCTAGGGAGGTCTGAGAAGGGAGTTTATTGTGCATATTTTGATGATGAACGCCAGCTCCGGGTTTGGATCCTTGACGAATCATGCGGTCGGATGGCGTGGGTACTGAGGCATGAAAGCAATTAACGGGCCCTGGGTGCTGCAAAATGCTAACCGTTGCGAATGCGACGGCAGTGAAGCACCAGTAGAACATGAATCTGAATGGAATTCAGATGATGAAGATGTTCTCAACACTGAAGATAGGGTCGAAAACCACCCGTTCAAACGTTTTGGCATCCTTGCATTCCATCCTTACAAAGAAATCATCTTCCTGCATAGACGGCTGGACAGAGGATTGATTGGCTTATCACTTGAATACCTCAAAACTTGAGAGCTTGGGTATCAAATGCCCAATAAATTACTAGTACAATAAGACCATGCATCCAGTAGTATTTTCCATACACGCCTTGTACAATGGCAGAGTTGCCAGGCAGTTCGTAGGTATAATAGGATAGGAACACTGCTAGCAGCCAAATTTTGTCTTCTTATATCACATATTGATCTCCAAAGAGAAATAACATTATTGGAGGTGACCAAACCACCTACAATTCTATTATCTGCATTTTGTCCTTTCTCGTATATTAATAACCACCGGATCATTTCTTTCTATCAGCTAGCTAGAGTATAGCCCTGTTTAGCACAACGGCGGGGAGAAGCGCTTATCAAATAAGCTGCACAAAGATGAAAAAAGCGCTCCCCTAAGAAGCAGGTTTGATCCAGTTTGAGCGTTTTGTACAAGTGGGAGTGGTGGAAAGAAACGTGACTAGAAAAAGTTGAAAAAACCGTACCGATTGGCTGCTAGTTTCAGCTTATCTTGACCATATAAGTAAAATTTAAATTGTTCCCAACAAGACCGTAGCTCGTATCAGTATCAGTTTGGTCCATGTCAGAGTCCAAATTAGCCGGAGCAAGCGGGCAGTGTGGTATACCTTCGTCGTTAAGTCCTCTGGAGCGAAGTTTGTGCTCCACGCCGTGTCCGCCAATATTGACTGACCCGGCAGGCAGAAGCCCGAACTGTAACGAGGTGAGATGGGAAGCAACTTGCGAGCGTTTTCGTTGCCTGGATAAGGGTGCCGGTGACCTACTGGCCTTGCGGTCGGTCAACGCCACGCCCTGCCACAACAGTGCCGGAAATTTCTTATGAAATTACGCATACCTTCAAGTATCCACTAAATCCGTTAATACGTGCAACTTTGGTTTTCCCCTCTCTTTGTTTATTCAGGAAAAAAACGAGTTGGATGTACGTACTCTGATGATAACTTTACTTGGTACAGAAAAATATTTATTTTTTAGTTAAAAAGAAAAAACTAGTAAGGAAGAGGCCAAGGTCTGGGCTGGAGGATTAGCTGGTAGGCACCTTTGGCTGAAAGGGAGGTTTTATCAGCCAAGCTGCGAATTACGGGTGCTAAACCAGATCCCTGAAACGCAAAAGGGACCAGGGCAATTGTATGCTTCCAAGTCATAACAATCTTTATTGGTTGGAGATTTGCGCCGGGATCAAAATAAAATATCCTTTTCTCCGTTTAGAGCCGGGCGACGACGATGGCCTCTAGAGAGTAAAGAATCCAGCATGCCACCCACCTGCCCCGTAACTTGTTCTTGCTCGTCTTCATCAACATCATCATCCTACTTCCGCCGAAGCAACCAAGGACGAGAGGCGGGGGCGGAGGACCGCCGCCGCAGCCCAATCCGCTAGGTGGGGGAGGGAACCGCCGGCGCAAAGGTCAGTCGTCTCGTCTCTTCTCGTCTTTCCCTTCTTTTTTTCCCTTAAAAAAAACGGTGTTTTTGGTGGGGGCGATTGGTCCCGGTGCCCGAAATCAAGAACCTTGAGGGCGATTGGTTTTACTTCTTCCTTTTTCCCCTTGGATAATATCTTGTGTTGTCTGAGGAAAGGGATCGCCTTTGTTGCTTGTGGTCAGATAGATTGGGGATTTCTCGAGGGAATTGTTCGGGGAAGATGAGTTTGCAAATAAGAGTAGTGCAATGTGAGTGAATCTCGAGCGGACAGGGAATTAAGTTTCGCGTTCGTGTCACCCAATGCCTTCTGATGGGTTTTCAATTCCTTTTTTTTGGAATAGAATCTTGTTCTTCAAATAGAAAGTGTGGAATTGAGACCCGATTCTTCAACTAAGAATCTCGACTCCTAATCTCTGCCTTCCCTGTCTCCAAGATCTGCCAGTGCGCTCTTGTCTCCAAATGGGCCTTCTCTTCAGGACAGCTTGATACTCCTGTTCCTAAAGAACCAGAGAAAGTCTTAATCTTCGTATTAGATGCAAAACTTAGCTTTGTTCTTATTCTTGATGCCAATTTATGTAAGATCTCCATGCCTGCCATTGCCGAGTGAAGTTTAGTCACAAATGGGCACTGTAGTCATCATCTTGTTTCATTTCTTCTTGATAAAATTGTTGTTTAGATGCTGCACTTACTCCTATGGATGATGAGTTGATCCTTCAGTTGTTTGCTTGGGAATCTCTACAAATTACCCTTCAACTGCAGTGCCTTGTTGACGGCTTTTGTTTGTGTGCAATACTTGATCAGGGGAAGGATTTGGACGATGACAGAAGCTGCAATTACAAGGTATTGGTGCCATGAATGTGAGCATGCCGTTGACATTGAGGAGGCCATGGCCGAGGAGATCAAGTGCCCATTCTGTGATGGTGGATTCATTGAAGAGATGATTGGCGCGGAATTTGAGGGGTTGGCTAGCCAGCGGTCAGAGCGGGATTCATCACAATGGGGAACGTCTGACAACCCCTTTGAGCAACCAGGAGGGACGGCGGACAGCGAGGATGATGAAGAAGAAGATGATGATGATATGGGCCGTGAGTTTGAGGGTTTCATCAGGAGGCATCGACGGGCATCAGCTCTTCGTCGGGTACTTGACAGCATCCAAGACGACCTCAGGGCTGACAGGGAAAGAGACAATTCCATTCTGATCAATGCCTTCAACCAGGCCCTTGCTCTGCAAGGCTCAGTGCTTGATCCTGATGAGGTCCGGGATGACCAAGGCACATCTAGCAATGATGATGGTTTGCTGGAGGAGTATGTGCTGGGAGCTGGGCTGAGCTTGCTACTTCAACATTTGGCTGAGAGCGACCCAAACCGGTATGGTACCCCTCCTGCGAAGAAAGAGGCAGTTGAGGCTCTGCCCACTGTCAAAATTGAAGAGGTTGTCAGCTGTTCAGTTTGCCTTGATGATCTTGAGCTGGGGTCCCAGGCAAAGCAGATGCCTTGTGAGCATAAGTTTCACTCTCCGTGTATCCTTCCATGGCTTGAACTCCATAGTTCATGCCCTGTGTGCCGGTTTGAGCTACCATCTGAAGAGACGAAAGACTTGAACGAGCCAAGCAGTGTTGTCAGAACAGAAAGCATCCATGAGGAAGTCAGAGCTGATGGCCCTGGGAGTGTCAGTGAGAGCAGTAACAGAGCTTGGGCCCTTGTTCCTTGGTTCAATGGGCTATTCTCAGCACCTGAACCGCAAACTGCCAGAGGTGCATTCACCGATCAACAGCCATCTTCAGCTACTGGAACGAACCCGAATGCTGGGGAAAGTTGATTCCATCCTCCTTTGTGAATAATGCTCATACATCTGAGAATAGCAATGAACCTTGTTGGTAGAGCACTTTTTTTTTGTACTGATAATCCTTCTTGGATGAATCGCAAGGTGCAAAGTTTGTGGCTGTTTTGTTTTATGGTTAATTATCATTTAACCTTTCTTGAGTTCATTGCTGCTAAGTCAATCTGCAACCTGCGTAATGCAATCATGTGCTTTCTTCAAGTTCACTGTCTTGAGCTAATGGCAGTTTTTAGATGCTTGCGAACATGAAAGTAGAGATACACCTTGTCATCTTCAATTCTCGTGGGAAATCTATGGGCACCTTTTTTTTGAAAGGGGGGGGGGGGGGGGGGGGGGGGGGGGGATCTATGGGTAGGGAAGTACAGATGTCAATATCGAGCAAGGCAACCTGTTCAAATATTGTGAGGAAATTTGAACATCTGGTTGAAGATTTTGAGAATTTCTGGTGGTGTCTGTTGCTTTGATGGAATGCCTTTGGGCAATTTCCTGGAATCTTATAATCTTTCATGCCTAGAATTTGTTCGGTTGTCCTTTTTTCTTGCGCTTACCGGTTGAATTGTTTTGGGTACCAGCTGTTTTTTTCAAGCGAATTCAATGAACTGAAATTTTCTAAATACTAGGAGAACGCCCTCATCTTATTCATTTCCTCTGATGCTTCACTTGTCATAAAACAAGCCCTTAGTGGAAATATGGCAGCTTGGACTTAGAAAGGACCTTCCTGCTCGTACGTATTTGAACATATGTTTCCTCATGTGTTTTGTGTCGCATCCCCTTCTCTTGGTGCAGGTTCGAGATACATTCTTGATGAGCGACCATGAGAAGAACAGCTTCCGCCTGTCTGCTCATTTGTAACCACGGCTTCTTCCAGATGACTGGCTGGTAACCTCTCCTTTCCCCAGAAAGGAAAAAATGGCATCGTGTCCACTGACCACGTTAAACGCATCCACATCGGCACACGTTTTTATTTTTTAACCTGGCAGTGGCAATCTTTGCGTCGATTAAGGGCCTCGGGGTGTAGCCCGTGGATGTGATTAAAAGCGTGCTTAGTGGCCGCGGGATAGGGGATCTATGCCCGGCCGGCCCTTTGCATCGCTCATCTTCTAGCCATTATTCGTCAGGGAATGTACGAGGTGCCCGAGCTAGGCATGGACGCGCATGCAATCTGCAGATCAGTGACAACCGATCTCCTCCAACTCCAAGGATTCCCAAACTGTTTCAGGGTTCGAAGAGCCTCCTAAGATTTCCAAACTGTTTCAGGGTTCGAAGAGCTGCTGCTGCCGGGTGCAAGGAAAGCCAGCCGGCTTCTTTTCCAGTGTGCTCCATCCAAGGTTAGCCCAAGCCGAAATTTGTTTGGCAGGGCGGGCGAAGTGAGGTGAAGTAGCCAATGCGTTTGGTTTACACCTCTCGCCTACTTCTATCGCTGCCCGGCACTGGCCTTGGCCGCCGAACGCGGGACGTGAAATCGTGATGCCCTCCCGCCTGGTGCTTTCGAGTTCGCTATCGGGACGGGAGATTCTTCGGCCGCACCGCCGCGGACGGACACGAAGCAGCTGACTTCCTCCGCGCGCCGGGCGCTTTGTTGTTGCCCAATCGCCGTTGCAAGGTCGCGGCATACAACGCAAGGCTCCCCGTGCGCGGGCTCTGAACTTTTGATCTCCTGATCCTGCTTGTCAAAGCGAGAAGGCGAGAAAGATCAAAGATGCGCCCGCGGACCGTGACAAGCACTCTCGCCGCCGTTTGCTTTGCATCGTCAGCTCTGGAGGTGGATGGTTCTCGTCCCCTTTTTCGCTGCAAAAGGACAGCTACCAAGTCTGGTTCTGTTACTAACCAGGCCTGATTGTCAGGAGCTCGTGATGTTTCTGCATGTTCCGGTAGCAGTTGGCACAAGGTGTAGACACGGAGGCCAACGGCTGACGTGTCACACCAGCACGAGAACCTGTTCCAACCACAAAGCCAGCAAACGTGAGATGCTCATAGTCTCCGTTCCAAAAGATGTCAGCCAGAAACGTAAGCTGCCAGCGTCTGAAAGCTTCAAATGCGTAGATACTGACCAATAACATCCGTGTGTATCGTCAATAGATGCTGAACATGAACATAGTATAGCTTATTTTCGCCTTTATAGCCAGAATTTGACCAAACCAACCGAAACGTTGACCAACAAGCGTTTACAAGACAAAAATTGGCATCGAAGGCGGTCGTATCACCCGGCAAACCATACATTGTACTACGCACAGCTAAGAAAGGTATATAAAGCAAAATATTGACCGTTCCGAAACGGAAATTTTAGCACCACCCAAATATTAGATGTTTCGATAAGAATTTACACATTCCCAAGGAGGGAGAAAGCAAGGTGGAAGGGAAGTAGCGCCTCCAAATTTTCAATAATGCCTTTGCTGGAGTTGCTCTTAGGCAGAGCTAGATAGTCACCCGGGCTCTCTTTTCCGGGCCCAAAGCAAAAGCCTTCCAAAGAGAGAGATCAGATACCTGTGGAACCAAAAAGAGGGACATCGACTGAAAACCCTCTAGCTAAGCTCCGTTTCAAAAACAATACTAATATGTGAGTGATAATAGTACAGGAAACAAAAAGGAAGTTTTCAATGGCCATATTTGTAACGAGTTTGGAAAGTTAAGAGCAGAAGGACAACCATACACGTACGATGTAGCATGTTTTCAGCAAGTAATAACATGGAAAAGGCACCTGCAATAAACCAGGAGGCGAAATGTGGAAGAGTTACGATTCCAGGAATATTGCTCGTGACAACAACTGATGTCAATATGATCTTGGAATATTGGAAAGAGGGGCAAACCAAAAGCACTGACCAGGACTAGAAATGCCATATGCTCCAGCGATGCTCCCAATGAAAGAATATCAAAGATGTTCACCTCATCACCTCAATTTGATTTGCTTTAACCACATATTTCCTTCAAACAAATCCAAGCATTAGCACACAGCATCAGCGCGCATCATACATGTACAGCTATAAACAAGGCACGAAAATATAGAGTGCCAATTTGGCATTAGATGCCATATCGGGAATGAATCCTTCAGGTGCTTCCTCGCTGCCTGTGAACTGCAAGAGCATCACATAACCACTAGACCAGACTAGTTGCTCAAAGAGCATCCCAGAACAGTAACTATCACTAAGCGTAAGATAGTCGCCGCCGTGATAGTTTATTTGCATTCTCAGGCAGCATATGTTCCGTGAAAGCCACAGAAAGCTTCTTTGTCGCACAAGGAATATTGAGATTAGGATGCTGGCAAGGCGAATAAGAAAAAAAGATTTAGGTGGATTGATGAGAAATGCACATTGACAAAAAAGCATAGCCCATCGGAAATGTGCAGGCAACTTGAGGATGAATACATGCCAAGGACACTGAAGAAAGAATTGATGCCTAAAGATAGTTTGAGCTCAAGAATCTATGTGTTCATGGAGCTCATGGTGTCTGGACAAAGACTCCATCCAATAATGAGTAGCTTGTGCAACTGGGTTGCATTATCCATAATTGATTTTATATGTTTCAAAAAAAATAATTGATTTTAATTGGCTGGTATTCTGCTCTGTAGGGCCAATTTATAAAATATGATTGAAAAGACTGGATGGAAAACTAATCCTGCACTGGTGTACTCCAGAGTCCAGACAATGGATAAGGTTTCTAGGCCCAAATCGTTTGATCTCAGATCAGTTATGTCAGACCAGTTTGGTCAGCAGCCATTGCCATAGCCAGCTCCCAGTAAACACTGTTCAAAGATGTGGAGTCATATGCAAAGATACTAGACCAGATGATATCGATCATTCAAATATTCAAACTAGTTTTGTTCTGAAAGTAGTGGGTGCTAGGCAGAAGGCAAGGTGGCTCCTAATATGCATAATAACCATGCTAAGCTGGCAGGTAGGCAGGATATACGGAAATTAGGTGCCCACATATCACCTAGATGGCTGCCTTTTCAAATACATAATTTGTACATCCATCCATTTTATCAGTTCGCTGCTCTGCCTGCACCAATCAGATAACATCACTTCTTGCAGTTGAGTTTTGGTGATAATTATCTATCTTCTGCAGGTTTTGGAGATCCAAAGATGAGGAATGCTAAGTTATCTACAAGCACAGATCATTTTCGTAGGAAACATTAATTTAACTCAATGATACAACACCAAAGTTCATAAGATCTAACTGTTTGTGTATTTTGAATCTTGTCACTGGACTGTGCTACATGGTTCCTACAAGCAGGAATAAAAATCATGTACTCCTATGATGAGCACATTTCTCAGATCCTTCGTATCCACAACGCATGAAAATAGACTGATATTCCCTTTAATCTAGTAGGTTTAACTTTCTTATATTTTTTATTAAAAAACACTGAATTTCCAATGACCAGCCAAACACTCTTATGCCCTTTCTTTCTGTTGACCATATAAACAAGTTGTATTGTTATCTGAGAAAGTAGCCATTGAATAACAATTGTTAGGTGTGCTATGATAGTTCATTGATAATATTTCCTACAATGTAACATGCTTAACTTTCTTATTACAAAAGGAAAAAACATATAATTTCGAAAGACAAACTGAATACTCTTATGCCCTTTCTTCCTACTGATAATATCTACAGGATCTCTTATTTTTCTAAGAGAAGTCATTCAATAACAATTAACAGAGACACAGTGTGGTGGTCATGACTCCTTAGTTCAAGCAACTCATTCCACTAGCCTGCCTGCTACTGAACCGACAAGGCTCTACGCTTACAGAGATGTGTAGAGGCAACTCACGTAAAATTAGTTCATAGAAACTAGCGCAGGAAGCTTCAGGTTATATGTAACTTACAATTCTAGAACTGCTATCCAGACCGATCTTTGCAGCTGAATATGCCCCCACAAGTGATGCTGCTTTGCAAAAGATGAATGTTACAGGATGATGCTTTGGATTCTTCTATCGATGACTTCTTTATATGCTGATAGCTAGACAGCCCACCTTCCATTCCAAATAGCATGCAGTCTCTGATCAAATTATCAAATGAGTAAGAAAACTAAATTGCAGAGAAGGAAATATAAACATATGTTTCCTGCTCAACTCCTCAACAAGAACTCAGTAAATACAATGATGTCACAAATGGCATAACCATTACGTCTTAGTGTCCCAATCACCATGAGAAAATTAGCAAACTATCAAACACTCTATTCTTCCAAAAATTCATGAGGTTTCTAACCTATTAAAAAATATATATTAGAATAGGGGAAGTTATGGTTACTATCCCCCATGGCTATCGAAGAAAGCTCTAAATGGGAGGGGACCCATCAATATCAACAGAAACAGTGAAGCAGAAAGAGAGAGATGTTCCATCCTTAATCGAAGAGCTTCAATAATGTAAGATTAAAAATCTTACTAGTGGTCTTGAATGTCAACATATGTTATTGGTATGGTTCTAATGAGGCACTTCTTCAACCAACCAAATGTTATACGGATATCTAGAGTAGAAGCACAGTGAATAACCATAGTTAAATAGCACACATGAAACACAATGTCCTGAATTCTCAAGCATACTATATACAAGGAAAACACTTATTCTTACATACATCAAGAACATATCAATAGGAACAAAAATAGCTAAATGTGGAAAAACTCTGACATGCTTGTTTTGATTTCAGGAAGATGACAAAACTAAGACTGGAAAAGCTACAAAGCAGTTCTCTTATGCACTGTATGAATTGATAGAATTTGATTGATGTTACTGTTTTTCAAAAGACAAAATGGGAGGGACTAGACTGGCCAACATTGGCTTACAAGTGTTTCCCTTAAAACTTGGTTAACTAAAAGACATGACTATAATGAACCCGTTACCTATGGTAGCAAAAGTCTGAAATAGTAATGATTGTGTAACATATACAGAAACATAGTACACAAGTACTCTTGCATTGACTGGCGATGATTACAATCAAAGTGGTCTTGTTCAAAAGGAGCTTATCCCACGTAAAGAGCATAAAACGCATGGCCCAAACTTTTCTGGACTGCAATGTGAATATGTACCAATCTTAGGAAAGGACACTGATGGAACTTATTCTTGTTCATATTCCATGCACTTTAAAGTAGTACAACGGACAGAATAAAATTGATATAAAAACTTCATTTCTGTAAGCAGAATAGCTCCTCCAAAAAGTATAACAGCAAGTGTCATCGTGTCGCTTAAACAAAATTAGCCCACACTGCATCCGATTCCACTATAAACAATAATTAATTTAATCATGTAACATAGTGCAGTAAGACTGAACCACATAGTGCAGTAAGACTGAATCATTCGTAAATACCAACAAAATAACCTCCAGCAAGCAGGATAGAGAAGCTACTCAAAACATTTTTCCCTGGTGATTCATAAGGCATAAATTCAGAATGGCATCTTTCACAAACTGAACAGATCAGATAGCAGAATCGAATGCCAGAAAGCTACATATATGATAAAAGTGTAACTTGCTTCATCAATGGGTGTTTGTGTTTATCTCTATACATGCACACACACACTTAAACTGAATTAAACCAGTAGAATACACTGAGAGAAAAGTAAGGTGTACATAGCAGTCACAGGTTGAAAATCAAAATGAAAATTTCTATTTGGGTTATTGATTCCAGAATAGCTAAAGATAGCATCTTCTGTTAGTAGCCTTAAAGATTATTCTTTTGATGTTTGTTCCTAGATGCTAGATTCTATGTTTTCCCATATAAGGAGCACCTCGCAAGGCCCTCCTTATCAACCTGAGAAGGCCAAAAGGGTATCACAACAAGCTTAAGGCAGGACAAGAGTGTGTTTGAGCTAGTCAACAGGAACAACTTCAACGTCTGAGAACAGAGAAAAGAGGCCACTGGAAAACAGAGGCAAGAAAGGTTCCAAAAATTTTCAGTCCCCCCTGTTTCATTGATATAACTTCTAAAAATTTGCATTCATTCTACAGCAGATGTATCACCAACATCAAGGCCCGAGTGAGCTCTTCACTACAAGGACATCCTTTCCAATGGAGCAGCATCTGTTTTTGCGTGGGGGAAATGCCCAAGGAGATTCTGGGCTGGTTCTCTCAACTGACGCTAAACCAAGGCTGAAATGGACACCTGAGTTACATCAGCGATTTGTAGATGCAGTCAATCAATTAGGTGGAGCTGAGAGTAAGTATAATATTCTTATCTTCTCAAGGTACAGAGACCAGCTGAATTCTAATATTTCTCTTCATCACCCAGAAGCTACACCAAAAACAGTCATGAGGCTCATGGGCATTCCAGGACTCACCTTGTACCATCTGAAAAGTCATCTCCAGGTACTTGAGAATCTGAAATCCTCCTGGTAAAGATGATATCTGTAACTGTGGGAGTAAACATTATTTTTCGGATGTTACAGAAATACAGACTTAGCAAGAACCTCCAAGCTCAAGCGAATGTCAGTACATCAAAGAATGGTAAGAACAAGTTGTAACTCCCATCTTTATCATTATAGAAACAGCATGAGAGTTAGCAACTTGTTACCGATTTGCAGCCATAGGATGTACAAACATTGCTGATAGGATGCCTGGAACAAGTGCACCAACAATGAGCAGTACAAATGCCATTCCACAAGCAGAGAAGTAAGGACTCAGTGGTAACACTGTAATTGAGTGTAATATGAAAAATGAAGTAATAGTACGAAAACTGAAGTAATAGTCTCTTTTCCTGGGTGCAAGGACTATTCAAATTGGTGAAGCACTTCAGATGCAAATCGAGGTTCAGAGGCAGCTAAATGAACAGCTTGAGGTGAGTTATTGGCACCAGCGAGACAACACACTTTTATTTCAGATCTTTCACTTGGTGGATAAGGTAGATCGAAATAACATAGAACTCAAGCATTTTGCCTAGCAGTCCCAAACTTCCAAAAGAGAATAATAAGAAGGTCATGAATTCCAAATTACCTCCTATAATCTGCACTTAACTCCCAGGATGACAAAATTATTTACTATCTAGATTATCTGATATAGAACCAAACATTTTTCATGTTCCAGCAAAGTCACATTTAGCGTCTACAAAATAGATTATTGCTGCAGTGATTCTGATCTGAAGTTGAACTGGCAACAGGTGCAAAGGCATCTACAACTACGAATAGAAGCCCAAGGGAAGTACCTACAGGCAGTTTTAGAGCAGGCACAAGAGACACTTGGAAAACAGAATTTGGGTCCTGCAAACCTTGAAGATGCAAAAATAAAAATATCAGAGCTGGTATCACAAGTATCAAATGAGTGCTTCAGCAATGCAATTACAGATATAAAAGAAAGTTCAAGTGTGCATAGATTAGAGCCCAAACAAATCCAGTTTGTTGAAAGCTCAACAAATAATTATTTGACTGCAGCTGAAGGATTCATCAAGGAGCACAGACTACACCATCATGGAGTACTAAAAGCACATGATGATAGTTCATTATTTTGCAGAAAAGGATCTCATGAACATGAGACCCCGTTGGCCCTTAACAGAAGCTTAAGTGAACGTAGGATGGCTCATTTGCAGATTGAGAACGGGTACAGTAAAGCAGAGTTAGGGTATGAAAATGATACAGAGATGGCACCTGAGTATATTGGACCTCCAAAGAATGGTGGAGGTAGCACCAGCAGTTCGGCGTCAGGAAGCAAAGGAGACGCAGAGAAGCCATATCTCGAAGAACCAAACTGCACGAGACAGGCGGTTGAATATCCCAGAGAAAGCAAGCTACTAGACTTTGGGCACTCATGTCCGGGGAAGAAACTTGACCTGAACACCCACAATGTCGACGACACTGATCAAGCTTACAGACATTTTGATTTGAATGGCTTCAGCTGGAGCTGATAATATGTAAGATGATCAAAGTGAAGAAATGGAATTACAAATAATTTCTTCCAGCATTGATGAGACCATTGATACATGATCAAACAACATATATAAAGTGGTGTCAAGGCGTCATTCATATCTTTGAGTTTTTAGGATAGGGTACAGGAATGGTATTTGCTTTGGGCCATCAGCAGTTTACTCAAAAGTGAAATAGAAGTACATGAACAGTCTACTTAAGAAAGCACGCAAATAAAACAATGAAATTAGATTCCATAGGATATAGCATATGAAGTAGATAATGGCAACAAAGGGAATGCCAGCATTATAAGAAACCAAGAGAGACAAATTGAGGAGTATTCATCAACATAAAGAAAACACCATTTTTCCAAGGTCAAGCAGTGAGAAAAACAGAAACAGAAAAAACATGGCATCTCAAATAGCATTGCTAAATCAATCTAGTGGCACAAATTATGTGTTCCACCACAGACCTAACATTCTAAACTATCGGCTTAATAAACCTTGAAACAAAAAGGAAAAATGCATGAGTTGCTACTGAGGGACTACTGCTACCCTTGCTTGGTAACATTTTAGATAGCGTATAAAAGTACAATAGGAATGAAAGCAATTTCTCCAACCAGCCATCAGCATTCGTAGTCATTGCCTAGTAGTAACACAGAATAAAACCAGCATATATTAATTAAAAAGATATGGTAATTCAGATGGCATAAACGAGTTTCCAAGTAACCAAAAAGGATCTGTCTCTGCTGCACTTATTTATATACGAACAGGCAACAGCCACTTATTGTCATAATCCAAGGAATGGTCGCTGATGACATTGTATCTACCTCCCCTTTATTCCTCTCCTTATGCGCATTATACTTACTACGACAGCAGGGAACTGTAATAGTATTATGTATTTAGAAACTGTAATCATTTGCGATGGAGCAGCCACGGTAATGATTCGCTCATTATTTCTCGCCATGGTAGGAGGAGAGAAGAGCCTTCGGTTAGCCTCCCTACTTCTTGATCCGGCGCACCTTCTTAGCGCCCCAGACCTCCATCCTCTCCTTTGGGCAGCCGCACGGCGCGCGGAAGATGAGCACGGTGCGGCCGTTGGGCGGCGCCATCTTCCTGAGCACCGCCTCGAGCTCCCGGTGGTCGTCCCCGATCTCCGACGCCGGGCGCGCGGGCGCGGCCGCGGCCACACCTCCCCCGGCGTGCGGCAGGCCGCGCACGCACTCCTCCGTCTCGAGCTGGATGTCGTACTCGACGGCCTTGCGCAGGCCGCGGCACCGCGGCCTGCCGCACCTGCGCGCGCGGTGCGCCGCGGCGTCCCACGCCAGCACGGCGGCCCCCGCCGCGACGCCCGCGGCGAGCGGCACGCAGGGCGCCGCCGGGTGCCGCGTCGCCGCCGCGGCCACCGCGTCCCGCGCCTCGGCGGCCAGCAGCCGCGCGTAGGGCGCGGCGAGGAAGGCGAGCGCGGCGAGCGACGCGAGGAGCGCGAGCGCGTCGACGACGGCCAGCGGGGAGTGGTCGCAGAGGGCGGGGAAGAGCCGGCCCCGGCCCCGCGGCCGCGACGACGAGGAGGAGAGCGACGCGCGGCGGGGGCGCGGGGAGGAAGGGTCCGATGGGGAGGCCCTGCGGCGGTGCTGCTCGAAGGCGCGGAGGAACTCGATGAGGCTGCGGCAGTCCGCCATGGCGATGGCGGGGCGGGGTGGTGGTGCCGAAATGGAAGGGAATTTGGGATCGGGATCTGAAGGGTGGGGCGCGTGGGGCGGTGGGGGCCGAGCCGGTCGCGCGATCGGGCCGGCGCTCGCGTCAGCGCGGTGCCGCGCGTCGGCGGCGTCGGCGTGCGCGTGATGCCTTTTCTGTTTCGTGGCGCGGGCAGTTCGTCCTGTCGCAGGCGTGGTGAGCGCCGCGTGAGGCACTGGGCGCCCGGTCACGTCAGGCGCGCTGGAAATGGCCCTGAAGCTTCCGGTGTTTACGATCGGAAACGTCATTAAAATGTCACCCTCTCTCCATCGTTCTGAAACTTTTCCACTAGCTTGAAGCAATCCTACCGGCCACCTCGCACCTCATGAACTTGCGGCGAGGCCGCTCGAGATGCGCAACGCTAACCAACCACCGATCACATGCCACCGCCTGGCTGCGGAGGTCACGAGGAAGTTGCAATTTTAGGACTTCAAACAACGCGCTTCGTTATTATAGGACTCTACACGTTGACATCGCTAAAATGAATCTCGAAACGTTGGCACTTTGTTATACATGACATTTGACACTTTGTTATACATGACATTTAATATTTTTAATCACTTTTCTCAACTGAAATACATGTATTTTGTCATGAGAAGACCGCATTGCCTTCTGCCTGATATCCTGATCGATCATGATAAAATATCGGGCAGAAGGGCAATACGGTCTTCTCACTTGAGAAAAGTGATTAAAAACACAAATATTATGTATAACAAAGTGCCAACGTTTCGAGGATCATTTTAGCGAAGTTGATGTTTGGAGTCCTATAATAACGAAGAGTGTTGTTTGGAGTCCTAAAATTGCAATTTTCCTATTTTTCACGAGCCATGCATACAAAATCCTTGCCCCGCACATTTGTTTGCATGTTTCCTGAACCCGTGCGCATTTCTAGCAAGTTTTGTTGGGCTAACACTGAGGGCTGAGGCCATCCAGACCAGACCTTTCCAATATTCCATGTATTGATCATTCGATCAATTAACTGGTTTATGACTTGAGTGCTCACATCGTCATGGACCCGTTGTCTCGTTCTCTCTCTCTTTCCTAAATGCAATCACCCAATGCAGGCATAAGTGGCAGCGTTTCGAGCCTTACGAAGGGTAGGTCCCTTAAATAAAAGGAAGAAGAAGAGTTATTTTTTTCTTTTCTTTTTTTGAAAAATCGAGGACGATGAAGAGTCAAGAAAGAATGGATAGTTGTCCTCGGGGAAAAAAAATAACCCGTCAAGCAGAAAATAGGCCCACTTAAGTGTGTGGGCTTACTACATATACCAGCAGACTCTGAATTGTATGCTACCGGGCCAAACAGGAGGTATTATAGGTGACAGTGTGAGAACGGGCCGCTGTCGTTCGGGCCGAACAGGAGGTTCACGCGACTTGGCCCATACTGTGTTGTCAGTTGTCACAGAGGGGGTACAGTACTTTGTTATTCTTGCAGAGTACTCGTACTACACTCTATAGTATGCTCGTGCTTTCACAGGATGTCAACGTTTTCCTAAGCAAAAAAAAATCCAAAAACATAAGAGTTTTAATGCTGCAGTAAAGGTTGCGCGGTTGCGCCGAGTCCGCTTGAAGAATCGATGGATCAGATGGCAGTACGTATCACTTTCAACTTGCACGCTCCCGAAACAGCAATCAGCTGTGTCTCTCCCGTTCTCCTTTCTCCAGCTTCAGCACTCGAAAGGCGAATCGGAGGCGACCGCCGCTCCGGCGCCACTCCCTCCGGTTCCCCCTCTTCTCTGGTGGCCACGTTGGCGCCGGAGAGGAAGAGGATCTAGATAGGGTAGCTTGTGGTTTCCCATGTGGGTGCTTCCGCTTGGGGATTTTGCTGTGCCGGCTTCCTCCTCTGTCGAGCCGTCAGTCGATGGTCAGGAGAGCGCGCGGCGCGTCTTGCTCGGTTTCGTCTCCGGCGGTTGCAGGTCCTCCAACACCGCCGGTGAGTTTAGCCTGAATTTTGTTGTTCTCCTGCTTTTCTGCGAAAGGGTGGGAGATCTGGGCATCCCTGCTGGGTTGTCTGTGCGGGTTGCAGTCTCCGGCAACCCTGGACTGCTGTTCCGGTCACTGGTGTTCCCATCGGTGGCGGCGGATCTGTGGTCTTCTTTTTCTTGGCGAAGTGATGGCCGATGTGCTATTACCGAGATCGAAGCGTCCAGGCGAGTCCCGGGCGTGGGCTCTTGCGGCTTAACCAAGGCTTGGAGTCCTTCGTTCAGGGAGGAAGAAGATCTGCTCGAGCTCCGGCGTCTGTCGGTGGAGCTCGCGCGTGAGGATGACGATGAGAAGCTGCTGGAAGCTGTGCGCGCGCTGTAATTTTACTTTTTCCAGGGGCTTTTCTGGTAAAGGGTGGCGATGTACTGTGCTTCTTCTTTACAATTCCCTCCAGTACGTATCGGCTTGGCGAACCTCGATTTGTATGGATGATGATTCGCTTCTGACTTCCGAGGGCAACCAACCAAACGTCAAAACGAAGCACGGAGCCTCAGTGCCCCACGTGTTCCACCAACCAAAAACACGGAGGGCGGCCGAAACGTATCCGCTACAAATCCAACGTGCGGCAACCACACGAGATCGACCGACCGCGTGTATCTCCGGTCGCCGCCCGCCGGGGCACTTTTGCGGCGCTGCCGCCGCGGAGTTAGAAACGGCGGACTTATTGCTCAGGCAGGGAAAAGGCCAAAAGCGCGGCCGCTTTACAGACCCTATATCCACCGCCGCCTCCCTGCACTCACCGCCGGCGTATCGTATCGTACCCTAGCTCACCACCCCACTCGGCGCTCCTCGTCGGCCGCCGCGTTCGTCGATCTGGAAATTGAAGGGAACAAAGCACAGAATCAAGGAACATCTCGTCAGGGCATCGATGCCGATGCACACCTGTTGGTCTCTTGGGAAGCTAAGCAACGAAGATATGTTCAAGCTTATTAAACACAAGAATCTGTATCTATGTAACGGGACGGTCGGCGGGCGGATATGTTAGAATCTGGGAATATATGCTGGTCGAGTAGTAGAGATAGGAACGACGTATCCGAAAATATATGTCGAGAGATGCGGATAGGGCAGTCCCAGCCCATGACTTTCGTAATCAAAGTTTATGTTGCCATGTCAACAAGAAACTATCTCTCTAACCTATAATTTCTTCACATGGATCCACTTCTTCACGTGGGCTCGTAATAATTTTTATGTTTCTCTAACCTTTCCATCCCTTCCCTTTTCCCTCCTTTCGTTTCTCTCTCAACCGGCGGCGCCGGCCGAACCCAATAGGCGGCCACGCTAGCGTGGGTGGCAGCGGCCGGCCAGGAGGAGCGGTGAGGGCCGGCCACGCGTGGTGCAGCGTCTAGGCATGGGCAGCGACCAGGCCAAGCATGGGTGCGGGGGCCGGCTAGGAGCCGATGGCAAGCGGCGAGCGAGCAGAGGGGGCGAGCGGCGGGGCCAAGCACAGGCAAAGCTTGAGTTCCTGGTAGGCATCGGATTGCCGCGCGTGCCCCTCGTCATGCCACCTCCAAAACGACCCCTCCACGGACTCCTCAAAACTCCAGCTCGAGTTCAGCAACTGCCGCGTGGTGACCACGAGGCCAAGGTCGCCGACGCCTCTTCATGGAAACCCGCTCGATTTAGATCGGGAAAATCGCGATAGAGATCGTCGGGAGCGGTAAGGGTATCTCTGATGTTGATTTTGTCATGACCATGATGCCAAGGACGTAGAGGAGACGAAGTTGGACAAATACGTTTTAGAGCTTGTGTGTTATAGACTGTGTAGTGGGCCCGAATGGCCGGTGTCGTGTGGGGGTTAAAGGGGTACTGTGCCATGTAATCAAACAACGATTGTTTATCCAAAATACAAAGTCTAGTTCAGGGGTTTAGGGTTCACCGCTTTTCCCCATCCCCAAATTCGTTGTGCTTGCCCTGCTCATGGCGGTGGCGGCTCGCCAGCGGCCACGAGTGTGTCAAGTGGTATCAGATTCATCGATCCTCGGCACGTTGCTGCGGTAATTCCAATAAACCATCGGTTGACTTCGCAAATGCGGCGGTAGGGTGAGATCGGGTCTTATGCTGCGTAGAACCGGCCATTACCCTTGATTTCCCTGTAATTCCTTCGCACGCGAGTCGATTTGTGGGGAATTATGCTTCAACCGACTGATTTTACTGGCGAATCGCTTTGGTGTGGTTATCAGCACTGCGCCTGGATCTGTTCCTTATTCTGTTCTCTGGTGGCACGGGTGTCGGGTTCGTTGGGGATTTCTGGAGGCGAGTGGCGGCGGTAGACAAAAAAGATCATCAAGCAGGTGCAGGGTCAATTCCTTTAATGCCTATTTGTAGGGTTCAGTTGGTGTTGGCGCTAAAAGTCAGCCGATTGACTCTCAGCGTCGGACACATGACCCGGGAGAATCTGCTTAGCTCCTGTTCGGGTAATCGCCCTGGTGCGGTTCGCGCGGCGTGCCAGCCAATCTGATCTGTTGATTGGCAAAGAAGAAAACGTGTCAAATTCCAGGGGCTGCGATCGGCTAAGGTTCCGATCTCGAGGACGCGTATCAGCGAATCGGCCGATTTGCTATAACAAGGTAATCGGCTATGGTACAGCCGACAACTAGGTAACGTTTATGAAGAAAACTACTGGAGTAAGCTAGATAACGCTACAGGAGCAACACTTGAAATAGATCTAATCGGCTATGCAAAAGCAATAGAAAAACAATAAAGATAAATAAGCCGAAAGCTCTAATCTCAAGCTGGATAACTGGTGATAAAACTAGAACGACAGGTAAAACCTAAAATTCTAGTAAATATCGATAACTGGTGAATAAATCTAAACGAAACGACAGCGATGCGCCCGAAGTTAAAGCTTAGATATTACTCGATAAACGAAACTTACAGAATCAGCCGGAGATCGTGTCGATGCAGCCCTGCCAACCCATACGAACTCGTGAAAGAGAAAAAGTATTGGCGAAGTCGCCGACTTGAAAGTAAAGTATAAGGAAATAGTAGATTATTGTATTGATTTGATGTCTTCTTTACAGATCTCTAAAGATGGCTATTTATAGCCTGTTACAACCAATTTCTTAACCGACTAGGATTCTATATCTAATTTTAAACAAAAAACGAATATTTACAAGTACAACTCGTATCGGAGTTGGTTGTTGCGCTCCTGCGGGCCAATCCTCCTTTATCTTCTATTTGCGATTCACTTTAAGCCCATATTGGCCCAACTGCTCCAGCCTCTTAATCGGCCGATTTCTACCAACTCCGTCCGCCAAAACACTACAGCGCCAATCGGCCGATCTCCAACTATAGCACCAATCAGCGGATTCCCAATCGTGACCTTTTCAACTTGCCGCATCAGCTGATCCTTTCCCCTTTTTGACGCCGATTCTATATGTGTCAAAATCTGGCATCAACAGTTGGTGATTGCAGTATCCCCTCGGCTTGGAGCAGTGCCCTGCGTGCCTCTGACTGGAGGTAACATATACACACTTTGCACTTTGCTTGGCTTCGGGTGCAGTCACTACAGCTCCTCCTAAGCCCTCGGTGCAGACCCGTTTCGTGTTGTCAAAGATGGAGGAACAAGCCAAGCGAGATGATGCTCGGTGGGATCAGGTCACTAAGAGTTTGGATTTGCTCTTTGCGAAGGTTGTTGAGATCGATGTCAATAAGCACAAATTGGATACCAGATTCAACATGACCACAAAGGTGCTCGAGCAAATGCTCCAGGATAAGCAATTATTGGCTAAACAGATGGAGAGTACAGGCCAGGCCGTGGCACAGCTGACGCTAGCACAGATGGCAGCACGACAAGAACCACAGAGCCCCACTTCTTCAGATGCTTCAATGGACCAGCCATTCTACCACCACACACCTAAGGAAGCACCTACAAACTGAGGTACCAAGTTTGAGAGTCACTCAGGCACAAAAGCACACGAAGACAAATTCAACTCTAGAATGGTTATGCCCAAGATGACATTTCCTCAATTTACTGAGAGAAACCCTTGTATTTGGAAGGATAAGTGCTAAGACTATTTCAAGATTTTTGATATTCCAAAGAGCATGTAGGCTACTTATGCTTCTATGAATATGGATGATAATGCAGCAAAATGGCTGCAAATGTATAAGAAGAAATAAAGCTTGGGAGATTGGGATACTTTCATTCAAGCAGTGGAGGCTAAGTTTGGGGATAATGACTACAGGGAAGCTCTTACTCAGTTACTTGAACTGCAGCAAACTGATTCTTTGGAAGAGTACATTTTACAATTTGAGGACCTGCAGTACTAGATTACAATGCACAATAGTGAATTGGGTGATCTCTTTTTGTTACACAGTTTATCATAGGTCTCAAATTGGAGGTAGGCAATGTGGTGCAGTCTCAAGTCCCAGCAACCATGGAGAGAGCCATTTTGTTAACTAAGATACAGCAACAAGTAGTCGACAAAGGGAGGTCAAAATGGCACAAGACAAGTAGCGCACCCAAACAGATACAATAGTTCACCAAAGAGGACACCAGAACAACTACTCAGTCTAATGCATTGTGGAGAGAAAGACAGACCAGAGACTTTAGGAGAGCAAATGGACTCTATTATTTTTGTGCTGAACCTTTTGATGTTGCCCACAAAAATGTACATACCAAGAGATCTCAACCACAAGCTCAGGCCAATGCTTTAGCACTTAATGATCTGGATGTGGTGTTAACAGAAGAAGTACTCAATCAACTAGCAATAGAAGATGCTCTTGCTACAGACTTCTGTCAATTGTCACTAAATGCTATTGTTGGCATAGATATAGGTGATACAATGAAAGTTAGAGCACTAATGAATAATAAAGTCATGCTCATCCTTATTTACAGTGGCAGTTCACACAGTTTGTCAGTCAGGTTTTTCTATCCATAGTGGGGATTTCTGCTTTGCCCACAGTACCAAGACAAGTAAGGCTGGCCAATGGGGAAATTCTTGTAACATATCATTGGGTACCCAAGCTAGAGTGGTGGACCAATGGTCATACATTACACAGCGACATGAGGGTCTTACCATTGGGGGTTTATGATGCCATATTGGGTTATGACTGGTTGTCATCACATAGTCCTATGGAGTGCCACTGGAAGAACAAAACTCTACAATTCACTGAACAAGGCCAACAAATTATCCTTCAGGGAGTTCAAACACCAAAACACTATCTTCAAGAAGTACCACTGCAACAAGTGCTGAAATGGAACCAAGGAAATGATATTTGGGTTGTGGCTGTCGTGGAAACACTACATTCTCCACAGCAAGGTGAAAATATCCCAAAAGTGCAGAAATTACTTCAGGAGTTTCAGGATGTATTTCAAGTGCCAACTACATTACCTTCATCAAGATTCTATGATCATCAAATCCCACTACTCCCAAATTCTATACTAGTTAACTCCAGACCATATAAATATTCACCTCACCACAAAAATAAGATTGAGAAACAGGTTAAGGAATTGTTGGAGGCTGGCCTGATCACTCACAGTACTAGTCCCTTTGCTAGCCCAATACTGTTAGTGCTGAAAAAAGATGGCAGCTGGAGGTTTTGCATTGATTACAGGAAGCTATACTCCATTACTGTCAAAAATCGATTTCCAATACCTTTGATTGATGAGATTCTGGATGAGTTGGCTGATACCCAATACTTCACAAAGCTTGATATGAGATCTGGTTATCATCAAGTAAGAATGAAAGAAGAAGATGAATATAAGACAACCTTCAAAACTCATCAAGGACACTACTAGTTCAAGGTAATGCCTTTTGGCTTAACCAATGCCCCAGCAACATTTCAGTGTATCATGAATGAGGTTTTGGCTCCATTTCTACGAAAATTTATTATGGTGTTCTTAGATGACATTTTGGTATATAGTCCACATTGGAAGCACATATTACACATCTAACTCTAGTCCTTAAAAATTAAGAGATAACAAGCTCTACATGAAGGCCAATAAATGCTCTTTTGCACAAACACAGCTAGAGTATTTGGGTCATATTATTTCTGCTTAGGGAGTAGCCATAGACCCCAGTAAAACTGTAGATATGTTGAAGTGGCCTGTTCCAACAATAGTCACTGAGCTCAGAGGATTTTTGAGGGTTATTGAATATTACAGAAAATTTGTTCAACATTTTGGCTTGCTTGCAAGACCATTGACACAATTATTAAGGAAAAATCAATTTGGCTGGAATGAACAAGCTCAACATGCTTTTGAAGCTCTCAAGCAAGCTATGTCCTCCACTCCAGTGCCGGCTTTGCCTGATCTCAACCAACCATTTATCCCGATGGTGGTGGACCCTGCATCACCACATGAGGACCTGGGAGACTTGCTTCACTTCGGTACAGGTCCTGTAGATCGGCATGCGTGGTGTGCGCAGGCGTGCCAGTCAGTTTGATCATTCAACTGACAAGGTGAAAATAATCCTTTGAAGTCCGAGGCAACTGGCCGATCAGGCCGATATGATCCTTGACGAGCGTGAGTAATCCATCAGCCATCCAGCCGATTTAATATATTTTGTGATAACCATCGGCTAGGCGGCCGATAGAAAACAGGATGCTATTGAGCTGCCGCTCCACCATAGCTAGAGCCACAAACCGATGAGATCTAAACTAAACTCTCCACCAATATCTCTAGATGAAACCATAGCGATGCGTCCGGTAGTTGCAGTCTAGAAATATTTAGCAGGATGTTAATCTGAACCCCACCAGCCGATGAATCCAATCATAACGAAACTTAATCCCAACAACACTCGAAGGGGTAACCAAGATTAAGATGCAACAGGCTATTAAGCGATCTGTCATCTATAATGAACCGATCTAAAGCTAATTAAAGCAAACTGAATGGCAAGACGATAGAACAGATAAATATCAGCCGATGCAGACTTAATCAAGGCAGGATAACTGGTTTACCGTAGATCAAGATAGAAGTGATGCGCCGTAAGTCAAAGATCCAAGATATTCGATAACTGGTAGATGAAACTAGACGAAACCACAGCGATGCGCCCGGTGGTTAAAGCCTAGAACACCTGGTGACGGAACTTTGCAGCTCGCCGGAGATCGAGGTCGATGCAACCCAGCTTGCTAGAAGAAACTCATTGAGAAGCTACATTACTCCTACTCCTAATGAAATGGCGTGAAGCCGAAAAGGTAAATAAAGGATAAATGTGTTGTATATTGATCGTGTGATGAAAATTACAATGGCCACGACCCTTATATTTATAGGGCGGATGGCCTCTGATGCACCACATGCAAGGAAAGTCATGTACAAAATCTTTCCTAAAAAAAACTCTATCTCTAACTAATCCAACTCTATCTCTAACCAAGCTTATCCCTAACCAACTTAATCTCCAGAATATTTTATTCAACCTCCCGCAAGTGACTTGATTTCCTTCTTTTAATCTTCTAGCTTTCTTGCTTTTTCTTTCTTCAGCCTTATTTAGGAGATTTCATTATTGTTTTGCATCATCGGCCGATACCTTCCTTTCAGAGCACATTTCTAAATTTTGGTGTTAACACAGGCCCCCCAGTTTTGGAGTATGAAGGCTTCATGTTCCGAAACTAATTATAGAAGTCTGATGATTCGGTGTCAACACATGTGAAGGGGGAATTGGGGCAGTGCTGATGCAAAAAGATCAACCAGTGGCTTTTCTTAGTAAGGCACTATCCAACCAGCACAAACATCTCTCTATATATGAAAAGGAATTCTTGGCATTAATTATGGCAGTGGAGAAATAGAGGTAATATTTACAGAATCAAGAATTCACCATCAGAACCGACCACAAAAGTCTAGCCTATTTGACTGAACAAAATCTCCATTCAGAGATGCAGAAGAAAGCTATGGCCAGGCTAATGGGTCTGCAGTTTAAAGTGGTGTATAAAAGAGGAAAATAAAACATGGCAGCAGATGCCCTCTCCAGAATGCCTCATCTATTTTCTCTGCAAGCTATTTCTTTTGCTCAGCTAGATTGGATTTAGGAGTTGTTGAATTCCTATGCTACTAACTCTAAAGCTCAATAGTACTTGGCTCAATTGGCCATTCAGAGTCCTAATCCATAGGGGTTCACTCTAGATAAGGGAATCATTAGATATCAAGGTAAATTGTGGGTGGCCAACAACTCTGCTCTTAGGATAAAAATCATTATTGCATTGCATTCTAGTGCTATTGGTGGGCATTCAGGCATCCAAGCCACATTTCATAGAGTTAAGGGGTCGTTTCATTAGAAAAGCCTCAAACAAGATGTAGAGGATTTTGTGAAGCAATGCTCTGTGTGTCAACAAGCCAAGCATTCTAATGCTTTACCTCCTGGGTTACTTCAACCTCTGCCAATCCCCAAAGGTGCCTGGTAGGATATCTCCATGGATTTTATAGAGGGATTACCCAAGTATGAGGGATTCAATGTTATTTTAGTTATTGTGGACAGGTTCACTAAATATGCACATTTTATCCCAGTCAAGCATCCCTTCACAGCAAGAACCATTGCCAAAACAGTATTTGATTAGGTGGTCAGATTACATGGATTGCCAAAAACCATTGTGTCTGACAAGAATAAGGTATTTACTAGTACCTTTTGGAAAGAATTGTTCAATTCGATGGGCACTCAACTGATTATGAGTTCAACATATCACCCACAAACCGATGAGCAAACAGAAAGAGTCAACAATGCCTTGAAATGTACTTGAGATGTGCAGTTCATGAAGACCCCAAACAGTGGAAGTCTTGGCTACCACAAGATGAATTCTGGTACAACACTTCATATCACACATCTTTGGGTTGTTCACCATTCAAAGGACTCCATGGCCCTGACCCCAATATTGGAGCAGTGCCTGAACCTACTACTACTACAACTCAAACAGTGGCCGAAGTGATTCAGCAATTACAAGAACAGGCTACAATTCTGAAAGAGCACTTACATAGAGCACAGAACAAAATGAAGACTGCTGCTGACAGCAAACGACGTCATCATGAATATCAGGTAGGGGAGCATGTGCTCCTGAAACTTCAACCATATGCACAATCATCCCTGGTCAACCGTCCTTACCCCAAGTTGGCATTTAAGTATTTTGGGCCATACCAAATCTTGGATCACATTGGCAAGGCTACATACAAATTGGACTTGCCAGATGACACACTCATTCATCCAGTGTTCCATGTTTCATAATTGAAACCTTTTTTTGCCTAACTATACTCCTGTTTTCTCTGATTTGCTAAAAGTTGCAGTGCTCCATGACAAGGACATTGTCCCAGAAGCTGTCTTACAAAGGAGATTGGTGAAGAAGGGAGGCAAAGTTGTTCCACAGGCCTTGATCAAGTGGTTTCATCTACCACCTGAAGCTGCTACATGGGAGGATTGGTACGTTCTTCAGCGTCGGTCCCCAGGTTGTCTTGCTGGAGGACTAGCAAGTTCTGGAGGGAGGGGAGATGTCATGACCATGACGCCAAGGATGTAGAGGAGATGAAGTTGGACAAATATGTTTTAGAGCTTGGGTGTTATTAGATTGTGTAGTGGGCCTGAATGGTCGGTGTCGCGTGGGGGTTAAAGGGGTATTGTGCCATGTAATCAAACAACAATTGTTTATCCAAAATACAAACTCTAGTTCAGTAGGTCAGGGTTCGCCGCCCTTCCCCATCCCCAAATTCGTTGTGCTTGTCCTGCTCATGTCGGCGGCAGCTCGCCGGCGGTCACAGGTGTGTCAGATTTGAGTGGAAGGCAATTTCAATTTGTACGATTCATGACTTGATTTGTGAAATTATACTTCAATTTCTACGTGGATATCTAGCTTGCTTGCTTCATGGCAATACTCCTCACAAGCCTCGGCTGGTGGTCTCCTAGTTCGTGCGCCGCATTTGTCAAGTACTAGCTCAACAACACCACATATCCCCACCGTCGCGTCTACGCATACGAAGAAATTGATGAAGGCTACCTGTGCTCTCCGCTCGTCCTCAGCTTCCTCGACCTCGCATGCGAAGCCAACACCGCAGAAGCAGATGAGCTTGTGATGACGTCTCCGCTCGTCGAGGCTTCCTCGACCTTGCCCATGAAGCCAATGTCGTAGAAGGCCTTTTTGGGAGCCTACGTGAGATCTGCGGTGAGGGTGTCCCAGCGGCCGACGATGTCCGTGTCCAGTGCCAAGTTTAGAGATGAGGTCTGGCGGCGCAACAAGCTCAGGGACAAGGTCCAATGGCGCAGCGAGGTCACGGACGAGGCCTGGCGGCGCGGTAAGGTCGGCGTCATGGTGGGGTTCACAAAATGCGTGGAGAGGAAACTGGTGAACTCCCAACGCGCTCGGGATCGTATCCTTGCTCGTTGGATGATGAGCCGACGTGGTTTCGTTTTTCTTAGTTTCTTATTGTTTTCCTCTCTCTTTATTAAGGGCCTGTTTGGGAAGGGGGTGTTAAAGTTTAACACCCCCCTTTTAACACCTTTTTAATACCTTGGTTGCCAAACACAAGTGTTAAAAGAGTGGTGTTAAAATTTAACACCTCTCTTTTCATAAACACATGGAGGGGGTGTTAAAATGTGCCAAAGGTGTTAAAAGTGGTCCCCTCCCCACTTATTCCCTGGTTGCCCCCCTCTCTCCTCTTCTCTCTCCCCTACCCGCCGCCAGCACGCCCTTCTCCCGCATCTGTCCCCCACTCCTTCCCCTCCCGCTCTGTTCCCCACCCTCCCTCCCGCATCGCTTCCTCCGCGCCCGCCGCCATCTCCTCCCGCCGGCCATCCATCCCGCTCGCGGTTCATCCCCTCCCGCCGTCCCCTCTCCCCGTTATCTCCGTCCCGTCGCCTTCCCCTCCCAATCCATTTCTTGCCCCCGCCGTCATCCCCACCCCACCTCCAGGAACTCCCCTCCCGCCCTTCTTCGTTTTCTCCCCACCGCGTCCCAGATCCACGGCATCTACACCGCTAGGAGTGCGCCGCGTTGCCCTGAACCCTTCCCCGGGGCTTATGGATAGGCACGGCGATGATGGATTGCAAGATCTTTTCCCCCACGCGGATCCACCTTTCCCCACCGGCGCCTTCAACCTCTTCTCGCAGGCGGAATCTTCTGGAGTTCCTCGTGAGGGCTTGCAAGCCCTGGATCTGAACTCCCAGGCCGAAGATTTCACCGACTACAACTCCTACTCCGAGATTCTTTGGGGAGAAGGAGCACCCCAGGGCCGCGGCAGTCGTACCCTCAGCTTACGCGGGCCTCGCAATGGAGGTAGAGGAGGTGGCGACGGCAGAGGCGGCGACGGTAGCAAAGGCACCGGCGGTAGCCGAGGAGCCAGTAGCAGCGGCGGACGCAGCGGAGTACATGCGACAAGGCCTCTCTTCATTGGTTCGTTGCCCGGCGGTGCCGGTACCAACGGCGGACGCAGCGGAGGCCGTTCCTACGACCGCGGAAGACGTTCCGGCGGTCGTGGTGGTACATCCACTGCTGATTACACCCAATCCTTTGGTGGAGAGGATTGGGTTGATGTTGACGACGAAGAAGGTGGTGCACAGAATGTCGAGCTTATTTTCCCCACCTCCAAGGTTAGTTCTGATACTCATCCTATTGATCTTTTCATCTGTCCTTGATTAGTCCACGTTGGTAGTTCAGAAAGATGAAATGGTAGTGGCTGTTTTTGTGATGGTTAGTGGCTGTTCTTGTGAAGGTTAGTGGCTGTTTTTGTGATGGTTAGTGGCTGTTCTTGTGTGTTTTTGCTATAGTTCAGAAACAGGAATTAGTGGTTGTTCTTGTGTGTTCTTGCTATAGTTCAGAAACAGGAATTAGTGGCTGTTCTTGTGTGTTCTTGCTATAGTTCAGAAACAGGATTAGTGGCTGTTTTTGTGATGGTTAATTTTACACTGTGATAATGTGCAATGTTGTTACCTGTTTTGTGTGTGATGGGTTTCTATGTCTCTGTTATGCACTAGATAAATAAGGACAGGGCACAATGGACAGAACAAAATATCAGGTTGTTGTGTGATTTATGGGTTGAGCAGATTAGATCAGGCAACTGTCCCAAAGGATCTATGACTGCAAGTGGTTTGAAGACAGTTGTTGAGAAATACCACATGGCCACTGGGTTGAGACATCAGAAGTCCCAGATCAGGAACAGAATTAATCAATTGAAAACATTGCATACTTTCTGGAAAGCAATACAAAAAGATACTGGTCTTGGAAGGAATGGGGATGGTAGTATATATGCCCCAGATTGGTGGTGGAAAAAAGACACCAAGGTGAGGGGCATTCACTAAATTTGAAATCAGTTTGCAGTAACTTTTATGTGCATTGATGTATAACATCAAAATCCATTTGCAGGGCAAATATAGTGAATGTAAGAAATTTCAGTATGGTGTTCCAGATTACATTGATCACCTAGAGGAGATGTTTCATGATGTTTTAGTGGATAGCTATACCTCTTTTGTGGCTGGTTGTGAAGAGGATGAGGACCAAGATGGTGAAGATGTACAGGAAGAAGATCAATATGGTCTAGATGGGTTTGTTAATGGATATGAAGATAGCCCAATCGGCAATAACAGTAAGAAGAGGGCAAGTAGCACCAACACCATGTCCACTACCACTAGTCCTGGAAAGAAATCTAAAAGCCCTTTGATGAAGATGGTGAGCAGCCTAGTTGAGAAATTGAGTACCTCTGATAAAGATGATAACTTATTCAGGAATGTGGGGGAGAGTCTTGCAACCAGTCTCAATGAGAAAAGACAGAAGCTCAACCCTATGCAAGAGATGGTTCAGTCTGTTAAGAAGTGTCAATAGCTGGCTTTGGAATGTGGAGCAACCCCAGAAAGTGTGGAGTTCTATGCAGGCAGACACTTATTCAAAGATCCATATGAGAGGGAATTTTTTTGCAACATACCTATTCCTGAAGGAAGGCTGCGTCACTTGAAGAGATATTGCAAAGAGAACAATATTGTTGAGTGAATGTGCCTCAGTTTGTTAGCAGTAACTAGTTATCCTAAAGAGTGAATGTGGCTGTTTTAGGGAATTAGAGTTCCTTTATGTAGTAAGTCTGGTTGTTTGAACAATATGTGGCTGTTTGCTATTTTTATGGATTGAATATGTAAAAAATATGAATGTTTGTTCTATTTAAGGATGAATGTGCTAAAAATATGGTTGTTTTCATTTTTTAAGGATTGAATGTGCTAAATTAGTGGCTGCTTTGTGGCTGTTTTCATTTTTTAAGGATTGAATGGGCTAAATTAGTAGCTGCTTTGTGGCTGTTTATGGATTGAATGTGCTGTTAATGGATTGAATGTGCTGACATGTTTTTCTTTGCTGCCTTAGGATTCTTACTTTGATAATGATGAGACAAGTTCATCAGATGACGACTTTTCAAAAGAGATTCTTGCTTTCATGTGGATGAAACAGTATTGTCGTAAAAGGACTCGGGACATGTTAACGGCCGCAATCATGATTGGTACGTATTGTGAAACTTACATGGACAAAGGTCCACAGAGGGTTGCTACTGTGTCAGGTATAGAATCGGTGCAGGAAACACTGTCTAGCAGAACCGCTTGCTACAACATGTTTAGGATGTCAAACCCATTGTTTCACCAGCTGCATGACTTGTTGGTCGACATCTATGGGTTGAGGGCAACTAGAGGAATGTCAACGATGGAGGCTTTAGGAATGTTCCTTTGGATAATTGGTGCACCACAATCCCTTAGACAGGTTGAGGACCGGTTTGTAAGGTCCTTAGAAACAATAAGCCGTACATTCGATAATGTTTTGTGTAGTGTTCTTAAGCTAGCAGTGGATATTATTAAGCCAAAGGATCCAGAATTTAAGATCGTGCACCAAAGATTGAAAAACCCTCGTTTTGCCCCATACTTCAACAATTGTATAGGAGCTATAGATGGGACGCATGTACCGGTTGTGGTGCCAAATGATAAGGTGGTTCAGCACACCGGGAGACATGGATATACCTCACAGAATGTGCTGGCTATTTGTGATTTCGACATGAGGTTCACGTTTGCTGTGAGTGGATGGCCTAGTTCGGTTCATGATATGAGAGTCTTCAATGATGCTTTAAACAAATATGGTGACAAGTTTCCGCATCCTCCTGCAGGTACACTTGCTTTGTTTTCATTTGTCTAGTAGATCGTGGCAACTTTATTAACCTCATGAAAATTGTCTTCATTTGTAGGCAAATTTTACCTAGTTGACTCGGGTTATCCAAATCGTCCGGGTTACCTTGCACCCTACAAGGGTACTAAGTATCATCTACCGGAGTTTAGGAGTGGCCCAATGCCAAAAGGTATGAAAGAGACTTTTAATTACGCCCATTCGTCCCTTAGAAATGTTATCGAGAGATCATTTGGAGTGTTGAAGATGAAGTGGAGGATTTTGTTGGGTATACCAAGTTTTCCAATGCACAAACAAAGTAAAATAATAGTAGCATGCATGGTAATTCATAATTTCATACGAGAGAATGATATAGCCGATAATGCCTTTGGTATGTGCGATCGGGATGAAAATTACGTTCCTATGGTTGAAGTGCCAAACGACGAAGGACATGCGACAAATACCTAAGCAGGGGATGAAGATTGTAATATGAATGCATTTCGTGATGAATTAGCTAATGCTTTGTACAACAAATCGTAGATTATTTGTTTGATTGTGTTGTAATGACATTGACAACATTTGTGTAGTCTCTGTGTTCTATCGTGTGTATAGGACAATCAAAATAATTTGAATATTTTTTCTCCTTCACTTCTTTCATTTGGCCGAATGATAAAAAAAAATGAAGCCCAAAGCACCTGGCGCCAAAGAAAGCAGCAACCGCGCACAAGCAGGAGCAGCTCCTGGCGCCAAAAGTGAGCACGCCAGCACTTGGCGCCAAACAACCAGCTGTGCACAGGGGTATTAGACAGCATTTATTGAGGGGTAATGCAGTCATTTTCCAGCCAAGGTGTTAAACTTTAACAACCCATCCAAACACCCACATGTGTTAAAGTTTAACACCTCATCTGAGGGTGTTAAACTTTAACACCCCTTCCTAAACAGGCTCTAAATCACCTGTCACCTCAGCATCTTTGCTTATGTGGCACCTTATTTAATGTCATGAAAACTAGCTGAGGTGGAGGGTTGGGAATCGAGCTGCGCATCCCACGGGCCCAGCAGCCACCATGCACACTACGGCGAGATGAGATCGGTCACCATGCAGAAAGGAGATTGCTGTCGTGTCGACCAGTGGAGTGGAAGTGGGCAGGGTCTCGGATGGATAAGCGGATAGCCTCGCAACGACGCGCCACCAACACGTGGAGCTAAGGGCGAGTTGCGGCATGTCACATGTGAATGTGTGTGTCACCGAGTCTCAACGTATCGACGAATCTCTGCAGCATTTACAGCATCGATCGCATGCGAATTCGAGACGTACGCGCGAAGTCAAAGGATAGAGAAAGGGATCGGTGAGGCTGGGCCGCGGCTACGCTTTTCCGTGACGCGGAGCTGATCCATCGGTGATTCGGTGAATGGTTGGATGAGTGCTGTTGTGCAGCGGATCGATCGATCGATTGACCGGCGGGAGTAGGGGAATCTTGCTGTCCCGGTCGAGCGGGGCAGCGTCACGCCGCCCAAAGACAGCGCCGGCTTTGTACGCTTCTCTCCCAGGGAGGGACCCCGCTACCCCCCGTGCATCGGTGTAGCTTGCGCTAATGATAAGGGTTCCAATAATTCTAGGTGCGCAAAAGCATTCGTCCACGCAGCGTATAGTCTTACATATATCTTCAATCGGGGAACTCCAAAAATTTTAAGATAAAAATTGCATTGACAGGAAATACACATCCAAGATCTTATATACAACTTGTCACAAAGTCCGGAACTCACTAAATAAAGGTTTATTTTCCTTCGTCTAAAAAGAAGTTAAAAACAACACATAGGCTTATAGCGTCCGATTCTTCCTCCAATATTCCTCCAATAGATTGTTGCATTACTGTTACTGCTCTAAGAATCTCAAAGGCTCAAAGTGAGGTGAAATTAAACTCTTAAGCTAACTTTGCTAGAGTGCCCAAAAATCAAACTTGACGGCACATCAATAAAGGATAAATCGTGTCCACCTCAACTCCACAGCCTATGTGCCCCTCCCTTTACTGTCATAGGTGCCCCTCTCCCCCTCCCTACCCCTCCTCTTTTGTATTTTCAATTATTTAATTACTTGTATACCATTTTAACGTGCATCTCTTTCCACCTATTTTTATTGGTCATACGTTGGAGCCTCTACTTAGGGTGATCGTATACGTAGACAATTAGCCCAACTAGAATAATTTAAGGATTCTTTGTTACACCACCACAATATAAAATTTTTTTAGAGTCGGTACAGTAGTAATTGATTCATATGTCACCTCATTTTTATCTCAAGTTTTATAGACTCACTTCTATTCGCTACAGCTTATTCAGCTGGCTTATCAGCCACCAAACAGTATTTTCCGCTCACAACAAATCAGCCGTTTCAACTTTTCAGCCAGCCATCAAATAGTATTTTCCTCTCACAACAAATCAGCCGTTTCAGCTTTTCAGCCGGCTTATAAGCTGAAGCGAACAGGTCCAGTCGAGTTCCATAGGTAACTTGCATTTATTTATTTCGTAGGTTAACTTTTATGATTTTATCCAATGGTTCAGATCAACTTTATCCTTTTTTTTAACCCACGTCTCTACTTCCATCCCATTCTATTTTTCCACCCCCAAGACTGCGCGCCCACACATTAATCCCACATGCAGTATTGCTCTACCTCTCGACAACTTGATGGTTACTCTTTATCCCTTTTCCCAGTGACGGAGCTAGGATTAACATGATGCTAATCAACAACTACACAATTGAAGTGCCATGTAAACCTTATTTTTTCAAGAAGACGAAGTGACTGGGCAGATTCAAGGGTTCAAGGGGACTCAAGCCCCCTGATATCTGCAACTGCGAACTCATATGGGTAGACCTAAACTAAATTAATTGAGAATTTTAGTAATAGGTGTGCCCGGTCAAAGAGCCATAACAATTCACATGGATTCAGAAGGTTATACATAGAAGAGTAAAGAGATGATTGACTTCATGCGGTCATGCAACGCCATGCAGATTTTAAGCAGCAGTGCCAAACGTGCATGCATGAGTAGTAGCGGTATGTACGCATGGCTCCTTAAAAGATTGTACACAGTAGGTAGGCATGACCCAGGTTGGCCTGTACATAGCTCCGCCGGTGCCTTTCCCATCCTAATTAAGATCTTGGGCTGCCTTCATGCACCATTAAAAAGGTTCTATACTTGCATCGTCTTCACAACTAGTGCATTGTGTTCTTCCAGCCCATCCTCCTCTATCTACCATATGTACGTTGCTGGATCAACCATTGCCCCACCTCGCCAGTTGCTCTCTTTTCGGTGGAGAGGACTGCCGGTCTTCCACCACGGCAGCCAATGGAGTCCACAGGCTCTTCCTGCCTCTAGGCTGGGTAGTCTCGCCGAAAAGATTTGTGCTGGCTCATGGGATTTTCAGTACTGGTGGGCGATGTTGGCACCTGCTAGCATAAAAGGGTCTGGGCTCACTCCGTCAAAACCTGCCTGCTGGCGGGTCTTTTCAATTTATATGGATGGGAAGGACAAAAAAATTTTAAACTAGTTAAAAACTTTATTTTACATATCATGATATATTTTTAATATATATTAGACTACGCCTATGTTGTTGTGTAGGCGTTGCAAAAAATTTATAAGTAATTTACTATTCTAAGGTTTAAATGATTATAAGGATGTTTATTGGAATTAATATGTATTTGAACTAATTTTTTCACAAATAAGATAAAAAATTTCAGAAAAATTACGTTAAAGACACATGTTTCATTTTAACTACAACCGTGAAAGTCCATGAAAGATTCACAAAGTTTTTAGGTACATTTATCACTTCTATTAAAACTTTTAGTGAAAATAAATTCTAATAATATCTAAACGTGATCCAAAAACTATATATAAATTGGTATGGAATCATTTTATGAGTTCACAATCTTGACATAAAAGTTTTAATATGTTATAAGAAAATTGGAATATATATTATTCACAAATGTATACTTCACCAACAACATTTCATATAACACAAGTGAGGCTTTAAGCTTGTGAACTAACTTAGTACTATAGTAACATATGAACTAACTAATTCATAAAAATTATGATTTGTATCTGACTGTAATTTTTAGATGCACTATGTGACATGTATGTTCATATGTACAAGTTTCAGACATGTTTGAATTCATTTACTATTTTTAAAAAAACTTTTTATTTTTTTAAATTATCTGTGCTGTCGGGCTATAATGCTGCCCGTCAGTAGAGATCCATCTCTGCTAGTGGGCGTCTTATTGCCCGCCAACACAGATGCTTTCTAAATTTATGGTGGTTGCCACATCAGCGATCCACACCTCTGAAATGATGATCTCCCATTGGTTGAACGAGGTTGGCCCGGCTCAGCACCTTGTCTCTCTCTTTCCCTCCCACACGCTTAGACCTTATCTGTCTCAAACTCATCGCTCATCTCTCACTCTCTCCCTAGCCCTAGCCGGCGCATAGGCAGCCGGCATAGCCCTGGCCGACGCACAAGCAGTCTGGCCGGCGTGGGCAGTCGGCAGCGCAGGCAGCCGAGCGGCGGGCGTGGGCAGCCGGCCCCCGACGTAGGGTGCGGGCGCGCGGCGGTGGCGGCCTCGGCCCGGCAGGTGACGGGTGGGGCCGGCACCAAGCGAGTAGCACGGGCTGGAGGCTGGTCCTAGGCGCGGGGGTGTGGGTGGTGGGCGGGGGCCAGCACCACGCGAGCGGCGGGCGGGGCCGGCACCAGGCGAGCGGCGCGGGGGGGCGCACGGTAGCAATGGCCAGCCCTAGGCCAGGGGCGCAGGCGGCGGGACGCGTCGACTTTTTTTATTTTTTCTTTTCTTTTTATATTTTATATATTTTTATTTTGTTTTTTATGTAGTAGTGAATATGAATATTTCATATTTATGTAATATTCCTGTATAGTGTTTAATGTTATGAAAATTTATATATTCTTCATGTTTTAATTTTCTTTGTGGTTGGAGATACATATTTTAAATTGGTGGGAAATAATAATTTTAGAATTTGGAAATAAAATTATAAAAAATGGTTGGAAAAATTCAAAATTCAAAAGGAAAACAATCTGTGCTGGCGGGTGTCTTCAGCGCACGCCACCACAGATCTGCATCTCTACTGGCGGGCGCTCACCCACCAGCATGGATGCCCATTTCTGTTGGCTCAAGGTTGTTGGTGGTTAGGCAACCTGCCAGCGCAAATGTGTTTTACTCGTCAGCACAAATCTTTTACGGCATAGTGCTCCTTGTCACCCCTTTAAAACCATTGGAGTTAAAACCATTGGAGTTAAGGTAGTCCCACATTAAACCTCAGACCTCCCCAATACTAACTAAATGCCCTCCCTTATGCTAATTTCTTTTGAATTTTTTGTGCCTTATAAATAAGAAAGAGGTGAAGCCCTCTTACGAGGAGTAAATCCATCTTTTGGTGTACAATTTTTTTGGAGTAAATCCATCTTACGAGGGGATAAAATTCTTTAGCTCACTCTCAATACTGATTCTTTATGTGACACTCCGGCCTAAGCAAATCTATGTGGCTCCCCTAATGAATCTGGAATTATGATAAAATGCCATTGCACAAGTTGACGCATACAGGACATGTTTGGATGCGGTCCTTAGCATGATTTGCCTGGTTGGAAGGTTGCTTGGAAGTTCTTGGGCGTTGTTTGGATGTAGTCCTACCAATCTGCCTTACGCAGGAAACAACGCGCAGGTCCAGGCATCCAAAATCGAGTGCTTGACTCCAGCAGCTCAGGTTGCCAGGTCCTTATGATGTATTAAAGCTTTTTTTATTGCTAGTTGCTACTTAGTTAAGTCCAATGTTTACTGCAGTGAGCTGAAGTACGATTTATTTTTTGTTTTCTTTTCCATAGAAGCATTTACAATATATGGTGTGTAAAATATTGGACACAAAAAATATTGGATATTTTTTCAAACGTGTTTTTAAAAACCTTATTAAATTAATAAAAAATAATGTTAATCATAATCATATATAGGTATTACAAAACACGATATGTCATTTTCTCTTATTAGTACTCTCATGCACAGACTTCCAACTAAATGGACTACTGATCAACTTGCCTGACCAAGTAGATCTCAAACAATTTACAGGGCAAGTCTCAGGCAGCACTTTTCCAACCAAACAAGCCCACGTAGCACAAGTGTATCAAGCCAGGCAGCGATGTGGCAGTACCAGTACGGTGCATCTAGCATAGGATCGCATTCCCATCAGATCTTCGCTTATCTCCAAAGAAAAGGACCAACAAGGCAACCAGGCACAAGGCCACAAGCGAGAGGCGTATGAGCGAGTGGCCGTTGCAACATATAGCGCCCGGCGTCCCCTCCCTCCACATGTCAGCGCGTCGCTGTTGCCCCCCGCCGCTCTCAGCCAGCGACCCGTGGTGGCCCGGCCGGCGCATCTTCTTCTGCGGAGCTCGCGATCACGGCCTCACGGGCGCCCCAGAAGTCAAAACCCGTGGAGCGGCGCGTAGCGGCGGTGCCCGAGCGCGTCAATGCCCCCCCTGTGGTTTCTCCGTCAGCCCACAGGGCCGCGCGCGCCACCGGACAAGGAGGACACGACACGAGGCGTCGCTCTCCGCCTCGGTCCCTCCCAAGTCAGAGCCGCATCACCCCGCGTCACGCTCCGGGAGGGGGGACACGAGCGGAGCAGACGTGGCCGAGGCTCTTTTCTAGCTAGCTTGGCGGAGGCTGCTCACGAGTCATCTCGGTCACGGAGAATCCACAGGGCGGGCCGGCGGGCTACACTCAGCTCGGCGTCATCTCCATCTCGCCGTCGTGGCCCTGTAGCGGCGCACGCGTAAGTACGTGTATATCACGAGCGGCGGCGGCGGCGGCGGCGGCGGCCGCGGCGGCGGGCGGGAGCAGCCGTGACGCAACAAAAAAGGTGAGGACTTGCAAGGAAGGAGGGAGCAATGATGCATCGTACCCCACTGCCAGATGATGCCACTCATCTCAAATTTGTGCTCTAAATAATCCATGACAAGATCGGAGGAACAGAGGCTGAATTATCTGGCAGCACTGTATTCTCGACACCTGCAGCACGAGAAACCGATCGACCTGCAGTTCCGACGAACAAACCTAAGAACAGCCAGCCGATCGATGTGCTGCCCGACACACGCGCACGCACACGGACACGGTATATGGACAGGCACTGATCACACTCACACCCACCCCTTCTGTAACTACTAGGTGATTCCGTTTCTGCTACCATTTTAGAACACAGGAGCAAACTTTGTACTACTGGTGATTTGGTGAAGATGAAGGATTATTGCTGGGTCCAGCTCCGTGTTCACGCTCTCCCGGGACCCTTGGGCGGGTCATGGCGGTTGTTGGGGCCGGACGGTTGGTAGTCGTTCACCTCAACGGCCATCCTAGCCGCCCGCCGGCCGAGGTTCCTCGCCGCCATCGCCATCTCCTGCTTTACAACACAGAGCCATCAGGAATTCAGGACCACTGCTCCATCAACTCTACAGGGTGGGTTATCCTGCAAGATCCTTTTTTTTTTTTTTGTTGTTGCTGGCTAGTAGTTGTTGTGTAAAATCCAGGAGGAAGAACAGACAGCGAGCTATACAGGAGACCAGAGAAAGAAGAGGAATCAACTGGTACCTGAGAAAAAGCAAGCTTCAGAGCCGGCGGGTGCTGCTGCGGGTTCCCCAAGCGTAAGCTTCCTGCAACCACACGAAGCCACGAACGCACAGACAGAATCAGCAACCGAGAAAGGAATTGATCGAGGGAGCTAGAAGGCCGGCCATGGCCGATCGAGTTGCATGGTGGCGGCCGGGACTCACTTGGCGTGGGGACGGAGGAGGCGAGCGGGAGGAGGATGAGGAGGCCGGACAGCACGAGGAGGAGCGCGAAGAGGAAGGGCTTCCCGGCGTGGCGCGCCATTTCGTCACAGGCTCACAGCCGCGGGTTCGGAATGAGGCGAAAGGAATTCTGAATGGCCAAACGGGGATGAGATGACGCTGGATGGTGGTGGTGTTGCCGTGGGTTTTATAGTTGGACCACCGCCGTTGCTAGCTCACTGGCATCCTCTCGCTCTGGCTAAAAGGTCAACTTAATCTTGCTGCCTGCTTTTTTTAGAATGTGAATGTTCTGTGGCCCGCACGGCACCAGGTAAGATACAGCTTTTTACAGCTCGTTTTTTTATGGACTGCAGTGAGCAAATCTAACAATTGGCAGCATGCTAGACAACTCAATTAGTTCAACTGTCAGTAAATTACTGTAATAGAGTAATAGACAAGTCACTAGTCAGCAGACTATTGTAATAGAAAACCCGCTCGTCAGTAAATTAACTAATGATAATTTAACTTTTCATGGTCATTTAAGGTTTTTTAGAACTCACGGCCTTTTTTAAGTTGAGCTGTGTAGAAGCTCCATGGTCATTGTTTATAAGAACATGGAGATGCAAAATACTGACTAGTGACACCACATCTATGTGGTAAAACCTACACGACATGCCGGATCATAAATTGGACAGCAGGGCTATGCCGTTTGCCATGCCACTATGGTTCCTGGTTGTACATTTATCTCTCTGAAATTTGCATTCAGAACACCTGGATCTTTGATAGCCTTTATTTTGTACTCCTTCCATTCTAAATTATAAGTCATTTTAACTTTAATATATATAGATTTTGCTAAATATGACATATATCTAGGTGCATAGTAAAAGTAATTTATTTTTAAAAAACCTAAAACCACCTATAATTTGAAATGGATGGAGTAGACTATTGTCCTTACTTTATTAGCAAATCATTGAAGATAGATATTTGTGAGGGCATCCCAGCACAGACGGATCGTGATGCAGTTCACTCTTCACTTTTTGTTACTTGATCGTCCTTCCTGCCTGATCAGCTTGATGATGGCGTGATGCCGACATGTAACTCGATGAGTCCCATGTATAATATATATGGCTCAGCGATGCTAATCCTCACTACTGTCACAGTACATAGAACTGTCACAGTACATAGAAAAGTGGTAGCCTACAAGAGAAATAAATACACATCGTAATAAAATGCTACGGCATACGTCAACATTGAAACTGCACGGAAACAGAAATGTTAAGTTACCTCGACCTCCCAAGGATCTGAAGCTCATCCTCCCAAGGATCTAAAGCTCGAAGTTCAGACACACTCCTCTACAGCAATTGACCAGACTTATGGTGGTCACCGCCTTGCTCATCGATAATCCAATCTATTTTCGTGAAATTATTACTAAGCCTGGCAAACACAAACAAAAATAGACACAACATCGACGAATTAGGCGTAAAATCTAAAATATCCAAGGGACACCTTTCATAGAATTCATCTATTTCCGCTATATCTTCATTAAGGTACCATTTACAAGCGGACCCACTAGACAAAGTCTCCTCACCTGCATGAAATGAGTACCAAACCTGGCGCAGCAAACACCCAAAACAACCAATACAAAGAAGACAACGCCAATTCAAAAACTAACCTCGGTACAACTTGACCAAAGTCCCAACAAATATCCCACCAACAGCATGTTCCTGACCAAGCAGATGAACCGCCTTAGCGTCAAACTCATTTGCATGATTTCCCCGTAGAACAAGCTTCGTCTCCACACCACTGCAAACATACAATAAAAACACATCACCAATGGCACATACAAATATAAATAGCCACGTATAAAAACCAATATAATTAAGTCCAACGAACAAGCAACATACTTCAAATCCTTGAGACTGATGACTCTCCTAGGTGTATCAACCGAGTTACTCCCTACCCGTATATGAGTAACATCAGACACACCAACTATCATTGCTATAACATCTGAAAGCACACACAATCATTGTAAGAGGGAAATAAAATCTAAAAGAATAGTAAATAACCTAACAATCGATATCACATCACCGACCTGTAAAATATGCCTGACTTTCTACCCGCGAAGAAAGATCATAAAGTGGTGATAGGTGAAACACAAATCGAGGAAATGATTCAATGACAGGTTCGACACGATCCATCTTCGTCCACGCGGTAAGCTTGATCATATACTTTGCACAAAAAGGCTTGTAGGAAGGCTTCATATTGACCACAAGGAACTTACTAAACGAATACACATCACCTTCCTCGACGGCACTCCTAACCTTATCAACATCACGCCCACCAGCTTCTGCGTACATAACGTCCCCCTGCACACACCCAAAAGCCAGATCAACACACACACACAAACACAGCTACAACTCGACTGAGAAGCACACACCTTTTTGTCCACAAGCACCGAATCAAGATGCAAAGCAGGCTGTCCATTCCGAGCACCGCAATAATCCCACATGCGAGCGATATGAGCACGCATGCACCAGTTCTTGCTCGTCGGTGAAATATCGTGCAGCCTAGACCACGCCATGATCACAGCAGGCGATTCAAAATAGGGGAAACTCTGGGACTCCACACACCACTACAGTAAAGCGAAGAGTTTATATATATGGACAGAACCCAAAACTAAAAAGGCACTACATACCGACGCGTCGGTGGCCACATGCGCGCAGCAAAGGACACGTCGACGCAGCAAAGAACACGTCAACGCTGCGCCAATGCACACGTACACGCCACCACTGCCGCCTGCAACAAATTTTATGTATCTAACACAAACAAACACAGGACAATCAAGCGCATCCTTATCCTTGAGGCCTCCAACCAGCAGGACGAAGGCACGTAGCCTAGCACCTCGGGGTGGAGCAACTCCCCCGGACCCGAAATCGACAAGGCGAGAACCGAGGGGCTCCCTACAAAACGATGCGCTCCGGTGGCAGCCCTGGATGGCTGCAAATTCGAGGCGACGTGGCCAGGCCCGGGAGGCCGCGAGAAGAACCCCCATTAACAAGCCATGAATTAGTCCAGCGCACCGTCCAGGGGCACGAAGCGGACACGTAGCCCCGCACCTCAGTACGGAGCACCTCGGGCTGCGGGCACGCGGCGGGGGGGCTCCTCGCAAAATGCCAGGCGGCCGTGTTTCCTCAATACCGGCACGATCTCTGAATTTTCTCTTCTTGGTGGAGAAATATTTTGGAGCACGGGGGCGCATCGCAAGAAAAATGGGTGCGTTTACTATAGACCGAGGGCCTCCCCCGAACCTGAAGCAGATAAGCTGCGAACCCGAAGGGCCCACCACGAAGCCATGCACCGCGGTGGCGGCCCCGGGGTCGCCGGATCGGCCGCGATTAGACGGTCGTGAAAAGGACGTGAGGTTGCCCACGCGGTTGGCCGCGGCAGCACCCCTGGAATAAGGGGAGTTGATGGCGGGCGTGCAAGGGACTCACGTGTTCAAATCATGGCCTCACCATTCCATATCGCAAGCGCAAGCACAATTGTGTTTGTGTCTGTCTATGGCAGAGGGTAAAATGATTTTTGAGGCCTTGTCAGGCTACAAGGTTAAGCCAATCTTAATAGAAGTTTCACATGAGTTTCTGTTGGGGAATTAGCCGAAGATCACGGGGTGGAGGAATCGTTTCCCATCAGAGCAATCCCGTGCTTCCAGAGGTACCTCTCCCTACGGAAAATCACCCCGTCCTTCCCCTACCTTCCCGAGCCACGGAGGCGAGGAAGGCGGGAGGCCATGGAGGAGGGAAGAGAAAGGGTTTTGCGAACCCCTGGGGTCCCTCAAAGGCAGCACATAGGAGCCAGCTGATGAATCCTGAGGTTCCCAGTAAGATGCGATGAGAGTGGGACGGCCCACGGGATAGCAGAGAGGGTGAAGGCCCCTGTCCAAGTCGTTTGGGGCTCTCCCGGAAGACCCCCGACTCCCAAATATGGCCTAAGCGAGAGAACCATCATCGACGCTGCCTAGGAGGGGCTGCGTAGCGGCTCCCTTCAGTCACGCCTCTCTCGGCGTCCTCCTCAGACCGTGTTGGAACTTAAGTGCAAGATGGAGGAGTACGCGCGTGCGGAGGATGACGAGCTCCGCGAGGCGCAGCAGAAGATCCCTTCGAAGTCCCAGCCTAAGAGGCAGGAGAGAAGGCATCACGACTCTCTTCTGGAGCATCCCCGGGAGAAGGACGACTAGCGCAAGTGGCGGGATCACGCCCGTCGCTCCTACTGGGAGGTCCAAATGGTGGAGACCTCCCGAGAGAGGGAGGAATCTCGAGGGGACCGGAAGAGGGAAAAGACCTCCGACGCCCGAAAGCCCTCCTGCAGATCTCGGAACACTAAGCCTTGAGCTGAATCAAGCAAGACTCGTTACGGGGATATGTCAAAGCCATACTGCAACATCCACGAGCAAAGGGGAGGGCATACCACACGAGAGTGCCCCTCCATTGTTGCTTGCAAGGCTGAAGCAGCCGCCTCTGCCCGAAAGGCCTCTGCCACAAGGAGGGACGTCATGCACACTGCTGCACCCCCGCCCATGGGTTGGATCAGCGCACCTCCAGCTCTGATGCCGCACCTCGCCCATCAGTGGTCGCTCGCAGTGGCGTACGGAATGCCGCCGCCACCGCCACCGCCACCGCCCCTGGGTAGCCGCAAGCCCCTCTGCCATCCCCGAGGCAAGAGGTGCCTGCTCGAGACGTGCAGCACATGGTAGGGACTCATCTCGCGGTCCTCCCTATCTCCGAGGGATCCATACAGCCCCTGGAGTCCAAGCGCCACCAGCGTGAGTACGTGCGGGATGTCCAACACGTGACCTCACGCCCGCAGGTCCTGCTCCCCTACTATGCCACCATCCCAATCAGCTTCAAAGCAGAGAATTGTAACGTACCCTTCTACCCCCACGCCGATGCCTTCGTCATCTCGGCCAACGTCATCAGGATGGAAGTCCAACACATTCTCATTGACGGGGGGAGCTTGGCGGACCTCCTCTTCACCTCAGCCTTTGATCAAATGGGGCTCTCCTGCACCCAGTTCACTCGGGCTAGAATCCCTTTGCACGGTTTCTGAGGGCAAGCAGTCGAGGCCCTAGGCCAAATCCAACTACCGATGTCTTTCGGCCTTGGAGAACATGCCCACATGGAGGACATTGTCAGTGACATGGTGGATGTACCCTACCAGTACAACGCCATATTCGGGAGATGCCTCCTTAACGCGTTCTACACCGTCCCTCATCACGGCTTCCTATGCTTGAAAATGCTAGGGCCGAAAGGAATCATTAAGGTGCTTGGAGATCAGAAGCTGGCCGGACTCATCGAAATCGGGCATGCCCCAGTGCAGCAGGAAGTTAATGAGTTGGCTCCTGCACAACTGGAAGAAAGTGGGGGGGCCCTTGTCCACCCTCTATGTCCTGAGGGCCCGCCCTGAGGGGGAAATCAAGACCGTGGTGCTCTAGCCGGAGCAGCTCAAAATGACGGTGCAGCTGGCGGCCGACCTCCCGGAGGAAATGGAGGTGGCCATAATCGACTTCCTCCGGGAAAATGAGGACATCTTCACTTGGTACCCCTCTGATCTCCAAGGGATCGACCGATACATGATCCAACACCACTTGAACGCTGACCCCAAGAAGAAGCCCCGCAAGCAGAAGGTGCGGAAGATGTCGACAGAAAGGAAGGAGGCAGCTCGCGCGAAAGTGCGCAAGCCGCTCGACGCAAATGTGATTCGAGAAGTCATTCACATAGAATGGCTCGCCAACCAGGTCCTAGTGAAGAAGAACAACGGCAAGTGGCGAATGTGTGTAGATTTCACTGATCTCAACTAGGCTTGCTCGAAGGATGATTTCTCTCTCTCTCTCCTGCATTGATCAAATTGTGGACTCCACTTTCGGGAGTGAGCGCCTCAGCTTCCTGGACGCATACTCCGGGTATCATCAAGTATGTATAGTGGAAGATGACAAGAACCGGACTACCTTCATCACCCCATTCGGAACGTACTACTTTGTGCGGATGCCCTTGAGCGTCAGGAGCGCTGGGGCGACGTTTGCACGGCTGCTCCAGCTAGTTTTTGATGCCCAGGTTGGAAGGCACTTGGAGGCTTACGTTGATGGTTTTTTTGTCACAAGCAGGGACGAGCACGAGCAACTCTCCAACCTGCGGGAAACTTTTGCAAATCTGCAAAGGATCGGACTGCATCTCAACCCCAAAAAGTGCACGTTCAGGGTACGCTCCAGAAAGCTGCTGGGCTACCTTTGTCTCCCAGCGGGGAATCAAAGCCAACCCCGACAAGATCCACGCCATCCAGGAGATGGAGCCCCCAAACAATGTGCACGAGGTGTGGCGCTTGATGGGGCGACTTGTGGCGCTGAGCCGCTTCATCGCCAGATCGACAGAACGGAGTCTGCCCTTCTTAAGGGTGTCCAGGGTTCCGATCCATTCCAATGGATAGAGGAGCAACAACAGGCCTTCCGTGAGCTCAAGCAGTACCTGGAGCATCCAGAAGTGCTAACAAGCTCTACCCCCAGCGCCCCGCTCCTACTCTACATCGCAGCAGCGGAGGGAGCAGCGAGCGCAGTCCTGGTGGAAGAGCTCTCCCGGGACGGGAGGGAAGAACAATCCCTGGTGTACTATGTCTCTGAAGAGCTAGCGGGGGCCAAACAACGGTACACCGATCTGGAGAAGATGGCGTATGCCATCATCATAGCCTCCCTCAAGCTGAAGCACTACTTCACCGCTCACCCGATCACTGTCCCAACATCCTACCTGCTTTGCGACATCTTCGAAAATCGGGAGGCCATCGGGCGCATTAGCAAGTGGGCAGTAGAAATCACTACTTTCGCACTTTCCTTCATCTCCCGGAGTGCCATCAAGTCACAAGCTCTCGTAGATTTCATCGCCAATTGGACGCCAATGACGTCTACTGGCGGCCTCCCAACGGCGGAGCCAATTTGGGCAGCGTATGTCGATGGTGCGTGGGGCGCCTCCGGCGCAGGGGCTGCGGCAATCTTGTCCGCCCCATCGGGGTAGGAGATTCGGTATGCCCTCCGTCTTGATTTCCCATGCAGCAACAGCACAACGGAGTATGAGGAACTCGTCCTCGAATTACAGAAGTCGGTGGCCCTGGGAGCGCAACGCCTCCTCATCAAGAGCGACTCTCAAATCATCGCCCTCCAAGTAGAAAAGGAATACCAGGCCTGGGAGCCCGAGCTGGCGGAGTACCTCTAGGTGGTCCGTAACCTGGAATGCAAGTTCCAAGGTTTCACAGTTACGCACATCCCTAGGACACAGAATGAGCACGCCAATGCATTGGCCAAGGCAGCCGCCCAAGGGAACCCACTCCCATCCTCAGTCTTTTTTCACGTTGTCACTGTCCCTGCCACCGCTTTCGATGCCAGCAGGACCTCACGTGAGGTGGCAGGCATATTTAGCAAAGATTGGTGCTCCCCCATCATCGCATTCCTTAAAGAGCGGTTCACCCCATATGACCATGCGGAGATGTGTCATCTACAACAACGGTGCCGCAACTACCAGCTTGTGGACGGAACCCTCTACAAGGCTGGTGTGTGCGCCCCCTCCTGCGATGCATCCCCAGGGAGGAGGGGTGACAGATGCTGGAAGAAATGCATGCTGGCCCTTTCGAGGCGCACTTGGCGTCCAGTGCTCTTATCGAAAAGGTCTTCCGGCAAGGATTCTATTGGCCCATTAGGCTTTGGGATGCTCAAGAAATCATTAGGCGGTGCTGGAAGAACATCGTCTGCCACTTCGGGGTGCCATGGGAGGTCACGGTGGACAACGGAAAGCAGTTCGATTCTAAACGATTCCGGAGCTACTGTTCAGATCTGGGCATTAAGGTCTGCTTCACCTTAGTGTATCACCAATAGTCCAACAGGGCTTGCGAGCGTGCCAATGGTAGCATCTTCACGGTGATGAGCAAGTGCATCTTCGGTGAACCAAAAGACGTGTGGGCTGACGAACTCCCAAACATCTTGTGGGCTCCTCGCACCTCCGCCTCATGCCCTATCGGTTTCACACCCTTCTGGCTTCTGTTCGAGGAAGAAGCCATGACCCCGAAGAGGCATCACGCGGCTCCCTCCTAGTCATGCACCAAGCGGAAGAGGCAAAGGAGGTGGTCGCAAAGGAACTACTGGAGGAAACAGGCATCTAGGCCGTGGCCAACCTCGAGAAGTACCAGGCGGAGATGAGGGCCTGGTGCAACAGGAGGACGTGAAGCCGTGCGTTCACCGAAGGAAACTTGGTCCTACGTCGTCGTAGAAATTTCGATACCCTGGGCAAGTTGGAAAGCAAATGGGAAGGAATATTCATCGTCACCACAAGCAACCGCCCAGGGAGTTACCGCCTAACTTCCTCGAACGGGGAGGAAGACCCCCACTCATGGAATGTGGACCTCCTCATCCGGTACTACCCCTAAGCCCAGGTAAGACAGGCTGGGTTAGCATACGGCCCATCACCGGTCGGAGGACCAACGCGACCGCAAGTTCTTTTTTGTCTTCTCTTTTTAGCCTTGGTCTACTTTTAGTTGTTTCTTTTTTTCGTATTCTCCGTGCGCAAGCCAGCCGCACGTATAGCACGATGAGTCTTCCGCCGTCAAGCTATCAGGGGCATCTTTTGGCCACCACCGGGAGGTCCCAGTAGGGCACCGGCGTGTTGTAATGGTTACCTTCCCGATCATGGCACCAATTTAAGTGGTTTCGACTCGACAGCATCCCATCCATGCGGGTGTAGCACCGCACACCTGCTCCCTTCTGGAAGCAATGCTTTCCGACGAGTCACATTGGATGACTAAGGGTTGAGGCCCTCAAGCGCCAGCGTAGCACCATACACCCGCTCCTTTTCGGAAGTGATGCTTTCCGACGAGTCGCACTGGGTGGCTAGGGGCTGAGGCCCTCGAGCGACGGTGTAGCATCGAATGCCCGCTCCTTTCCGGAAGTGATGCTTTCCGATGAGTCGCATTGGGTGGCTAAGGGCTGAGTTCCTCGAGCGCCGGCATAGCACCGCACGCCCGCTTCCTTTTGGAAGCGATGCTTTCCGATGAGTCGCACTGGGCGGCTAAGGGCTGAGGCCCTGGAGCGCTGGCGTAGCACCGCATGCTTACTCCTTTCCGGAAGCGATGCTTTCTGACAAGTCGCACTGGGTGGCTAAGGGCATAGGCCCTCGAGCGCCGGCGTAGCACCACATGCCCGCTCCTTTCCGGAAGCAATGCTTTCCGACGAGTCGTACTGGGTGGCTAAGGGCATAGGCCCTTAAGCGCCGGTGTAGCACCGCACGCCCGCTCCCTTCCAGAAGCGATGCTTTTCGACGAGTCGCACTGGGCAGCTAAGGGCTGAGGCCCTCGAGCGCCGACGTAGCACCGTCCACCCGCTCCTTTCTGGAAGTGATGCTTTTCGATGAGTCGCATTGGGCAACTAAGGGTTGAGGCCCTCGAGCATTGGCGTAGCACCGCGTGCCTGCTTCTTTCTATAAGCGATGCTTTCCAACGAGTCGCATTGAGCGACTAAGGGCTGAGGCCCTTGAGCGCCATTGTAGCATCGCGCGCCCGCTCCTTTCCGGAAGCGACGCCTTCCGACATGGTCCATGGGCCACTCCGGGGCCATAGTCCCCTAGTGGTGTTTTTTGCCCACCCCTATGCTACCAAACGTTCATTGCAACCAAAAGCGATGCCTTTCGGGATAATGAAATTCCTGTTTAGCTAGAGGCGTTGCCATTGAAAGTGCATTTGGCCCCCTAAGTGGGTTTTGGTGTTGATAACATGCATGATTAAGGGACTAATAATTTTATCGAGCGATTGACAGGTTTAAATTCTAAGAAGTGCAAAGGTGTAAGAAAAGAACCCCAATTTTATTGAAGAACTGTATTGGAGCTTAAAATAAGATCTTTTTATAATTTCTATTTTGAAATTGAGTATAGGAACACCATACTACAAAGGGGATGTGGATGGATAGCTTGAAGATGTCAAAGAGCTCGTTTGAGATGCTAACCACCCATGAGAGACACCACTCACGCACCTGCACGATTATTTTCTCACAGCTTATGTGAGTATCGGAAGTTCTGACATGGGGTTCAAAGTTCTGATATCGGTCCGAAGTTTTCAAAAACTTCCGACCGGGGGTGCTCAGTGGATTTAATTTAATAGTATTGAAAGTTCCAACCCTATGTCAGAAATTTCGATAATGAGCACCGAAAGTTTCTAACAACTTCCAATGAGGGGTTCTCAGCCATTTTAATTTAACTGTGTTGGAAGTTTTGACCCTGTGTCGGAAGTTCCGACAAGCACATAACAGTACTGTAACGGCTAGTCTTTAGGGCTCAGGTATTTATACCCCCTTAGCCCCCTCCTTCATTGCTGCTCACCTAACCTGAGGCAAACACCCCCTTGAGCATTCAATACTCCTTGCCACTCTCTCTTTGAGCTAAATCCTTAAGAGTTTGAGTTAGGCTTGGGTGAGAGAAGGATTGGAGGTGTGAGACTTGGGGATTTGAGTGTGAGGTTTAACAAGTTCATCTCAAGAGCACTTGAAGCATCTTTGGCCTTCGATTCATGTTTGTTACTCTTGAAGCTTGCTTCTAGATGGTTAGACGTCACCCATTTGAAAACCCTCTTTGTGTGGTGAGCACGGGAAGTTTGTATTACCCATCCTCTTTGTGAGGATTCATAGTAAGTAACTCAATCCTCCTTTGGAGAGGTAAAGGGTTAGTGAGGACCCGGCTCTTTGGGAGCTCCTAAGTGGAGGTGTAGCTTCCTTTGTCAAAGTGAACTTCATAAACAAATCATTTGTCTCATGTTGCTTGTTGTGTTCCTCTAGTTCATATTGTCTTAGAAGCTTGTTTTGAGCCGATCTATATATTTGTGAAGTTTCTCTCATATCTATCACCTACAGTAGTCTCTATACATCACTTATAACCTTTTGATTCAAATAGATTTGGCAGTTTCAAGTTTTATTTTGAATTTCATTCAGCTCATTTTCTGCCATCGGAAGTTCCGCCCCTGTACCGGAAGTTCCGATCCTTTGGAAGTTCCGGCATAGTGTCAGAAGTTCTGACGTATCTAATATCGCTGCGAAGTTTTTTAGAAAATTTTAAAGTGAGCCTATTCACCCCACTCTAGGTATCATAAGATCCTTTCAGCCTTGCCGGGAACCGTCGACATGGCAAATGGAAACAGGCCACAAAAATGTACGGGCACCATTCCTGGACCGTTCAATATAAACAACATCAAGCGAGAGTAACAGCTTTGGCACCGCGTCACACGGAACAATCACCTAGCCTAGGTCACCATGATTAAGGTAGTCTAAGATAACTATGGTGGGCGCGACTACGTGCGCACCGGACCGGGGTGCAAATCGTCCTCTGGAAGCCCGCCGACATGAAAGGCGACACGCCAGTCGTGACGAGGACTCCGCGGTAGCGACGCGTGGTCCGATGTCCACCGAGAAAGCCTCCTAGGCAGCTCGCTGGGATGCCACCGCATCGACGACGTTGGAAGGAGGTCCGCTCCCCTAAACCTCCTCCTCCGCCAAATGCCTAGCAAGGGCGGCGTCCATTTCTACTTGCAGGTTCACCTCCCAAGCATCCTGCTCTGACCAGCCCCCAGACAACAACGATGGGGCAGATGAATTAGAGGCTGCTTTTCCCCCTTCTCCACGGCTGAGAGGCATCCAGGGCGAAGGCTCTTAGAGGCAGCAGGATCACGCGTGCTCCTGGGAAAATACATGGTCAGCAGTCGTCGTAAAATAGGGAATCCTCTAGGCTCCTTACCAGTTCTAAGGGAGGGGGAACGGGGACTGCGCCCAGCACTTGGCTTCCCGCCACGGCGCAACATAGTCCCAAAAATGACCAAGGAGGATTTATGGGTGGAGAAACAAAAGGAGAGAGAGAGAGAGAGAGAGAGAGAGAGAGAGAGAAACACAAATAGGGCTTTTTATTTAATCTCAGGAAAAATTGTTACACCTCCGAATCGGAAGGGGGGCAAAGACGCACTCTCAACTCCCCCGAGAGCAGGGATGTCCAGGTATTGCCCCCTGCTGATGAAGAAGTCACAGGAGAAGCTGAATGTAAGCCCCCAGAAGGGGGGGGGGGCAAGGGCAGCTAGGGAAGCCAATCGGGCTTCAGTCAATTAGACAGGCAGCCGCACTTCTCGATGAAGTCAAAAAAATCCTCCTCGGAATGCCTCTAGTAGCTAAGAGCAGGGCCTTGTCTCTCCAACCAGTCCAACCAATCCCGAAGGAAGAAGCCTTGGACCAAGATCCCACTAAAAAGAAGGGCCTCCGAAATGACTTCTGGAAGAGGCGTGGTATGAACCCAGAGTGGATAGGAAATCCCCGTTTGGAACGGGTGCGTCACGGGGGGAGGGGGGAGGGGGGAGCCTCTCATAGCGCGAGCCTTTCGGCCTCGTCTCATACGCTGAAAAGGGAAAAAGGGAGGGACCCCTAGTAAATGATAATGGGATCCTGAACAGACCCAAAACACCTTTGCCATTAATCAAAAGAATTCCATTACATCCCAAAAGTGTTCTCTACAAGCGAAAGGGCTTGCGGAGCAAAAGAAACTAGCAAAATAAGGGAAACTACCAAAATACGAGCCCGGACCACCTAAGCCCTGAAGGGTAGGCCAGGGAAGAGTTCAAACCTGAGGATCGCTCCGATGGCTCTCATTCCCTATTGCGCCCTCGGCTCTACTGGGGCTTTCCCCATGTTGGCCATCGAGACAGTGCGATCCTCAGTGGGCGCCAGGGTACGGGCCAGCTCAAGGCTGTGGTCCAGCCAGTAATCTTTGAAGACCCGTGAGGTGGACTTCACGGCCTGGATCCGCTCCAGGAAGGTTGAGGCATTGCTTGGAAGCTCCGGAATCGTCTCCTTGGCAGCCTCAAGATGGTCGCATCCAGCCATGTGGAGCGACAAGAAGGCTCCCCTCCAGAAAGTCTGGGTGCAAATGTTGGCAAAACCTTCAGCGCCCGGAGCAATGGCCCCGATCCCCTGACGGAGCCAGTCCACGCTCTCCAAGAGGTTTTCCAGAGGATGCGTGGGGGGTCCACGTCGACACCCAGCAGAAGAAGGGCGACTCTCATGTCCCCCATGGTGTTCCACACGGCCGAAGACCCCTGAAGAAGTTGAGAGGAGGCAGCAGTAGCCTGGCTCTCAGCCGTCTCCCGAGCCTTGTTCTCCATTGCCAGGCCCTCCATAGGGCCCCAACAGGTCGTCCGCCTTGGCCTTGATCTCTGCCAGAGTCAGATCTGCGGGATCAAGATGGGGGGATTAGCGGAAAGTTGCAGCAAGTCCCAGAGCTCAAATGAACCAGACTCACCGGGGAGGTTCCACTTAAGCTTCTTCCGGAAGAAGGTTCTTCCCTCCTTGTCCTTGTATATGATGTGGTGACCGTCGCCCTCCACCGGGAACTCCCTCCCTTTCGAGAGGGGTGACACCCTAGCTGCCAGGAACTCCTCCACTATGTCTCGCATGGAGAAGCTGCGATGGTCCCCACCAAGGACACCCTCACCTAGAGAGAGTCGTTCGCCGGGATGGAGGGCTACGAGGTGTGCTTGGGCTCATCGCAGGTGGACTCCATGCGGGAGTTCGTCGGGACAGTTTGGTAGAACCACTTGGATAACTAAGCGGTCTCCCTCTGGTCCTTGTACACTTTGGCTAGGTCAACAGCGTGGTCCTGGGGGTAGATGAAGACCTGCCCATAATAGACCTCTGTCTTGACCCCCTCGAAGAAGTGAAACTTCTTGAGGATGGAGGCGGTGTGGAGGTGGACGAAGGTACGGGCTGACGGGCTCATCCTCTCACCCTAGAAGGCCCACTCGAAGGTGTTAAGGCACACGATCGAGTTCGGGGCGATGTGCTGGATCTCAAGCCCGTAGTACGCCAGGATGGAGGAAAGGAAGTCGGAGCAGGGGAAGCAGATCCCATACTCATACTGCTCGGCGAAGACTACCACCTCGTTGGGTTTCGAGTTGGGGACCGCCTCCCCTTCCAGAGGGTGGACCGAGGAGCGGTCGGAGACCAAGCCCCACTCACGAAGATCATCCAAGAAGGTGTCATCCACCAGACTCGTCTGGTGGAGGGGTGCTCCGTCCAGGACTTCTTTGCCCTCGGGGGGTTCCCCTCCAAAGATACCGCTCACTTCGAGGCCATGAGGAATGCCTAGAGGAGGAGATCTAAAAGTGAGACAGTGGCATGAAAGCAAGGGAAGGCTGGAAGCAGAGGAAAAGTGCGTTGTGGGCGGCGAGATGCAAGGCGGGGAGAGGAGGATAGCACCAAGGGCAAACCCTAAAGAAGGAGGGGAGGGCTAGTATTTATAATCCTTGAGGGGCCTAGGGGAAATGCTAAGGGTGCCAGCGTCGGTTAGGACCGAGGCGACCTAACTGCACAGGCCAACAGGAGGACGATGCATGTCCCAATAACATGCGTGGCCCTCCCAATGGGCACCTGGCCCCTCGCGTGCCGCGCCTGGCAAGCTGTACTCAGACCTCGCACGCCTCGACCCCTGCGCCCATGCCATGTGGTGCATTGGGAAACGAGGGCGCGCCACCCAGACCTGCCGTGGGTCAGGGGGAGTGTTGGAAGCGCTATTTTTCCTCCCTCCGGACCACTCTCTTGCCCCACTTCTGGCATCGGTTGTTCCCTCGATCAACCGAAGGGAGTCTCGAAGATCGTCATCCGAGGTCCCGAGCGATGATCCCCGAGAAAGGGCTGCTGTTGGGGAATTGGACTAAGATCACGGGCCGGAGGGATCGTTTCCCATCGGAGCAATCCCATGCTTTCGGAGGTACCTCTCCCTGCAGGAAGTCGCCCCATCCTTCCCCCGCCTTCCCGGGCCACTTAGGCGAGGAAGGCGGGAGGCCCTGGAGGAGGGAAGCAAAAGGGGGTTCCCCGAAGGCAGCACACAGGGGCCAGCTGATGAACCCTGAGGTTCTCGGTAGGATGCAATGAGAGTGGGACGGCCTGCGGGATAGTAGGGAAGGTGAAGGCCCCCGTCCAAGTCGTTCGGGCTCTCCCGGAAGACCCTCGACTCTGGTGGAGGCATCGTCCCTCCAGGAGGGACCGGGGGGAGGGGGGAGCCCCGGTCCAGTCTCCGGGCCGGGCCCTAGGATAGGCAGTCTTTGCCTTTAGGTGTCATCCAAATACAAAAGGCAATCACGGTGTCAGCCCTAGGTCCCCTATACGGAAAGGGGCCGCCACATTAGCCCTAGCTACGGAGGACCTCGGTACCCAGGAGAGGTCCTTTACCTTGTTATCCCTGCTGCCCTCTCCCAGTGGGTCCCCCTCCAGGGGCGCCGTACCGAGGGCATAAGGGTCTTTAAACCGAAAAGGTCTCATCCGCTAAGGCTATAAATAAGAGGAGCCACGAGGTAAGTGGAAGACAACATCCTAGCCACTCAGTCGCCTAGAAGCTCTTTGGACAAGTGCCTTATTCTAGAGCCACCCTCTACTGTTTGGCCATTTTGTAACCACCAACAATTTCATTAGTATTAAATTTATTTCCACATCAGCAAAATTGTTGACTTAGTAATGTCATTATGAGGGGATTTTCATCAAAAGAGAGGAATTTCATCCTCATGAAACTCAACTTGCACAGCTATTAAGTTCTCAGTTTTAGTAATTGTGCAATGAAACTATCCACCGAGACTGATCTTAGCTAGATAATTAATTTCACTGTCTCGCAAAAAAGGTAATTAATTTCAGCAACATCCGCTGCTTGCATCATTATCGATGCCATTAACGACTTAGCTTTTTTAATTTGGAATCTGAGGTGTTTCTCGTCCTCTTATTTTTTTCCCTCAAGAAAAAAAAGGAGAAACATGATGAGATGAACTGTCAACGGCACTCGTGCTAATGATGTCATAAGGTATGTTTGGTTGACGTCCACATGCTCCCATATTTCTTTTTACCAAATCATGATGGAAATGCAACGATCAATTTATTCATCACGCATAATGCAAGATTTTGTAGGTGGATGAGTGTGACAGGTGGGATATAAAAGGGTGTGCCAAGCCACAGTTTTGACAAGAACCAAGTACTCAGCTGCAGTTATGTCACACCTAAAATCTGTTTGGCCTGGTTTGGTTCCGGTTGCTTATTTTTAGCACCCGTCAGCACCCGTCGTATCGAATATTTAGATACTAATTAGGAGTAGTAAACATAGACTATTTACAAAACCCATTACATAAGTGGAGGCTAAACGGCGAGACGAATCTATTAAACCTAATTAGTTCATGATTTGACAATGTGTTGCTACAGTCTCACGCCTTGATGCTAGATGAGCTTAGTGGTGCTATTATTTTCACTAAGATTGATTTGCGTAGTGGCTACCATCAGATTCGCATGAAATTAGGTGATGAATGGAAAACGGCTTTTAAATTGAAATTTGGGTTATATGAATGGTTGGTTATGCTGTTTGGTTTGACAAATGCTCCCAGCACATTTATGCTTTTGATGAATGAAGTTCTGAGGCCCTTCATAGGATTGTTTGTAGTTGTCTATTTTGATGATATCCTCATTTACAGCAAGTCTATGGAAGAGCATTTAGAACATTTGCGTGCTGTTTTTGATGCGTTGCGTGCGGCCCATTTATTTGCTAACCTCGAAAAATGCATGTTTTGCAAACAACGTGTCTCGTTTCTTGGCTATGTTGTTAACCACCAAATTCGGGATGGATTGGTGTGGTTCCTCATGTCGTAATAAAATTAATTTCTTTTTTTTTTGAATAAAAAAATTTCGATTTTCTGGGTCTAGTGCAAAACAAATAAGAAGTAAACATTTGCTAATGATGGATTAATTAGGCTTAATAGATTCGTCTCGCCGTTTAGCCTCTATTTATGTAATGAGTTTTGTAAATAGTCTACATTTAATACTCCTAATTAGTATCTAAACACTCGATGTGACACGTGCTAAAAATAAGCAAAGTAACCAAACACCCCTGACTACAAATCAAGCATACCAATACTCTTTGACAACAAACACATTGCTAACGGCTAATGCTGAAGTTCATTTCGCGCACTGTCCGATACTCCGATCCCTGCTGTCTGATGGCTGACAGATGCGCGCGAGATCAGACGAATGCAATGAGCTTTCATCGGGATCCAGAGAAATCTCATACTGATTCATCTTGCTCTCGTATGTTTGTACATGCATCCTGGTTTATCTTGCTCTCGTATGTTTGCTGCGGCGTTTCAAGAGTTTTCACATTTGACACGCCACGTGTGGAAGTTGGCCGTTCACCACTACTGCGTGCAAGTCTTTTTTCTTAACCCATGAAGCCGGCCATGCACTATACTACCGGCACTCACACCAACAGTTCCGAAGCTCGAGTCCATTTAAACCGTCTGACTGCGGCGACTGGCCGGATAAATATTTTGCCCAGTTCAATGCTCAGGTTCATGCCGATTCATGTAGTATGTTTCTGAAAGCTCGATTTGGCGATGTCAACCGCCATGTACAGTACATCAGTGCGGCGTGACCTGGGCGGCACTCCGCACTCGCACCGAACTCTGCATTTCAAGATGGAAAGCGTTTCAGAACTCTTGTTTGGCCCCATTAACAACGTTTTGACTTTGGCTCTCTGATGGTGATGGCGACTTAAACAACTACGGCCTTCCAAGTCAAAACTAAACAACTTCAGTTTTCCTTGACGCAGTGGTGGTGACCTAGGCACTGGGTCGTAAGATCTTGCACTTGCACCGGGGTTTTTCTTTTCTTGCATTGGGTGCATGCATGTACCAATGCAATGCCACTCCTGCGGCGCTCGTTGTCTTACACTTTTACCGTTGCATCGAGACAATGGCTGCTGCATCGTCGCGTTTCACCTCGGCAAGCACAGGTAGCTTTCTGCGCCGGGGGACCAGCCGAGAGCAACGCACACCGGCTGGTGGCCTGAGACTCTGAAGAGGTGTGCCACTACTGGAAGCTTCTTCTCCATCACTTGACAACTGACATGCATTGCTCCGATGATGAGTACTTGCCCTCGCGCGCACGTGTGTGAATCCATGGGTCCAGTCGGGTCGTTCCAGTAGTGGCATCCGGCGTGCACGATGGGAAAGAAGAAAATTAGTGCGGTGCCGACTGCCGATCGATCGAGGTAGAAGCAGGCCTGTAGCTAAGTTTACGAGGCTCCGTCGCGAAACACAGAAGGGTGGCCCTATATTTGCAAAATACAAATAATAAAAATGTATTAATACACAATAATGTAATTGACATAAGCATTAATGCAAACTGAGTAGAAGACGAATCTTCCCCATCGATATCTTTAACTTCTCTTAAAAAGTGGCATTCGTCTAGATGAGACTATGAGAGGACATGGCTACAGAAGTACAGATTGCAGCGATAGCAGATCATCTAGATGCTTGGTGGACATGAACTCACCGGTAACCGGGTTTGTAGAATGATGCAGGCGGTGCAGCCCCTGGACGCCTGCCTAGACGGCAACTTGCAGCGGCAGCGCTACTTCGTCCGCGTCGGCGTCGCTGCCGTAGATGTCGATCGATGGAAGGTGAGGCATCAGACTCTCTCTGTCTTCATGATTTCCTGATTCGCGTGGCTGTTTGCTAATGGGCCAGACTGGGAAAACGAAAAGGCAGCTTAGTGGGCCAATGACGACGGTTTTGGGCGGCCCGGCGCCGTCGCGCCGATTGCGCCGCACGATGTACGGGGCTGGGTCGAGGCTCCCTGAACCTGATGGCGCCGAAAGGAAGGCGCGCGCCCTGAACCTGTCACTCTGTCAGTAGTCTCAACGAAATGTCTTGGGCCGACGCCAATGCCATGTGCCGGATCGGACTCGAAGATCTCGACCCCGACGTCTCGTCGATCTCACTGGCCAAGCTCTCGCCGTGACTGGAAAGAGATGCGCGCTTACGACTAGGCGAGCTTGCGGGCACGGACGACTAATCCGAGCGAGCGCAGATGGCAGGGGGGAATTGGTGGTGACGACCGAGCTGTGCGCCACTACGGTTCCCCGCTGGGATCTACGGAAATTCCACGGGATCGTGCCGTCTGCGGCGGCGAGAACACCGGCGCCAGACGCGCGCGGTGCGGTGGTGTGGTTGGCGGGCGGCGACAGCGACGGCGCGGTTGCACTTAGCAATGTGGTTCAGGGACGATGCTGTGCTGGCCCCGGTGGCGGGTGAGCCGCGAAACCCACCTGCTGCGATCTCGGGACTGGACTGGATGTCTACCTGTCCGATTGACAGGATGAGGGGGCACGAGGCAGTCCCGCAACGTAACGAGGCGTGCGTGGCGTACGAAGGCTCCACACTGATGATGGTCGCGAGCACGATACGGATCGCGTGCTCCGCCGTGTGCGTCACGCGGGAATGTCGCGATGGGCGGTCGGGATCGGGACGTGACGGGGGCTCTCACGAGCGTGCTGTGGCAATCAACGTCCTATACTTTCAGCATGGGTCAGAAAAAGGACTCTCTGGATAACACTACAAGTCTGCAGCTCGTCAAATCCTCAGATAGGGCTAACACGTTAAAATTAAATGGAGATTGGATTAAACACCAATGCCATTCGCCGTGACGTTGCCATCTTGGTCTTTTTCAACTTGCAGTTGGATTTATCCACTGGAAAGAGAGACGGGAATGGTTAAGACTCAAGTACAAATACTCATCAGTCAGCACTGAGCGTAACAAGGAAGTGCCACGGCCCATAGTACTGCAATTTAAGCCTAAAAGCCTATAAGAACGAATGATTATATTGGGCTAAAGCCTATAAAACGAATATTGGGCCTAAAGCCCTCAAAGCGGTGCTTGTTGGGCCAACGAGCAGCTGACTTCGCAACTTATCTGAATGAGCCCAGCCAGCCAGCCCAGTCTCACGAGCTCATAAGAAACCCTCGCGGAGCCACGAACCCCACTGCTCGCTCCCTCCTCTCCGCCGCCGCCGCCGCCGCCATCGCCTCGCGGCCGCCTGCAGCTCCGCTCCCAAGGTACGTGCAACCCGTCGAAGCACTTTTCCCTTTCGCCCCTATCCTGTGGTTGCTAGATCTTGCGCTCACCCCATCTCGTGTTGTTCTCGCTAGAACCTTCCCTGAATCGATTATCGTTTCCATTCCGTGATCTGGTTTTGGTCATTATATTCGTTGTTTCCCTCGAAGTTGATTGGGTGTGCTCACCGTGTGCAACGTAGATAGACATCGGGAGGCATCAGTTGGCTTTGTGTTGCAATTTTAGGTTTCCCTTCACGGGGACGGATCAGGGCACAAGTACTGAGGCGCTACAGCTGTTTCAGTGGCGTAGTTGCCTAATTTTTTTGTGTGCTATATGGACTAGGGAACCCGCTTTGCAGCAGAGACTTGTTCCGTGTTTCTGCTGCCAGTAGTCGCCCGAAAGTTAATCTTTTGAGTTCTGAATCTTGTTCATTCTCTAGGTGTTTGCGAGACCCTTTCGAATTGGAAGCACACGCACTCAGGTACTATGGCCTTTGGCGTTGCATAGTTGCCTATTTCATTGATGTGCGAGATTTACCAGGGTATCACCCTTGCGGCAGGAGCTTACTTTGGTTGTGTTTCTGCTGCCTGTCGAATCCTTATGTTTGTGTGGCTGCAAAATGACTTGATTGCTCAATGCATTGTTATAGATTTGTCAGGCGTGCTTGCATAGTTTGCACTGTCATGTGCTCATGTCATGGATGCTGATTCTGTCTTTGATTCGTGGAATTTTGCAGGAGTTTGTGAAGGTTTCTTGAAGTTGAGAAGATGGTGCTGAAGTAAGTTTCTATTTCTGTGATTGCAACACGTTCTTGGATCTCGTTACTCAATGTCCTTTGCATTATACATGCTTTGGATATTTCGTATGATAGATTGTTAAACTAATCTGCTGCAGTAAGAGTCACAGATCTAGAAATTATTCTAAGTACAAATGTATGATATCCTTGCAGGACGGAACTTTGCCGTTTCAGTGGTCAGAAGATATATCCAGGGAAAGGCATCCGTTTCATTCGTGCTGACTCTCAGGTTGATCTTTTGTTAAATTTACTGGCAGGAATTGCTAAAAGATTAGAGGTGGTTTTACAAAGTGTCTGTATCTATTTACAGGTGTTCCTTTTTGCAAACTCAAAATGCAAGCGCTACTTCCACAACCGCCTGAAGCCTGCGAAGCTTACCTGGACAGCAATGTACAGGAAGCAGCACAAGAAGGTATTGTACAGGCCTCTCCATAAGTAGGCCACTTATTCAGTTCTGTTTTGACCTGGTATCTTTGGTGTATACTCCAGTTTCTTGAGCAATAGAAGGCGGATTCCAAATTTCCTATGTGCTTCTGGTTTTGTTCTTTAGGCTTAAAATCATTTCTTGCCATTCAGGATACAATTGTGTTGCTACTTTATTTACATGCATTTCTGATTTCTCTAAATGGTGTGGATGTACATGGATATATTTGTATGGGCGCCCATCTTCTAAATTGTGCGATTGTGCTCTATTTAGACTTAACCTTAATTTTTTAGTGTTTGTCTATCAGCTTTGTTTCTTCCATGTCTTCATGACAGTTAAGTCCATGCTCCTGTTGATGCGAGAATTTCTCATATACTTCTGTCATTTCTGTCTGTAGGATATCCATGCTGAAGCTGTCAAGAAGAGGCGTCGCACCACCAAGAAGCCGTACTCCAGGTCAATTGTTGGTGCTTCCTTGGAAGTGATCCAGAAGAAGAGAGCTGAGAAGCCTGAGGTCCGTGATGCTGCTAGGGAGGCGGCTCTTCGGTATGTTTTTCTGCTACTTGTCTTAAGCTGTCATTTATACTTGGTAGCAGCCATTGTTTTGGTTCAGTGAATAGAATTCGCTTTGTCTTTTGAAGTGATAGTTTACCGTTACCTCCACTCATTTCAAACTGCCATGACTGTGCAGTGAGATCAAGGAGCGCATCAAGAAGACCAAGGACGAGAAGAAGGCGAAGAAGGCAGAGGTGGCCAAGTCCCAGAAGGCGCAGAACAAGGGCGCAGTCCAGAAGGGTTCCAAGGGCCCCAAGCTGGGCGGTGGTGGTGGCAAGCGCTGAAGAGAGCTCAAAAGGGTGTCGTCGTACTACTGTCCTGTTTCGCCATAGCCTCTTTTGTAAAACCTCGGTTAAATTAGCAAGACTTGGTTTGTTTCAGTGCTGTTGCCTGAGGATGTTGAAATACCATGACGACGAACGAATGGGTTTTTATTCTGGAGAAATGTTTGCCGGTCGTATGCTTATCATGTGGTTCTTTTCAGTTGGCCTCTGGCATTAGATTGGGTCTAGCATTGTTTCCCGAGCTGTTGGCGTGTGGTAGGCTGGCATGTAATCGTGCGGCTGTAGTAGCAGTGGATGACATTTTTCTTTGAACCATACACGCTCTGTCCGGTATGCCATCGGCCCATCGCATTGATGAAGCTTGTGCTCACTTATTCTTCAAATGTAAGGAAGCCCGGGAGTGTTAGCGAGCCATGGATTTGGAGCTTTGTACATCCGGAAAGGATAATGAACAAGGTTTTCACGTGGCTTTGGCGATGGTGGTCTGCACGTAACAAGATAAACGCAGGTGAGAGGATGGCCACAGAAGCTGAGATCATGTAACTTTGTCCATGTTGTAGATGGAAACGTCCCCCCGCAGACTACTACAAGATCATTACTCCGAAGTCGAAACAGATGCTGCCCTTGGTAGGAATAGGAAAGGCCATCACGTCAACAGAACTTGACTAAATGACTGTTTGTTCACAAAATATAAGACACACAGTTTCATTACACTGTTAACAAGATTGGGAACTAGGTAACTGTGCCTGTTGAGTTTCATCGAAACTCCTCACATATGATGAAACTCCTTATAAAGTCCTTGCCAAGTCAGCAAAATTGCTAATATGGCATGAAATTTAATGCCCATGATTTTTTAGAGAACGTGCTAAGCACGTTTTTCATTAAGTGGAAGAAAGAGTTTACGGAGGTAAAGACTCCAAGCAATGACCAAATTAAAGAGCAACAGCCGCCAAACGACGACAAAGAAAGAAAAGTACAATGCGTAGCGCAAAGCGCTCACCGAACATAAAATCTAATCCTATGAAGCCTGCGGAAGCCCAGGTCCTCGCCTCCTCCAGTATGTCGGGAGCTAGCGCGATGGGCTAAAGGGCCGATTGCTCATGAACCCTCCTGTTTCTCTCACGCCAAAGCGACCACGTGACCAACCAAACCAAGGTGTTGAAACCTTTTCGCCTAGACTTCAACACCTGTTTGCTTGCATTTAACCACCAACTTGCGAAAGCACATTCCTGTTGCGGGATCAACATCTGGAGGTTGACGTATCGAAGAATGCAAAACCATATCTCCCGACTATGGACGCAACTAGTTAGCAGATGGTCTAGCATCTCGACCTCCTGAGCGCATAGGGCGCAGTCATCTCTATCACTAAGTCCATGACGCCATAGATGGTTGGAGGTCCAACAACAACCATGGAGAACCAACCAGCCAAAGAAGCGGCATGTACCCGGCGCCAGGACTTTCGAAGCTGTTGGGCTCCCAAAAGATGAGACCGTCCTAGGAAAAGGGCCTTATAGGCCGAAGCGGAGGAAAACTCTCCTAAAGCCGTCCAATGCCACACGAATCTGTCCGGTGATTGGTTGAGGTGCCAATTGTGAAGGAGATCCCATATCCGTAGGTACTGTAGAAGGACCTGCACCGTGAGTGCATGAGATGTCCCGAACCCATCGGCAATCCGTCAAGCCCTCGCATACCGTGCGCTTGTTCCTCACATGGACAACACCGCTGCCCAAAGGTTTGGGGCAAGCGCTTGAATGTTGCAACCATTTAACAAACGATCTGACCAAAACAAGGTTCTGTCTCCCCTACCCACCTCGACCGAAACAGATGCATTGAAGAACGCTGTGACGAGCTCGTTGTTAGGAAACCGATATCTTGCCTAGGTCCTAGCACCATCAACACGAGCAAGCCACAGCGAGCGCATCCTCAACGCCATTCCCATCACTTGAAGGTTGGGAATGCCAAGACCACCAAAAATTGTCGGGCAGGAGACATTGATCCAAGCGACCGCACATTTTCCCCCGGGAAGTGACCTCACTTCCACACCAAAGGAAACCCCTAATCGGGGGTTTCATCATCTTGATAGCCCATGGAGAAATAGCAATGGCCATGGAGATTGTTGACGGCTGTTAGCACGCCAAGTTGTGAACCGCATGCGTACGGATCAGTTGTAGCTCTTCCCTCAGAGTATTCCCCAAAGGTTTATCAATCCATGAAACTTAAAGCACAAGATCTATTTCAACTAGAATCGTTAGTATTAACTTGGTATTTATGAGAGATTCAGATCCAATCTACTAAGCATGTACAGATAGATAACAGATAGAGCAAAGGTAACCAATCAGAGCAACCTAGACTATGCATATGTTGTAATTCTGAGCATGAATAGCAAAGTGACACGGATATGATCTTAGTAAAAAGCATCTTTAAATCAACACCTCCGGGACGGATCCCGAAACCCCCCACCTTACACAAAAAAGATCCTATCATGATCACCTCTATCAGCGCAAGCAGGTTAAGGGCATGATCATAAGAGCATGTCATACTCATCGGTAGATTAGGCATGCAAATTTGGTCACCATGACCACAAGAACACCCTAGGCAATCTATCATCGATACATAGATTGAAAAGCAAGCAAACCCGAATAAGCATAAAACCATCAAATGAGATACTTAGATCACTAAGAACATAAACACATCTATTACTTCATCATGAATGATTGTACATCACAAGATCACCACCGGAATCCTACTTTGATCTTGATGACTTCTAGCTCCAGAACTCCAACGTGATCTTCCTCGCAGGGTGATCATGCCGGCAGAGGTTCGCCTACGCTAGCCCCAACAATTGCACGGCCCTCGGCTATCCGGAGAGGTGTCTCTCAAGCTCCTTCTACTTCTTTGCTGCTTCACGTCGAGTATGTCGTCTTCAATATGGGGCTCGGTGGATTTTTTGAGGTATTTATAGTCTAGAGAGCGTGTGGTAGAAATTGGAAGGCGAGGGGGCGAAGGAAACCCCCAGGCTGATTGGCCTGGGTCTTCCTTTTGCCCTCTCGCGTCCTGCTTCGTCCCCAAGTCTCCTCTGGTGCTTTGAAGTCTTATTTTCACTTGTACGTGGGCCTAGCATGTTGGTTGCTTCAGGATGAGATTGATCTTCAATGACTTTCCAAATCTCCGCTTGATCTTCTTTGATTCCTCTTTGATCCCAAAGTGATCCTTGGCATATCTTCACAAACTTATCCCCTAAGTTATCTTGAAGGATTGCTTGCCAAAGATGGGCGTTGGAAGGCTCCAGAAGACCCTAGGTCGATCGGCCTGGGCTCCTTTGGGCCGATCGGCCTAGGCCCTTCCTGGGCTCGTTGGCCTCCGTCTTCATCTGGTTCGCCGCTCGTTCAATGCTTTATCCAAAAACATACTTTTAGGTCCAATTCCCTGCAAAAATAGAATATCCTCCAAAATATGTTGCACATGTGAAAATGACCAGTTTATTAGGTGTAATCAATAGTTTAGGTATTAAATTCATGTCATTATTGAAGATAAACATTGGCAAAAGTGTGTCAATAGCGAGCGTCAACAATTCCCCCATGCTTAAACCTTGCTCGTCCTCGAGTAAGTCTTCAATAGAAATCAGCGTTGCCTTTTGGTGTTCAATCCTGCACTTGATCACACACAAGAAAACATAATGCTCTCATAGAATTTTTCAATTAATATTCAAGTTGCAACCAACCTTCTCTAATATGGAGGGTAGATATCATTTAAGCACATCACATGATAAATTTATTCTTTTGCTCTCAATTTTAAATAATTCTCAGAAGATTTTCAATAAAAACTTTTTAAAAAGAAACTGAACCAAAATCAACAATTTAAACTTCATTGCAACTGCTCATGTTCTCTCAGCTCATCGAGTCTCTCAAACCTATTCTAGAATTTCTCCAACCTATCATCTCTCAAAAATATGTGTAAGGCTTTATCTGAAGGTTTGGGAAGGTTAGTCCTAGCAAAAATATTATAATCAGGATATTATCAAAATAAGAAAGACTTCTGATGGATCTTATTGGACTTCTCAAAAAGGTCATGAAAATAATTATTTATGGAGAGGGAGAGAATGAACACACACACATTTAGATAGTGGACATGTGGAAAGGCATAGAGTGATCGCGAGGCACAAATAAAGTCCTCGTAATCGGATTGCACATGGTTGGAATAATGAGTATGGAGTAATCCTTAATCTTGAAAGCACTTTGGATCTCTATGAAGCTCAAAGAACTGAGAAGTATTTTATTTCTTTTTTACTTTTTCTTATTTATTTCTTTCTTTTTCCTTTTTCTTTATTTCTTTATTTTCCCACAATGTATATATTTTTTCTCCTCAGAACTCTTTGCAACATATTACTAACTCAGCAATAGTCAAAGATAATGCGATGACTCTCCCCCATGCTTAGACGATGCTCGTCCTCGAGCATGAAAAGGAAGAAAGATAAACTGCTAATGTAAGTACCAAAATCTTCGATCTTCTAGAAACAATCATCTTACTCCATTGGATGGGCTTCCACACCAAATTTCAGGGGCAACAGAGGAGGGAACTGGGGGATATGGGTACCTCATGGGTTCCCACCGACCAGGATACTGGCCGGACCTGACAGGTGGGCCCGCTCGATCAGGGCGTGCAGGCCAAGAATATAAAGTTACTTGGGGTACACGTCAAGGCACCAAGACAGTCCAAATCTACTCGGATATCATGGGACACGTTTTGTAATCCGACTCAGATTGCTTTCCATGCAAACCGAGTAGATTAGATCCAAACCGACTTGTAACTCTTGGTCGTCAGCCCATATAAGGTGGCCAACGGCAACCCCCGAGGGCACCAAACCTCAGATCAATCCCAAGCAATACAATCCACGCACATAGGACGTAGGGTATTACCCTCCAGAGGCCTGAACCTGTCTAAAACCCTCGTGTCCCCTTCGTGTTCTTGTGATCACCTTCGAGTTCTTGGTTTCGCAATCGCCCTCACATATAAATCAACCACTTGGGTAACCCCCTGGTGGATTGCCGGACTTATAAATCCGACAATTGGCACCCCAGATAGGGGTGGTTGCGAGATCCTTTTTGCGACCTCGATAGCATCACATCCCATCATTGTTTTCCCCGAGAGCATGAAGGACTTTCTCGCCAACCAGATCCAAATTCGCTTCGGGACCATGCTGGCGGATTTTGATCTGACCGCTCATCTTGCCGACTCGGCGTCCTCCACCAGCTTGGCTACCATCGGATCCGCTCCGGCGGGACAAGTTCTCCACCCAAGGATCATCATGCCACTTGCCCAGCAAGTTGGCGAGCTCTCTCTCTCTCCGAGAGAATTCCAAATCTACTCACTGTCGCCCGTCCACCCATGCCCTCCAATTTGATCGCGAGGCTCGATCGCATCAGTAGCACTATTACTGAGTGCATAGAGCTGTCTGAGGTGGTGCTGCGTTCAACAAGGTCGGCGCAGGGTCTGTCCCGTGTCCCCTTCGGTCTGCGGAACTCAGCCACCGAGTACTCCTCCAAGCCCAACCAGGTCTTCCAGATCTAATCTAGAGACCCACCCGAACTTGCCCAGTTTCTGGACTACAGTGAATTCCAAGTGCCTTGCATCATCTTGACGTCAAATCCCTATGGAAGCGATGATGAGAGCAACTCATCCACGCCAGATCGTGAAGCTTTCATAGTCTCCACTGATGAGGCACCCCACAATGGCAAAACAGAATCTCAAAAAGAAGGGCGTAACGCTAGGAACCAAAACCACACGGCAAGGCGCCAACATGAGCAAGCCAATGCCCAGCCGCAACTTGCTGCTGTCGTAGAGGCAACAGGCGACCAACACCAACCACCGCGCAATGATCATGACAACACCGACCAAGCCGGTGCTTGGGACAGACACAGGCACCCTGTGCATGCCCGCAATCTACTAGCCAACATCGAGCAAGCTGGCCACAACGTCTTCGCTACATCCCAGGCCAACCTGGGGGCTTCCTTCGCCGACCTAGAAAATATTCTAGAATCGGACCAAATCGTACGGATCCGGGTGCGACTCCAAATCGCCAACGCCCAGCTCGAGAAGTAGCTCAACAACCGACCCATACACTCTCGGTCAACAACTACCCGGCACTCTCGGAGCCAATCCGGGCACAGCAGGTCCGACCACCGCCGAGGCGATCGCGCAGGAGGTCGGATGGGGTCAATCCGCACAGCAGCTCAAGTATGTGCTCCAGATCCACTACAAGGCCACCAACAATGGCGCCGAGTACAAAGCTCTCATCCACGGTCTTCGTATTGCCATTTCCCTAGGAATCAAACGCATCCTTGCTTATGGCGACTCCAAGGTTGTAACCCAGCAAGTCAACAAGAACTGAGACTACACCAAGGAATCCATGAATGCTTACTACGCGGAAATCCGCAAGCTTGAGGCCCATTTTGATGGTCTTGAGTTCCATCATGTCCCTAGGGACCACAACGTCGCCGCCGATGTCTTGTCCAAACTTGGCTCCAAACGTGCACAAGTTCCAGTCGGCGTATTCGTACAAGACCTCGGGAAATCTTCTATCAAAATCCTAGATCCATACCAGGTCAATGATGCTGGCGCTCAGGCCCCAGCTGACCCAAAACTCGTTGACGTCATGATGATTGAGGCAGAAGAAGACTGGCGTGTCTCGTTTATAGCCTTGATCACCGACCATATGGCGCTAGAGGACAAGATAGAGCATGAAAAATTAGCTCGGCGCAGTGCAAACTACGTCGTCATTAGAAAGGAACTCTACAGGAAAGCTGCATCCACAGGCATCCTGTTGAACTATATTCTGTGTAGTGAGGGCCTTAACATCTTCCATGAGATCCACTTGGGATTGTGCGGCAACCACGCCGCCTCAAGCACTTTGGTCGGCAAGGCCTTCCGCTGTGGTTTCTACAGGCCAACGGCGGTAGCCGATGCAAAGGAGCTCGTCCAAAGGTGCAAAGGGTGTTAATTCTACTCCAAGCAGCAACGTCTACTGGCTCAGGCCCTGCGCACCATCCCACCATCCTGGCCTTTTGCATGCTGGGGGCTGGACATGGTCGGACCCTTCAAGACCGCTCCGGGCGGCTACACACACATCTTTGTGGCAGTCGATAAATTCACCAAGTGGATTGAGGTTAAGGCTGTTACCAACATCGAGTCAGCTAAAGCCACTCAGTTTGTGGAGGACATTATGCACCGCTTTGGAGTGCCAAATAGGATCATAACCGACACTGGCACGCAATTCACAGGATTTGAGTTTTGGGATTTCTAAAAGGACAACCTTATCAACGTGTACTACTCCTGAGTAGCGCACCCTCGATGCAACGGGCAGGTCAAACGTGCAAATAGGATGGTCCTCCAGTCCTTCAAGTCACGCATCTTCGACGACGCATCCAAGTACGCCACCAAGTGGTTAAGCGAGTTACCCCATGTCCTCTGGGGTCTACGAACACAGAAGAGTCAGGCTATCGGCTATACCCCTTTCTTTATGGTGTACGGCTCAGAGGCCGTTCTACCATCCGATGTGGTCTTTGGCACCTCGCGCATCCAGTACTACAAGGAAGGCAAAGCAGAAAAAGGTCGACGGGTTGACATTGACAGTCTTGAAGAGCATCGCGTGGTGGTCCTCATCCAGCATGCACGCTATGAGCAGCAGATACGAAGCTACCATGATCGGAATGTTAGGGAACACTTTTTCAACATAGGCAACTTGGTGCTTCATCGGGTCCAGTCCACTAAGGACGTGCACAAACTGGCCACCCCTTGGGAAGGCCCCTTTATTGTCAAAGAAGTCATCCAGCCAGGCACCTATCGGCTCCAATGGGCAAATGGCTCTAGCGTCCCCAATCCGTGGAACATCGAGCATCTACGGCGCTTCTACCCCTAGATTTAAAAGCTATGTACCCTGTTTCCCCTCTATATTAAATAAATAAAACCTCCGTGGTTCTTCTGCGTACCTATTGCCTTATTGTTCTCCTTCCCGAGCTGTCTTTGACGCTCGGGGGCTGTCCAACATGTTCAACAGCCCACTCGCTCATAAGCTCGGGGGCTTCCCCTAAGTGCCGACCTCCAGGTCCCGCATCTCTCTCCTCCCCCTCTCGAGGCTACACAAATAACTCGTGTGGTCGGCATCCTAGCTCGCAAAGCCTAGACAACCTTGCGTTCAGCCCTCCTACAAGATCGAGATCTGGTCTCAGCAGGACGCTGGTCAGGCGAGGCTAGGTGCTTAGTGGCTACAGACCTCAGCTACATGCTGTTCTGTCGTATACACCAAGGGAGGGATGGAGTTTGTTTTTTATAGTTAAGAACGTTGTATCCAACATTTCATCAAACAGTTTGATACATCTTAAAGTTTTTTTCCTACAGGTCTAAATCATTTACAATGCTCTCCGCCACATCATGATACTGCTCAGCTACCTCGGGAATCAAGTCCTCATTGAAGTCAGCTACGACTTGTGTTGCAGCACGCTCCAAGGCTAGCTTTGGGAAGTGTGACGCCAACAAAGCAAAGGTGTTCTTGACACATTCCACTGCAGTATCCTTCAGCAGTGTCTTGAGCCGACCTGGCACGGCCTTGAGACGGTTCAGCATCAATGTTGGTTCCATCAAGTCGGCGTCTAGTTGGATCATATCCATCACATAGGCGCCAGCCTTCCGTAGCTCCCCCATCTCTACCTCCTGCCCTGCAATCACATGTTGGTCATTCTGAAGATTACTTATAGCAGCCTCTAAGCAGCGCTCAGTTTTCTTGCGCTCATTGGCTTTATAGGCCAGCTTCTGTGATACCGCATACTCACGCTTGACTACCGTGTCATGCTCCTACTGGAGGCGTGTATTAGTGTCTTCACAGTCCTTAAGCAACCACTGGAGTCTCTGCTCCTTCATCGCGGCGTCTGCTACACAAATAGGGTTACATCAGCATCAAAGTTGCAAGGACAAATCTAATCAAAACAAGTCGGCACTACATACCTTTCATGTGCGTAGCCAACACATCCTTCTCAAGGTTCCGCTGCAGAAGCTAGTCGGTGGCGTCCTCTTGGGCCTTCTTAAGCTCAGCCTCAAGGCGCTCCACCTTCAAGCGATAGTGCTTGGCCCGCCGAGTCCCTTTTGCCCTCTTCCGTGCGCGGGCGGCTAGATTCTGCTTACACTTCCACATTCAGATCTCCACTAGAAGACTCAGATTTAAACACAAGTCAGCAAATGTACTTACAATAGAAGCTTGCCAGCATCCATGGACATCTTCCGCAACTTGTAAAGCTCCTCGTTATCCTACACCACGTCCTCCGCTAGATCCTCGTCGGAGAAGTCCTTAGGGTTAGACTATTCGTGAACCACACCAAGGTCGATCTCCTCGGTGGACCTCTCTAGTGGTGGGTCATCCCCAAGCAATTCACCTCGCTGAGGGTCATCTCTGGCCTCCTCAGCAGACTTCTTATCGACCTCGGGGTCGACCATGGCGTCGTTCACAGCCTTCAAGCTAGCTTCATCCTATTGCAGCGTTGGAGTCAGCGCAATCTCTCCAAGTCTCCAGTGCGACCATCCTCACCAGCTCCAACCTCTATGGCCGGTGGCTGCTCCCCGGTGCGACCGCTGGTCGCCTCAGTCTGGGCCAAGCAGTTGGTCAGCTGCACGCCACCATCATCAGATAGCACGCTGGACCTACATCGCAAGCATGATTAATAATTCACACAAGTTAGACGGCAATCATAAACATGGACAACTTAAGTGGGTGGCACTTACAAAGTGCTCTTCTTCCTCACTCGGAACTTTAGCGCAATGGTGGTGGCGGTGCCGATGTATCTTTGCTGGACCCACCGAGCATTTTCGCCTTCAGTGCCTCCTTCAGGTGCGCCACGTCAGCCGCGGTGGTCTCCTGGAGCTCCATTTTCTTCTTCTTTGCAAGCGGGCTTGGCGGGTCAGACTCTGCTTCACTGACTGACTTGGTTGGGGCAGCCGTGCTCGGTGTAATCTTTTCCTTCTTCTTATCTGCCATCTTCCTCCTCTCCCTGCTCGGCTGCGGTAACTTGGAGGCAGGCTTCTTGCGCAGGGTCTGCCGTGTCTGACGACCAACTGGCTGTATGCCTTGAGTTTGGCTGACCCCTTTTGTCGCTTCCTTGTCTGACCTAAAGGAAGACTCCGAGTCCCATTGTAGGTCGGCGGGTGGCGCAATGGGCTCGTCGGTCGGGCAGATCTTGGGTCGGCTCGCTTCGGCTCCCCTAGGCAGTGGCACCGGGCAAAAGTACACAAACGCATCGTCCTCTTCAATCCACTGATCACAAATATATATCATGTGTCAAAACAATGTTGAGGACAATCTTACCGGGTTGGGCGGCAGCCTCTTCAACGAGAAGGACTCGACCACCCTGTCAGTGACCTCTGAAATGGGCACCTTGTACCGGACCACTCGGGTTGGATCTGGCCCCGAGTACTCATATGCCAGATGCACTTGGTGCTTGATCGACTTCGTCATCTTCTGATAGAAATTGACACTGATGGCCCCGGCTATTAATCCATGTGCCTTCAAGTTGGTGACCTTTGCCAGCAACTCATCCACTTGGACCTACTCCTCCGAGGTCAGCTGGTTTGACCACTCAGGCGTCGATATTGGCCCGTACCCTGTGCGTGGTGGTAGCTCGGGCTACTAATTAGCAATGACAAACCACTCACTATGCCAACCCTTGTTGGATTCCTTCAACTGTAGATCAAAGTATTCCTGCACCTTCTTGGGTTGCAGTGAGAATCCACAACCCCCAATTACCCGACCTTGTTTCCCCTTACTGACCACGGGCTTAAAGTGATACAATTTGTTGGGATACGAGGTAGGCTACACTAGCGCAAATCAAAAATTTTCTCCCGCATAAACTAGGAAAACTGTCGTATAAGGATCACAGGATTACCACTCGACGCATTGATGCGAAAGATGTAGATTCACGTTGATGCAGCGAAGTCGATCAGCGTAGTCGTACGTAGTCGATCACGTCGACGTCCAGCAGCTCCTCAGCAACTTGTCCACGTGTAGCAAGATCACCCTCGTGCCGCGGCTCGTTGTTGGCTTGTCGTGGCTCGTCGGCGGCTCGTCGTGGCTCGTCGGTGGCTCGTCCAAGTGCTGCAGGCGCAACACCTCCAAGGTATCCACACGTGCAGGTAGGAAGCATCGCAAGCCGGACTGCTAGGTCAACGAGTTGCAACAGGCGAGGGCGTGGGCGGTGCAGTAGATGTGTTTCGCCAAAAAGGTGTAAACCCTAGGGCGCCCCCACCCCTCTATTTATAAAGGTTCCTAATGGGCCTCTGGATCCGAGGCCCATTAGTACTTCTAAACCTAATCCAACTCGGATCACATCCGAATTGGACTTCTAGCCCCTTAAGTGTGTGACCCTATTGGTTCGGATACGTATAGACATGGCCCGAGTACTCCTACTCGGCCCAATAGTCGGTAGTGGCCTCTAGCAAGACGTGCCAACTCCTATACGCACACGAAGATCATATCAGACGAACCGTCACAACATTATGTACATGCTATTCCCTTTGCCTCACGATATTTTGTCTAGCTCCAAGCCGACCGCTCTTTCTTGATCCTGTGATTTGGAATCCCTTTGTAGGTCAACTCTTAACCGACGTAGCATGGCCATGCATTTTCGGATCCGATCACTCGAGGGGCCCAGAGATATCACTCTCAATCAGAGAGGGTCAAATCCCATCTTGATTGACCATGTCTCATAGCATGCTTCTTGACAAACCCGAAAGCTACATTTATAACTACCTTGTTACGGCGTAGCGTTTGATAGCCCCTAAGTAAGTCGATCCACATCTTGAGTACATGCGACAATCTCAGGTCTAAGAAAAAAGCGTATATGTTGTGTAAAGAGAGAACTACTTCTCGTGTTAGGTCAGTCCTAGCACATGTCTCCACATGTGCCCACATTATTAGTTCAACATCTCCATGTCCGTGACTCGTGAAACATAGTCATCAACTAATACATGTGCTAGTCTACTATTCATGTGTGTCCTCACATGAACTCCGACTAGGGACGACTTTAGAATAACCATACAAGTAAAGAGTTTCACATACAATTCACATAATTGCAAATTAATTCAAGTAGCCTTTAATGGATATTCAAGGAACACAATATAAATCATGGATACAAATGGAATATCATCATCTCTATGATTGCCTCTAGGGCATACCTCCGACAGTCTCCCACTTGCACTAGAGTCAATGTAGAAGGTACCTCATACCCATAGCTCTTACATGCACATCATGCTTAGCCTGCGGGAGTGGTTTTGTCAATAGATTAGAAATGTTCAGATAAGTGTGTATTTTGCATATCTTGATCTCACCCTGGTTAATGATGTCTCGAATGAGATGAAATTGCCGCATTACGTGTTTGTTCTTCTGGTGGTTCCTTGGCTCCTTTGCTTGCGCAATTGCCCCATTGTTATCTGAGTAGAGATTCAATGGGCTGGACGCATTCGGGAACACACCAAGCTCAATGAGGAAATTTCTTATCCAAACACCCTCCTTCGCGGCTTCCGAAGCCGCGATGTACTCGGCTTCTGTCGTAGAATCGGCCACCGTCTCCCGCTTGGAACTCTTCCAACTAACAGCACCACCATTTAGCGTGGACACAAATGCTGATTGTGACTTTGAATCATCTCTGTCGGTTTGGAAACTAGCATCGGTGTAACCTATTACAACGAGCTCCTCCTCACCTCCATAGACGAGGAACATATCTTTAGTCCTTCTCAAATACTTAAGAATATTTTTCACCGCTGTCCAGTGACTCTCACCTGGATCAGACTGGTGTCTGCTTGTCATACTTAGCGCATATGAAACATCTGGGCGAGTACTTATCATTGCATACATGATAGATCCAATAGCCGAGGCATATGGCACCCTACTCATGCGATCCCACTCATTAGCAGTCGAAGGACACTGAGTCTTGCTGAGATGTATGCCATGTGACATAGGCAAGAACTCTTTCTGTGCCTCTTCCATGCTGAACCACTTCAACACTTTGTCAATGTAAGTATCTTGACTTAATCCTATAAGCCTTCTCGATCTATCTCTATAGATCTTAATGCCCAGAATATATGCCGCTTCCCCTAAGTCCTTCATCAAAAAACTATTTTTCAGTGAAGTCTTTATGAACTCAAGCATAGCAATGTTATTTCCAATCAGCAATATGTCATCCACACATAAGATTAGAAATACTATAGAGTTCCCACTAACCTTCTAGTAAACACAAGACTCTTCTTCGTTCTTGGTGAAGTCAAACCCTTTGACCACTTCATCAAAACGAATGTTCCAACTCCTAGATGCTTGCTTCAATCCATAAATGGATCTCTAAAGCTTGCATACCTTTACAACATTTTTTAGATCGACAAAACCCTCGGGCTATATCATATACACGTCCTCAGCTAGGTTTCCATTCAGGAAAGCTGTCTTGACATCCATCTGCCATATCTCATAATCGAAATATGCAGCTATAGCTAGAATAATCCGAATGGACTTAAGCATCAATACGGGCGAGAAGGTCTCGTCGTAGTCAACTCCTTGAATTTGTCGAAAACCTTTTGCGACAAGTTGTGCTTTATAGATGTGAACATTTCCATCCATTTCCTTTTTATTCTTATAGATCCACTTGCACTCTATGGCTTTAACACCATCAGGCGGGTCAACCAAGTTCCAAACTTGATTGTCTCCCATGGACTCTATTTCAGATTGCATGGCACTCTGCCATTTTTCGAAGTCTGGGTCCATCATTGCTTCTGCATATGTCGCAGGCTCGTCATTGTCCAACAATAATATTTCCCGCATTTCGCGGAGCCTTGCCGACCTTCGTGGTTGTGGCGGTACCATGGGTATCTCAACTTGTTCTGCTACGTTAGCATCACTCATTGATTCTTGCACGATCGGCTCATCTTGAACTTCTTCAAGATGCACTGTCTTTCCACTCTTTTCTCCTTTGAGAAACTCTTTCTCTAGGAAAATCTCATTCCGAGCGACAAACACTTTGCCCTCTGACCGGTTGTAGAAATAATATCCCAAAGTTTCCTTTGGATATCACATGAAAATGCACTTATCCGACTTGGGTGTGATCTTGCCCTACTGAAGTCGCTCGACAAACACTTCACATCCCCAAATCTTTAGAAAAGACAAACTGGGAACTTTTCCAGTCCACATCTCATATGGTGTTTTAACTACGGATTTAGATGGTACCCTATTAAGTGTGAAAGCTGTTGTTTCTAGAGCGTATCCCCAAAATGACAACGGTAGGTCCGACTGGCTCATCATTGATCGAACCGTGTCTAACAAGGTTCGATTACGTCGCTCGGATACACCGTTTCTCTGAGGTGTTCCAGGTGGCGTAAGTTGTGGAACAATTCTGCAACTCTTGAGATGATTGCTAAACTCGTGGCTCAAATACTCGCCTCCACGATCAGATCGTAAGGCCTTAATTTTCTTGCCACACTGATTTTCAACTTCATTCTGAAATTCCTTGAACTTTTCAAAGGTTTCAGACTTGTGCCTCATCAAGTAGATATAGCCATATCTACTAAAATCATCAGTGAAAGTTATGAAGTATTGGAATCCTCCTCTAGCCGTCGTGCTCATTGGTCCGCATACATCGCTATGTACAAGTTCCAACAAGTCTACTGCTCTCTTAGGAAATCCTATGAAAGCCATCTTGGTTATCTTGCCTAGCAAGCAAGCCTCACATGTCTCGTATGATTCAAAATCAAACGAAGTTAGAAGTCCATCAGAATGGAGCTTCTTCATGCATTTTTCACTTATATGATCCAAACGACAATGCCACAAGTAGGTAGGACTCAAATCATTAGGTCGAGGCCTTTTAGCACTTATGTTATAGACAGGTGAACCATCAAGATTTAAAACAAACAAGCCATTCACAATGGGTGCAAAAGCCATAAACATATCATTCTTAGAGATCACACAACCATTGTTTTCACTCGCAAATGAATAACCATCCTTCATCAAGCATGAAGGAGACAAAATGTTTCGACTTAAACTAGGAACAAAATAACAATTATTCAACTCCATAATAAATCCTGACGGGAGGTGGAGTTGCATCGTCCCAACGGTCAACGCAGCAACTCTTGCATTATTGCCCACGCGGAAATCAACTTCTCCTCTTTCCACGCTTCTACTTCTTATCATTCCCTGCATTGAATTGCAAATATGATCAACCGATCCGGTATCAAATACCCAAGAATTAATAATGATATTAGCCAGAAATATGTTGTCTATGACATTAATAACAAGCGTACCTGAGGTGAAAGTACTCTTACTTCCACCATTCTTCAACGAAGCTAGGTACTGCTTACAATTTCTCTTCCAGTGACCAAGTTCATGACAGTAAAAGCACTCTTTGTCTGGAGCAGGTCCAGGTCCAGCTTTAACCTTGGGTGCTAGGTTTGGCTTGGACGTTCCAGCCTTGCCCTTCTTCTTCCAAGAGTTGCCCTTCTTCTTAAAGCTAGGCTTGTTCTGTATAGCCATCACATGGCTGCTACTAGCGCTTTTCTTGATGTCAGCCTCTGCTGTTTTAAGCATGCCACACAGCTCATTCAGACCCTTCTCCGTCCCATGCATATGGTAGTTCAAGATGAAGTTCACATAGCTAGGCGGAAGAGACGAAAGAATGAAATCAGTGGCCAACTCTTGGCCTGTGACACCCGGCCCAATTTGGTTGGCCCAGTGTGGCCCATTAGCGTAGGTGCGCATGTTTAGTACCACATTGCTATTTTAGCAAGGGTGGAGGCAACTTATAAGCCTTCGTCAACCAGCCATAGCACCTTCGGGTTAACCCTTTTACACGAAGCGAGTACGAAAGTGTAAGCAGGGTGCTATGTGTACGCGTGCCTGCCCCTCGGAAGGGTTGGGCAGTGCGGCTTTGGAGGACGGGGTGTTACAAATCCTACCCCCCTTAAGGAGAATCTCGTCCTCGAGATTCGGAAGATCCTGCAAAGAGATGGGGAAATTCCTTCTGTAACTCGTCCTCTCTTTCCCAAGTTGCCTCGTCCTTCGTATGGTGACTCCACTGAACCTTGCACATTCTGATCGTCCGGTTTCTTGTCACCCTTTCCAAAGTATCCAAAATCAGGGTGTTACAAATGGTATCAGAGCCGACCCTCGCGGTTGCGCGTACGTGTCAGTGTGCGGGCATATGGCGCATGGCGCGTGTGGGCCTGAGATGGGACACACGGCATGGCATATTGCGCCGGCACTGGACGTACGGTCGTGCGCTTAGAGGGAACGTTCCTGGACATTTTCCCATGCGTGGGTGAGTTGGACCGACGAGGACGTCGGGTTCTTTGAGGGGGGGTGAATGTGACACCCGACCCAATTTTGTTGGCCCAGTGTGGCCCATTAGCGCAGGTGCGCATGTTTAGTACCACATTGCTAGTTTAGCAAGGGTGGAGGCAACTTATAAGCCTTCGTCAACCAGCCATAGCACCTTCGGGTTAACCCTTTTACACGAAGCGAGGACGAAAGTGTAAGCAGGGTGCTATGTGTACGCGTGCCCGCCCCTCGAAGGGTTGGGCAGTGCGGCTTTGGAGGACGGGGTGTTACATGGCCCAGTGGGAAGCCTAGCTTCTCTAACCGTTGAGTGTAACCAACCATCTTGATTACGTGTGGTCCTATTGCTGCGCCTTCTGCTAGCTTGCTCTCCACAAAGGCCTTAGACACATTGAACCTTTCAGTCCTGGCCTGTGTTTGGAACATGTCTCTAAGCGCCACGATCATATCGTGCACCTCATGGTTTGTTTCGAACTGCATCTGCAGCTCGGGTTCCATGCAACCAAGCATAAGGCAGCTTACTTCGAGGTTAGCATCACATGCTTTCTTGTAAGCATTCTTAGCAGCAGCAGGTGCATCATCAGCAGGTTCTTCTGGTTGTAGGTTGTATAGAACATCTTCCTTTTTCTCAGCCTTGAGAACAATTCTCAGGTTACGGATCCAATCCGAGTAGTTTGTTCCATTCAACTTGTCCTTCTCAAGGACCGAACGCAAAGCAAACGGTGTAGTGCTGCTAGGTGCCATTTAATCTACAACAAAAGTAATGCAAAATACACTAAGACAAATGTATCCATGATAGAGCAAATTACATTAAACTATTTTAACAGAATCTACTCCCACTAAAATCAATATCCCTCTATTGATACTTAGTGATTCAGGATCCACAACTAACAAGTCTACTAGTGAGCTTTAGCATCACCGCTACCAAACAAGGTAGATTGGTAAGCAACTTCTTGCTAATCATATCACATATGACTCCTGTTGTTGGGTGACATCTCCATGTCTCGGCGCCCAACCTTTATGCTCCAAGGTCCTTAACCGTTAAGATAACCTTGTCAAGCAAACCAACCCTTATGCGTGTAAGTGTCCGACACAAACCCGTCTAGTCAAGGAAAACTAGTGGCACCCTAATTTCATAGACCCACCACTAACTGTACAAGACATGGGACGGTGCAAGTTTTAGTTGGGAGGGCATACTAACTTAAACTTTGTGAGGGATCGTTCTACTTCTAACATCACAACATGCAGAAAGTAAAACATAAGCAGAATAACATTCACACAGTTGTGACACAGTATGGCCCGTTTTCTTATGGTGATCTCCATCTCCACAGAACCTGTTCACCATGGTGATCTCCATCTCCATGTTCCATGTGCGCCATCTGTCGGGACTACTCCCTAGACCCACGAGTAGGCCTTGGACGGCCCACTAAGGGACGTACTCGGACATGATCAGAACAAGGATAGGCGTATCCTTCTCGGACTAGTCTTGTATGTTTATGGAAAACTACTCGGGCCGTTACCGAGTAGAACTATGTAATAGTACCCGACTAGGACTCAGACTTGTAACCCTGCCCTCCCGAGTATATAAGGCCGGGCAGGGACCCCCCTCAAACACGAATCCTCAGGACTAGAACATACATCAATACAAACCAACACACAGGACGTAGGGTATTACGCGATCTAGCGGCCCGAACCTGTCTAAATCGTATTCCTTGCGTCACCATTGATTCCTTGATTCTCGACAACCCTTACCGCATAAAAGACCACCTAGGGAACACCTAGGCGGGTTGCCAGTCTAAAACATCGACAGCTGGCGCGCCAAGTAGGGGAATCTCGTTGAGTTTCTCAGCGCGAACTCAATGGCGAAAGTCATCATCAGGCCCGTCTTCTTCATCGAAGCCGGCGCCACCTTCATTTTCGGATCCTGGCTTTGCGTCGCCGAATGCTCGGGATCGTTCCGGCGCCAGATCGTCGACACTCAGGAGAAGAAACCAGAAGAATTGACCAGGAAAAATCAAGATTTCAAAGTCAACAAGCTCGAGTTCGACTACGCGTCGGATTCGACTTCGCCTTGGACTACTCCAACGTCTCGCTCAAGGGTCGGGCTCCGCTGTAACACCCAGTGTTAATGACAAATTAAGTATGACATCAAGCAGTAAGGGTGAAATTTGGATTAAAGGAAGGTAATTTGAGCAAAAATTGAATTTGAGCCGAATTCGACCAAAATTGCAATTTGGAGAGTTAAATTCGGAAAAATTTGCCAAAAATATGAAGTTGAGGCTTGGGAAAATTTAGAACTTAGGGGAATAAATTTGGACATGAAATCAAGTCCCAAACTCCTCAAGAAAGGCATTTAAAAATCAAAGTCAAGAAAGTACTATTCATTATCCGAAAACAGGAAAATTCAGAAAAACATGATGAGTATCCATTTTGGAAATTTAATTCTGCCCCATTTTTCAAGTAAGTGGACAAAGGCAACTGAACAGCAGTGAAGTACGATCCTTGGATATGTTTAATAGGGTGTTGTTGCTCAGGAATAGTGAAAGAATCAAATTCAAATCAAGGCTCAAAGTCAGCACTCTGACCAGTTCGGCCAAACTTTGGAGCTGCATTAATCCTAAGTCTGAAAACAGTATGGACTAGCAATGTTTGGAGTGAATTTCAGAAAAATCCAGTGCAAAGATTATATGGTTTCTTGTGCAAAATGGAATCCTTATTAGTTGTAGAGCATGAATGGTTAGTGGTTGGACTATATGGCATAAGTTTGGGCTACTGAAATTGGGTCCAAAGGAGGGTAAATGACCACACATTAGGACTGTCGAAACTCAATCGTGGAGGTTCAGTTAACAGGAAATTCTGACAGAAACTTGTAGCTTCAAAATCTCGATCTTAGGGTGCTTATTTCGGTTGGAGGCCAATCTATCAAATGGAGTACTTGGACTACTCTACAAGTTTACTTAAAGGAGTTCTACGAGTTGAGATGGAACATTTTGAGCAATTGAGGTATGAACATGTCAGTTTGGAAGAAAGAAAGAAGAACAGAAGAAACAGAGACAGCAGGAGCCATGCTGTCGCCGACTCTCACGCATGCCGGCCAGCGCGACGGCCACGGCCGCGCCACGCCGCCTACCACGAGCCAAGCTGGATGTCATGCACGGTGAAAGATCGTAATGGTTCTACTCCCACGCATATCCGTTTCACCCTGCCACTTTACACCGCCGGGAGCTGAGCTCGAGCAAACCAGCGCCGCCGCCGGTCAACTCAACCGTGCCGCCATCTCCCCTCACGTTTTCACCCGTCAGCAGCTTCAAATAGCCCCGCCATGACGCCCTCAACCCAACCGAGGTTCATCTCCCCGTCGGCAAGCCAGTAATCACCGCCGTACCGGTCCGCCCGCCGCCACCACCATCCTCCGGTGAGCTCTCTGTGCCGTCCGATTCTCTTCGATGTTTGGATCCTAGTCGCGTTGCTGGGTTGTATGGGAGCCATAGGAGGAGGCCGAGGACCGTGTTGTGCCGTCGCCGTGCGAGGCCACGGCCGACAGCCGGCCAAGCCGCCTGCCGTCGTGGAGAGGCCATCTCCGGCCGTATCCCGGGGGGCCGCCGCCGCCCACGGGTGCGCCGCGGCCTGGGGATGCCTCCCCGGCCCGACCCCGTCGCCGGCGAGCCGGCGATGGATGCAACTTTAGTAAAGGAAATAAAAATGGTGGGTTAATCTTTTCGGGTTTTTGTGTGTTGGCTTGCAACTTTATCATGATAAATTGTGTAGTCACTGTTGTCTTGCAACTTTATCATGAAGGAAAGTTGCATAGTATTGTATTCAAAAGTTTGCATCTCTAACTCCTGCATATACTGAATTGTAGACGTCGAAACTCCTGAAGTGGGATTCGTGGAATTCAGCTGGAGATGGATAACGTCCGCGAAATGTTGAAGTGCCTCTTTTACTAAAGGGGTTTTCCGAAGAACTAACCTTTGTTGATCCCAGGCAAGCCCCGGTGCATTTATACCTATCTATTTTGTAGTTGTTATTTCATGTGTCCAACTATTGGTTAATTTCTATACGAATGCATTAAGTCTAGGAATTGTTTGAAACCCATTTTTGTGCATGATCCTACCTTGTTATAAGGACATCTTTGCCACTTGTTCAATGATTAGTAATTAACCCATGCTTAGCAATTCTTAGGTGCTTAAAGTAACTTGGTTACTGAACCTTAAGATAATTCGTTGGGTCATACATGATGGATATGGAAAGATAGCTTGGAAGTTTTGAAAAGCGGACAGAAGCTAGAGATGTAGTTCTGTCTACTAGATTAATTTGGTTAAGGCCCGATCATTGTCTTAACCTTTGATCAAGTGAATGTCACCTGGTTGCTTACTGGGTATGGGACCAGTAAAGCCCGGTAGGTTAGTAGACTCTCCGATCGGGAATATTTCGTACCCGTGCTTGACGTGCTGGAGATTGGCAGGGGCGTAGCCTGAAACTCACATGGAGATCAGGCCAGGCGTGGGGTCCCATGTGGGGGTGCATCCCTGGGTTCGGGTAGTCTTATTCCCAATCTTTGGGTATACTAATCGAAAGGTCGTTATGTACGACCTGGAGAGTTGTACATAACTGGTGATCAGGGTGCTCTCCTGCAGGATGTAATTTGATCCGGATCGCCGCAATTCTCGGTTATGAATGCACTTGATCACTGTTGAGCATCGTAGTGTAATCTCATGAATGCAATGTCTTTCCAAATTAATTTGTTGTATGACTTAATTTCCTACTGTTTGCAAAGGTATTTCTTTTTCATCATCTAGACTGGTTAGGTAATAACTCAATTGAAATAAAAGACAAAGTTAAGGTTTCACTTTTAGTAAGCTCTTTTGGCAAAATGTGAGTCAGCCAGTGCACTAAACAGCTGTCATGCAGTTCCAGAAAAGCTATTGTATCTCAGGGGATCCTTTGTTGTTGTTTTCAGAAACCCAGCAGAGACCCACCGAAGAGGAAGCTCCGAAGATCTAGGGTATCTTATGAGTCTCATGATACTCTAGAATAAACTCAGATGTTTAAGTACTTACCCCGGACTGGTTTATATTTAACTCTTAGTAAGGGGTTAACTTGCACTGTTAAGTTTCTTCAATCTATGGTTGTAATATATCGTACCTTCAATATATTTATAAAAATGTAATGTTTGTTGATGCTATCCCATCGTGGAAGCGATCCTGATGTTTGGCTATGGAACACACCGTGGAGGTTTTCAAGGAGTTCTGTGAATAGAACCCTTGACGGTGTTGGGATACGAGGTAGGCTACACTAGCGCAAATCAAAATTTCTACCGTGTATAACCAGGAAGAACTGCCGTATAAGGATTAGGGGATTACCACTCGACGCACTACTGGTGCGGAAGATGTAGATATGCGTCGATGCAGTGAAGACGATCACATAGTCGTACGTAGTCGATCAACGTAGTCATACGTAGTCGATCACGTCACGTCCAGCAGCTCCTCAGCAGCTCGTCCATGTGCAGCAAGATCGCCTCCGGTGCCGCGGCTCGTCGTGGCTCGTCGGCGGCTCGTCGATGGCTCGTCCAAGTGCTGCAGGCGCAACACCTCCAAGGTATCCACACGTGCAGGGAGGAAGCGTCGCAAGCCGGACTGCTAGATCCGCGAGTTGCAACAGGCGAGGGCGTGGGAGGCGCGGCAGGTGTGTTTCGCCAAAAGGTGTAAACCCTAGGGCGCCCCCACCCCTCTATTTATAGAGGTTCCTGACGGGCCTCTGGGTCCGAGGCCCATTAGTACTTCTAAACCTAATCCAACTCGGATCAGATCCGAATTGGGCTTCCAGCCCCTTAAGTGTGTGACCCTGTGGGTTCGGATACGTATAGACATGGCCCGAGTACTCCTACTCGGCCCCATAGTCGGTAGCGGCCTCTAGCAAGACGTGCCAACTCCTATACGCACACGAAGATCATATCAGACGAACCATCACAACATAATATACATGCTATTCCCTTTGCCTCACGATATTTGGTCTAGCTTCAAGCCGACCGCTCTTTCTCGATCCTGTGATTCGGAATCCCTTTGTAGGTTAACTCTTAACCGTACGTAGCATGGCCATGCATTTTTGGATCCGATCACTCGAGGGGCCCAGAGATATCACTCACAATAAGAGAGGGGCAAATCCCATCTTGATTGACCATGTCTCATAGCATGCTTCTTGACAAACCTGAAAGCTACCTTTATAACTACCCTGTTACGGCGTAGCGTTTGATAGCCCCTAAGTAGGTCGATCCACATCTAGAATACATGCGTCAATCTCAGGTCTAAGGACAAAGCATATATGTTGTTTAAAGAGAGAACTACTTCTCGTGTTGGGTCAGTCCCAGCACATGTCTCCATATGTGTCCACATTATTAGTTCAACATCTCCATGTCCATGACTTGTGAAACATAGTCATCAACTAATACATGTGCTAGTCTAATATTCATGTGTGTCCTCACATGAACTCCGACTAGGGACAACTTTAGAATAACCATACAAGTAAAGAGTTTCACATACAATTCACATAATTGCAAATCAATTCAAGTAGCCTTTAATGGATATTCAATGAACACAATATACAAATCATGGATACAAATGGAATATCATCATCTCTATGATTGCCTCTAGGGCATACCTCCAACAGACGGACTACCGGACTTACACTGTTTTAAGTGCGTTTTGGATAATTGTTGCTCTGACAGTAATTAGATGCACTTAAGCCAGTTTAAGTTGGGCGGTTCCACCACATCCGCCGACCCCAGCACTCAGGGTCGGGCAAGGCGGAGCCTCCCTCGGGGTCGAGTGAGGCGGAGCTACCCTTCCGCAGGGTCGGGCCCTGCCAACCCCAAGCCTCGGGGTCGGGCGAGGCGGAGCTACCCTCCCACAGGATCGGGCTCTCCCGACCCCAAGCCTCGGGGTTGGGCGAGGCGGAGTATCGCTCAGGGGTCAGGCTCTCCCAACCCCAGGACTCGGGGTCGGGCGAGGCAGAACTACCCCTCCGCAGGGTCCGGCGCTCCCGACCCCAGGACTCAGGGTCGGGCGAGGCGGACTTCCACTCAGGGTCAGGCGCCTCGAAGCTCCTCCCTCAAAGGGTCAGGCTCAGCCGACCCCTGGACTCAGGGTCGGACTCGCTTCGGACTCGGCGGCCCCAGTCAGCATCCAAATCAGTCTCGACTTCAAAGCGGTTCCCGCACGGACTCCGCAACGCGACAAGAGTCTACCAAGATTTTCTTGCTAGAACCCGAGTTGAACTCGGGCATGACGAGGACGTTGACTCCGACTCATCCTACTCACCAGAAAAACCATTATCTGGTCCAGCCCAAGGGTTGGTAATAACTTCAACACCACAAGGCAGATTTGTCCACTGGCCAGGATTGCGACCATCTTTCCTCGACCGTGACTACGACTCGCGCCTCGTCGCCCATATAGACAACCTGCCATATCAAGAGGGCGTTCCACTTACATCCAACCATGAAGAAAGCTATACAGAGATCGCTACGTCCAGTTCCGGAAGCTATTACCCGGACAGCGAGATACTGGTTATCACTCAGAATAACAACCCGGGTACTAGCTAGAATAGAACCCCCAGGCGACTAGCACAAGTCGACAACATCTCTGAAGATGAATCTACAGCCGACAATGAAACTCCCGAACAGCGCAACCAACGAAGGGCGCGCAATACCACTCGAGCTGAGCGCCGACAGTTGATGGCTACAAATATCCCTGTTACAAACCTTGAACGGGCTTTCAACGCAGTTGAGGCTCAGGAGCACAATACTCCACTCGTGGCTATCGCTTCAATCAACCTTTTGACAACACTGATGCCTCAATATAAGGATAACGCAGCCACAGCTCAACTCGTGCAGCGTGGCAACAGACTAATCGCACAACTCGCGGAGCAAGCTTACAAGCTGCTTGACAAAGAATCACCAATCCCGTCCGTTCCTTGCATTACGGACGGAAGTAGGGAGGTTGCCGATAAAAATGTCGCCCCTCGAACGATCATGCAGTCAACCAACCCCGGCAACACAGCCAAGGTCCAAGCAAGCATAAAGCTCCTACTCAACAGAAGGATGTGGGTGAAGCCAGCTGTACCAACTCGGTTAAAAGTATTCGCCCCACTCGGAAAATTCGCGAGATGTCCAACATCAGCGATCTACGAGAAATCCTCAACAGTCGGCGCGAACGGGAAGTCGACAGCTACAACCACTTTCCTGCTTTCACAAACCGGGTAATGAAAACAAAATTACCCGAAAAGTTCAAACCGACCGGCATTACCAAGTACGATGGCAAGCAAGATCCAGTTCAATGGCTCCGCTGTTACTCACTAGCCGTCCAAGCAGCCAGAGGCAACAACGACACCAAAGTCATTCATTTCCCCATATGCATGGAACCCGCACCACTGACCTGGCTCGAGTCACTCAAACCCAAGTCCATCGACTCCTGGGAAGACTTGACAAAGGCTTTTACCAACAACTTCGCCGGCTCCATGGCTAGACCAGGCAACAAGATCGACTTACAACAAATTAAACAGAAAGAGGGCGAGACCCTGCGCGACTATCTATGACGGTTCTTCGAAAAGAAGGCTACCATAGTAGACATCTCCGAAGCAGACGTCATCGAGTGCTTCCAAAACGGACTCTATGATCGACGAACATACCAAGACTTCGGTCGCCGACGGCCAGCCGATGTCAAAGAACTCAAACTCATGGTGCAACAGTGGGCCGATGAAGAAGACAAAGAACGCGAACGGTTCGGTTCCCACCGTAACCGTGGATGCGACAACACCCACAACAATGACACAGATAAAACTCGTCATAACGATGCTCGGAATTCCTATCCAGGTAATCATAATCGCAAAAGGAAGCCCGACAACACTGTTGCTGCCATGACCAGCTCCGGGAAAAAGGGACAGCGCAGAAACGACGACGTACCAACCTTCACGGAGCTACTCAAAAAGCAGTGCCCATGGCACCCGACTAGCAAGCACTCCGCACTGGACTGTTACAGCATGCGTCGAGTCATGCAAGACTTGCCCGCACCACCAACTCCTGAAGAGTACGCCAAAAACAGAGATAAGGGTAAAAACAAAGCCTGCAACGATGAAGATGAGGACGGTGATTTCCAACCAGCCTCAAAAACCGTCAACGTCATTTTTGGTGGCATTCCTGGCACAGCATCCAAGCGAGCCAACAAACTCGTACTTAGGGAGATCATGGCCATCGAGCTGACGGACCCTACACCGCTAAAGTGGTCGGAAGTTCCAATTTCTTTCAGCAGGAAAGATCAATGGACAAAATTTTTAGAACCCGGCCGTTTTCCACTAGTCTTGGATCCGGTTGTGGCAGGTTCAAAGTTAACCAAAGTACTCATCAACGGCGGGAGCGGCCTCAACGTTATCTTCGCCAAAACATTAAGGAAAATGTGCCTCGACGTCACTAAAATGCTTACCCCAACAGACTCACCTTTCTACGGTATTGTGCCTGGAAATGCGCCCATACCACTGGGACAAGTTGTCCTTCTAGTCACCTTCGGAACTAAGGAACATTACCGCACCGAGTACATCAGATTCGAAGTCGCCGACTTCGAGACTTCTTATCACGCCATACTCGGACGGCCAGCACTAGCCAAGTTTATGGCCATACCTTACTATGTCTACCTGGTACTCAAGATGCCAGGTCGCAAAGGAGAGCTCACGCTACGAGGAGATCTCCGGAGATCCTACGAATGTGACACCGAAGCCGTGGAAATTGCTGCGACTACTCAATCTCCTAGTCCCATGCAGAAGGTCTTCAATGCTTCAAAGAAACTCCATCCAACTGAACTCGAGATCCCGGAAAACAAGTTGGGCTCCACAAAGGTGAAACCCGCCAATGAGCAAGACTTCAAATCGATCGACCTCCAGACCGGTGATCCTTCCAAGACAGCCCTGATCGGAACAGGGCTGGATCCTAAATAGGAATTCGCGCTCGTCAGTTTCCTTCGGGCTAACCACGATATCTTCGCTTGGAAGCCGGCCGACATGCCAGGTGTGCCCAAGGAACTGATCGAGCATTCTCTCAACGTCGATCCCAAAGCTACTCCGAAACGGCAACGACTACGCTGGTTCGCTCAGGACAGACGCGATGCCATCAAAAAAGAGTTAGCCAAGCTACTCGCGGCAGGATTCATCAAGGAAGTTTTCCATCCTGACTGGCTCGCCAATCCCGTGCTTGTTCGTAAGAAAAACAACGAATGGAGAATGTGCGTCGACTACACCGACCTCAACAAACACTGCCCGAAAGATCCTTTTGGGCTACCCCGGATTGATCAAGTGGTTGACTCCACCGCCGGGTGCGCCTTATTATGCTTCCTCGATTGCTACTCCGGCTATCATCAGATAAGCCTCAAAGAGGAAGATCAAGCCAAAACCGCGTTCATCACGCCCTTTGGAGCTTTCTGCTACAAAACAATGTCCTTCGAACACAAGAACGCAGGAGCAACTTACTAAAGGGCTATACAGATGTGCTTCGAAAAGCAGCTTCATCGCAATGTCGAAGCTTATGTTGATGACGTCGTCATCAAAACAAGACACCGGGAGGAACTCATTGCCGACTTGGAGGAAACTTTCTCCAGTCTCCGCGCTTCCCGATGGAAACTCAATCCTACCAAGTGCGTCTTCGGAGTACCTTCCAGCAAACTACTCGGGTTCATCATTAGCCATCGCAGCATTGAGGCCAACCCGGAGAAGATATCTGCCATTACAAACATGCAGGCACCAGCCAGCATTAAGGATGTGCAAAAACTCACAGGCTGCATGGCCGCTCTCAACCGGTTCATCTCGAGACTTGGAGAACGGGGACTACCCTTCTTCAAGCTTCTCAAATGCCAGGACAAGTTCAAATGGACGGAAGAGGAAGATCAGGCTTTCACACAACTCAAAAACTTTCTGTCAAAGCCTCCTGTACTCACCGCTCCCTCGCCGAACGAAGACTTGCTCCTATACATCTCCACTACTACTCATGTCGTCAGCACGGCAATAGTAGTCGAACGGTCTAAACCGGGCCACGCTTACAAGGTCCAACGACCTGTCTACTTCGTCAGTGAAGTACTCTCGGACTCCAAAACTCGGTATTCACCCATACAAAAGCTATTATATGCTATTCTGCTCACCTCCCGGAAGCTGCGCCATTACTTCCAAGAGCACAACATCACAGTCATCTCCGACTTCCCGCTTGGCGAAATTCTCCATAACAGAGATGCCACGGGTAGAATCTCCAAATGGGTAGTCGAACTCAGAGCTCTTACTTTGAGCTTCAAGCCAAGGACAGCCATCAAGTCTCAGGCTTTGGTCAACTTCATAGCCGAGTGGACCGAAAACCAAGTTCCAACTCCAGTCGAACGACCGGAGCATTGGGTAATGTACTTCGACGGATCCCTCAAACTTGAAGGGGTCGGCGCAGGCGTCTTACTCATCTCCCCCAAGGGAGACCAACTCAAGTACGTGCTGCAGATATTCTGGGAAGCATCCAATAACGAAGCCGAGTACGAAACACTGCTACACGGCCTTCGCCTCGCAATCTCCCTCGGCATCAAACGACTACTGGTGTACGGCAACTCCCTAGTCGTCATAAACCAAGTCAATGACGAGTGGGACCGAAACAAGGACAACATGGACGCTTACTGCAAAGAAGTCCGTAAACTGGAAAATAATTTCTTCGGCTTGGAGTTCCATCACATCGTCCGTGACAACAACGTTGCCGCCGACGTCTTATCCAAAATGGGCTCAACTCGTGCAGAAGTTCCAGCAGGAATTTTCGTACACGAACTACGCAAGCCATCCATACCTGAACAGGTCACACCGCCAGTAGTCCCGACTAATGACGTCTCCTGAGAGATCATGATGATAGAAGTCGACTGGAGGACACCCTTCATCGACTACATCAAAGATCACCAGCTACCATCCGACAAGAATAAAGCTGAGCAAATCTCCCGATGAGTAAAGAATTACGTTCTAGTCGGAGACAAGCTCTACAGGAAAGGTGCATCATCTAGAGTACTCATGAAGTGCGTCACCAGAGAAGATGGCCAAGAAATCCTAGAAGAGATTCACCGAGGAATCTACGGCAACCACGCCTCTTCGAGGACACTAGTCGACAAGGCTTTCAGAGCAGGGTTCTACTGGCCAATGGCTCTGGCCGACACCAAGCAACTAGTCCAGAAATGCAAAGGTTGTCAATTCTTCACAAAACAGCAATATGTGCCGGCTTACAAACTAGTCACAATACCTCCAACATGGCCATTTACCTGCTGGGGGCTCGACATGATTGGCCCGTTACCAACTGCGCCAGGAGGATTCAACAGAGTACTCGTGGCAATTGACAAGTTCACCAAATGGATCGAGGTCAAACCGGTCACTTGCCCCAAAGCAGACCGAGTCCTCGACTTCTTGGATGAAATCGTACATCGCTATGGTTTTCCCAATAGGATTATCACAGATCTCGGGTCAAACTTCAATAATCACGACTTTTGGGAATATTGCGAGAACAGCTGAGTACAGTACACCCGTGTCCCTCAGAAGACGAGTACTCAAACAGCATTACGACTACATGACACTCGGGACTACTACAAGCCAAGCTTAGCCTACATGTCGGGGGCTCCGACTACTCCGACCCCAGGACTCGGGGTCGGGCGAGGCGGAGTTCCACCCTCGAAGGGTCGGGCGCATCCGACCCCAGGACTCGAGGTCGGGCGCGGAGTTCCACCCTCGATGGGTCGGGCACAGCAGAGTTGCAATACTTCGGGATTCAACAACACTCTTCGCAAGACAACGACAACAAATCCAAAAAGCTTGATATTCAAAAGTATCAACATACTCGGGACAAGAACAAGGGTACACACAAAAAGCTCAAAGTTCTTCTAAGGAGACGAACTCCGACATCTTGGCTGCAATGGGCTCTGCCTTCTCAAGGTACTGCGCATAGGCCTCCTCTGTGCAGTTGCGAGCCACGCCATCACCAGCTGCCGCCAAGTCTGCCCTCGGGTAGTAGAACTTCACAACTGCAAGAACCTGTTTGCAAACATTCTTGCAAAGTCCCGCTACTTTACTCGAGGCAGCTCTTAGTCGCTCTACTAGCGATTGCGGTCATGCGCCTTCCTCCACGGGGGCTATGGCATTCACCAAATCTTCGGTCGCTCCAGACAGCTCTCGGAGTTCGCCCCGAAGTTTTCCCAAGGTCTGGGCATGATCTCCGCTCGCCACCATGGCCATGGCAAGCATCACACCATTTTGCATCTTTCGGTCTTGTTGATGCTCGCAAGCAGCCTGTGCTTCCATGAGCGCAGCCCGAAGATGCTCGGCTTCATCTGCCACTCGGTCATGAGCGTTCCTCCAATCAATAACTTGGCTCCTTGCAGCCACCTCCTGCTTCTTGAGCTCTACAAAGCACAAGAACTCAGGTCACATCCAACTACATTTGGACACACCCAAAGTAGTCGCCATGCTTACCTTGATACTTCTTGTTCAAGGACTTGTAGTGGCTCTCCAGTTTCTCCTGCAGAACGGCGTGATCCGCGTGTTCCACGGCAAAGGACTTCGCCCCGACTTCATGAAATCGTAGTGCTTCTGTCAGACGGGCGCATTCCTGCTCCAGCTGATGGCTTCTTTCCTGAAAAGATCCGAGTATGCTATGGTGAGTTTCACGCCTCACGACTACTCGGGTCATGCAGTAACATCAGCAATATCCACCTGGACGCCCCGGAACACATCCATGGCCCTCTGGAGCTCCAAGTCAGAAGGCGGGCTGAGTACTGGCCTTTGGGTACTCTCCACAAGATGAGGAATCGCACCCAGAGAAGCACCTACAACATTCACCATATCAGCTACCGACTATGATTACAATAACAAATTACAGACACTTACCTGGAGCAGTCGATTGTCTGGATTTCTCAACAACAGCCAGCACTTTGCCAGAGGATGATGATAGGCCGGCGCTCCCCGAGCCTGATGTAGCAGCGGGTTCCTCCACTGAGCGAATCACGTCTCGAAGCATCGACATAGTAGCTCCAAGACGGCCATCATCAACCTCGGGTATTTCTTCAACAATGAAGTCCTCCAGCGAAATAGATGTTGTAGTCAAAGGTTTCGGCACTATCCCTGTCTCTACAGGAATAGTTTCCTCTGCACCTCTGCACCACAAAAGTGTTACTACATGAGTTCAAGACACTTCAACATCATTCAAAAAGAAAAAGAAGGCTCACCAGGTTGAACGTGGCGGCAGTCGCACACGCTTCTTCTCGGCGACAGGCGGCCGAGTATTCGGAGCCGCAGGAACAGCCGCTGGCACCGTCTTCTCACCAAGACCTGCAAAATCGAAGTCAAGACCAACAGTACTACTCAATTGAAAACAATCAGAAGAGACAACGCTTACCACTGGCGATCACATTAGACAGCAAAGTGCCAGTAGCAAGTACTGGTGACACCTCCTTCGCTCCGCCAGCAGGCAGCCCAAGAACCGCTTGGTCGGCAATGGGCGGCATGGCAGCCGGAGGAGTTGGCGCAGTTAACTCGGGGGCTACCATAGTTTCTGTTGATGGTACCCTCTCCAGCACCGTGTCAACAGCCGCATCACCGACTTCAGGGTTGGACGCGGCTATTTCTTCAGAGACAGCCTCATCTACAGTCTTCGCGAACCAAGACAATATTCACCACATCAATAACGCATCTCAAGTTCATCAGTAATATACAAGTTATCGACTACATACCTTTGTACCCCGAGACTTTTCAGTGGTTGAAGCAGACTTAGCTGCAGCCATCATGCGGACTACTCTGCGTCTCTTGACAGGAGGAGAAGGCTCGTCCTCCGACTCCTCGACAACAGCTTCCGACTCTTCTTCCAACTGTGCCACGTAGCCGGCAAGAACTCGGGACTTCTAAACAACAAATCGGTGTCAGCAACAAGAATCACAAGTCAAAAGAAAACAAGTCAGGAGGGAAATACTTACCACCTCTGGCTCGTACCAGGATTCATACTGGAGAAGGGCTGCAGGGATTACTGGTACTCCCTAATAGTTCCTGAAAAATTTAGTCAGCAGCGCCTCCACGTCATCGTCAGATATGTCCTCATCAGACATACGAGATGGATCCTTCAGACCTCCGTACTCACTTCCCGAGTGAGCGCATTTTTGAAGTGGCTGGACCCTTCTCTTCAGGAAGCTGGCTGCCACGTTGATCCCAGTCAAACCGAGTACCTTCAACTCGGTGATCTGCTGCATCAGAAGATCAAGCTCAGGGGTGTCCTCGGGCTCGCTTATCCAATTTTCCGCATGCTTGGGCACGTGACCAGTCACCACAGGCAAGCGAGGATCATGGTTCCCGATGTAAAACCACCTTTTCTTCCAATCCCCATGGGAGTCGGTCAGATTATACTCAATATATGCATTCGAGTTCCTGAGTTGGAACCCGGCGCCTCCAAAGACTTCCGTCCGCTGGGCACTCGGCTGAGGCTTGCAACGGAACAGTTTCCTAAATAGCTCGAGACTTGGAGGTACTCCCAGAAAAACTTCGCACAGATGTACAAATATAGACATGTGCAGTACTCCATTGGGATTCAAGTGGACGAGCTGAAGATTGTAGTACTCAAGAATACCTCTGAAGAAGTCGGAGGTGGGCACGTCCAGTCCCCTTTCCACGAAGTGAGCAAGCATCACCGTCTCGGCGGGATGTTCCTCAAACTGCCACGCATTGGGAAACGCGGGGCGCCACTGCACAATTTCCTTCGGCTGAAGGAGCTTGGCATCAACTAGCGCCTGGACTGCTTCCTCCTTCATCACCGAGTGTTGCCAAGTTACCCCAGGAGGCGGCGGAGCAGTCTGGTTCGTCGGCCCCACCTTCGGCGCCGGCAGCACCAACTCCTTCCCCTTCTTGGATCTGACCTTGCCCATCGCCGGAGCCTTGCCTTGGATCTTCTCGGGTTTCTTGCCCATCTTCTTGGAGCGCATTCGATGGACTCAACCTTAAGTTAAGGAAGAGGCTTCCACTCGGATCTAACTCAAAAACAAGCGGCAATGGTGGAGGCGGCGGCACTGGCGGCGGCGAAACAGCGAGCGAAGGCGCAGAGGAGGAGGAAGAACAAATCTAATGCCCCTGTGGCGTCACAGTAACAAAAAAGGGCCTTTCCAGATTTATCTCCGCCAGCTCCGGTTTTGACGCGTCAGTTGCGCAACGGCTAAATTAATCACGTATTAATCACAATAAACACCCAACGGCTACTGCATTCAACGGATTGATGACCACTTCAATGACAGGAATCGCCTAAGTGCTCGGGGGCTGCGGGTACCGTACCCGTTGGTTAGTTTTTTCTTTTTCAAGATCTCCGAGGGTAAAATGGGCAAAAGCTGGTTTGACCCTAAGCCTGAGTCTTCGACTCAACCTAAGGCTCGGGGGCTACTCCATATGGAGTGCGATTGACATCGCACTACCATATAAAAATTACTCGGGACGGAGACAACTCGAAGCTGCAGAAAGAGTACCTTCCAGCCACGCGACAGTACTCGAGCACTTCAGTCTGCAAAAACTACTCGGATAGTGCCTGCAGTGCCCAAGACTATGGCGCACGACTACAAAGTACTCGGGGGCTTGTCGGGACTACTCCTCAGACCCACGAGTAGGCCTTGGACAGCCCACTAAGGGATTTACTCGGACATGATCAGAACAAGGATAGCCGTATCCTTCTCGAACTAGTCTTGTATGTTTATGGAAAACTACTCGGGCCGTTACCGAGTAGAACTCTGTAATAGTACCCGACTAGGACTCAGACTTGTAACCCTACCCTCCCGAGTATATAAGGCCGGGCAGGGACCCCCCTCAAACACGAATCCTCAGGACTAGAACATACATCAATACAAACCAACACACAGGACGTAGGGTATTACGCGATCTAGCGGCCCGAACCTGTCTAAATCGTGTTCCTTGCATCACCATTGATTCCTTGATTCTCGACGACCCTTACCGCATAAAAGACCACCTAGGGAACACCTAGGCGGGTTGCCGGTCTAAAACACCGACACCATCCTCCTGGTGATGAGTCCTCCAAGAACTAGAACATGCTATTACACCTAATAGCTAGTAAAGAAGCTGGTAATGAAGATTACATAGTTGCTTGGATCATCACAGATTGGTACGCAGACCATTAAATACATTAAAGTGACAACACATATGGCTCCAGCCGTGTTATCGTACGCGCGACACGCAGGTCACGAATGAGTTACACACATGCATCACATTCACAAAGGGGCCATACTGATCACAAGATACATACATCCTGCAAAATAGAGTTAGGCGTTCTAACGTTCCAAACTTTGGAGGCCCGAAACTTCATCTTCCAAGCCGAATTTGGGAAATCTAATTTCATCAAAAACGATGAAGCGGTTGAATTTCATGTGTAACTTTTTCTGTAGATCAATTTTCATATAAAATTTGCCCCGATCCGAGATCGTACCGAAAAGTTCTGGCTGATTTACCGAAGCACACACACACGGCAAAATCCCAACCCGGTAGTAGATCCAATCTACTATAGCACATCTCATGCGCCTAGTGTATGAACCTGGATTTCGTTTCGACCAATCACATTGATCTTCGCTCGCTGCAACTAGTATTACGTGTATCACTTAACTCCGATGGCGGAAATTCGACCGGTAGGAGTATGTCGTTACACAACCATTACAGCAAAAACACGAAACCAGGACATAGATCAAACTAAAAACTCGCATATCTCTATATGCACATATCTCAAATCCAAAACTAAACAGCTATGGCTCTGATACCACTGTTGGGATACGAGGTAGACTATACTAGCGCAAATCAAAAATTTTCTACTGCGTAAACTAGGAAAACTGTCGTATAAGGATCACGGGATTACCACTCGACGCACTGATGCGGAAGAAGTAGATTTGCGTCGATGCAGCGAAGTTGATCAGCGTAGTCGTACGTAGACGATCATGTTGACGTCCAGCATCTCCTCAGCAGCTCGTCCACGTGCAGCAAGATCACCCTCGTGCCGCGGCTCATCGTCGTTCATCGGCGGCTCGTCCAAGTGTTGCAGGCGCAACACCTCCAAGGTATCCACACGTGCAGGGAGGAAGTGTCGCAAGCTGGACTGCTAGGTCAGCAAGTTGCAACAGGTGAGGGCGTGAGAGGCGCAGTAGATGTGTTTCGCCAAAAAGGTGTAAACCCTAGGGCGCCCTCACCCCTCTATTTATAGAGGTTCCTAACGGGCCTCTGGGTCCGAGGCCCATTAGTACTTCTAAACCTAATCCGACTCGGATCACATCCGAATTGGGCTTCCAACCCCTTAAGTGTGTGATCCTATGGGTTCGGATATGTATAGACATGGCCTGAGTACTCCTACTCGACCCAATAGTCGGTAGCAGCCTCTAACAAGACGTGCCAACTCCTATACGCACACAAAGATCATATCAGACGAACCGTCACAACATTATGTACATGCTATGCCCTTTGCCTCATGATATTTGGTCTAGCTCCAAGCCGACCGCTCTTTCTCAATCCTTTGATTCGAAATCCCTTTGTAGGTTAACTCTTAACCGTACGTAGCATGGCAATGCATTTTCGGATCCGATCACTCGAGGGCTCCAGAGATATCACTCTCAATCAGAGAGGGGCAAATCCCATCTTGATTGAACATGTCTCATAGCATGCTTTTTGACAAACCTGAAAGCTACCTTTATAACTACCCTGTTACGGCGTAGCGTTTGATAGCCCCTAAGTAAGTCGATCCACATCTTGAGTACATGCGACAATCTCAGGTCTAAGGACAAAGCGTATATGTTGTGTAAAGGGAGAACTACTTCTCATGTTGAGTCAGTCCTAGCACATGTCTCCACATCTGCCCACATTATTAGTTCAACATCTCCATGTCCATGACTCGTGAAACATAGTCATCAACTAATACATGTGCTAGTCTAATATTCATGTGTGTCCTCACATGAACTCCGACTAGGGACGACTTTAGAATAACCATACAAGTAAAGAGTTTCACATAAAATTCACATAATTGCAAATCAATTCAAGTAGCCTTTAAGGGATATTCAAGGAACACAATATAAATCATGGATACAAATGGAATATCATCATCTCTATGATTGCCTCTAGGGCATACCTCCAACACAAATAATGCCACAGATCGAAATGTGAGGGAATTCCAACATATGCTTCACATAGATGGATGAACTCAGCAATGTCAAGAACGGACTTGGGATTAAGGTGTACCAACTCGATATGGTGGTAGTGGAGAAGGCCGCGGAAGAAGTTGCCATACGAGATCCCGAATCCGTGCTCGAAGAACAGCTCGAAGACCACTGTCTTCGTTGTGTCCTCTAACGGGAACTCTTGGCCAGCGGTGGGCTTCCACTCGAGCAGTACCTGCGGCCCGAGGAGGCCACGATTGACGAGGGCTTAGATGTGCTCCTGTGTCATGACGGACTTTATCCAGATGGAAGATGGCTCCGGGGCATTCGCTTGCGCCCTTTCTTCGAGCTCTAGGCCTTGAGATTTGGATCTAATAAAGGCTAGGGTTTTAGTGCGCATATGGCGGTGCGGTGGCTCGGGCAGCGGCGGCACGACGGCTCGGGTAGCGGCGGTGGTGTGCGCGCGAGCGGAATGAGGATTGCGGCGGCGCGACCTAAGGTTCACGAGCGCAGCGGCGAAGTGCTCAGTGGGCTCGAGCTGGCGGCGCTGGGAGTGTTCAAGATGAGATTGAAACGGCTCCGTGACCCCTCACGCTTTTGAAAGGGATGATGGCGTAACTTACGGACGGAAATCACGGGCCTCCCGTTATCGTGGTGCAATGTGCCGGGCAAATTTTGCACCTTTTTCCGTTAGCGTTACGTGTGTGGTATGGAATTTGCGGGATCTCTGTTACGCTTTTAACGGCGTGCCTCTGTGGCTCTGCCAGTCCTTGTCCTCCGGGGCTGGACGCTTAATTCTAGTCAGCGTGCCTACACGGCTCTGCCAGTCCTCGTCCTCAAGGGCTGGACGCTTAATTCTAGTTGGCATGCCTCCGCGGCTCTGCTAGTCCTCATCCTTGGGGGATGGGTGCTTAATTTTACTCGGTGTGCCTCTGTGGCTCCACCAGTCCTCGTCCTCGGGGGCTGAGTGCCTAATTCTACTCGGTGCCAGTCCTCGTCATCGGGGGCTGGGCACTTAATCTACTTGACGTGCCTCTGTGGCTCCGCCAGTCCTCGTCCTCGGGGGTTGAGCGCCTAATTCTACTCGGTGTGCCTCCGTGGTTGTGCCGATCCTCATCCTCAGGGGTTGGACGCCTAATTCAAGTTGCTTCGCCTCCGTGGCCCAGCTACTCCTCGACCTCAGGGACTAGACGCCCAGTTTTCAAGTCAATATGCCTCTGTGGCACCTTAAGTCCCCGAAACCAAATGCAAGTACATAATCTTACTCAGCAACAATTTTATTCCCTGGAAACATCACTAGCAATACATATTACAAGCGACTGTAAACAGCTCTGAGATAACTGACATCCCAGGATAAGAAGCTACAATGCAGAAAAAGAAAAAAACACAATACAAGAAAACCGCGTGAGACACTTCCCCTAGCGGTCTCCTGGACAAAGTGCGGAGTTCACGATACAGCCTCCTCACAAGGATTCTTCTAGCATCGTTACCTCCCGATTTCACCGTAGAGACTACGAAGGGAAGGAGCACCCGAGTTTTCTTCACGAGAATTCTTCTGGCATCAGGCTTCTGGGCGGGTGTCACTCCTATCAAAAACAACAAGCTTCAAGCCTATGAGTGCTATTATCTGGGTCATGGCTCTCCGAACATCCAAAGTGGTACAGTGGACTCGTGAGGGTGCACGACAAGGCTTACCCATATTGGTACAACTCTACAGTATTCATGTGATGCTTAGGCTGACCCACAACTTCTGCTAGGAATCTTGAAGTCGCACAGATGGAATAGTACTCCCGTGAGCAGGAATCTTTGTCGCTTACCAATCATTGCACGAGTCTCTATCTCCAGAGATTCGGACATGTACTTCTGGTCGGCAGGCCTCTGTGGCTGCACCCATCCTTGTGCTCAGGCACTGAGATCTGATTTAAGGGACAATTTCTTCTTCTTCTTCTTGCGACGCCCTTTGTAACCTTCGCTTCTACCTGCTGGATGCCAGCATCCATCAACTTGACACTTATCTTTGCTCTGTGTGTTGGATCTGCACTCACTCGGATTTTCTTCTTTTTTGAGTACCGCGCAGCCTCTCCGTCACCATGACGCCGTCACAGGTTCAGCCGACCTTATTTCAAGCTTTGCTGTGATGACCTCAAGTGCCTGTTCACCTACACATCGCTTGGGGGATTGAGGGATATGGGTATCTCATGGGTCCCCACTGACCAGGGTATTGGCTGGACCTGACAGGTGGGCCCGCCCGACCAAGGCGTGCAGGCCAAGGACATAAAGTTACTTGGAGTACACGTCAAGGCACCAAGACAGCCTGAATCTACCCGGAAATCATGGGACGCGTTTTGCAATCCGACTTAGATTGCTTTACATGTAATTACCGAGTAGATAAGATTCAAACCGACTTGTAACTCTTGGTCGTCAACCCATATTAGGTGGCCAAGGGCACCCCCGAGGGCACCGAACCTCAGATCAATCCTAAGCAATACAATCCACGCACATAGGATGTAGGGTATTACTCTCCGGAGGCTTGAACTTGTCTAAAACCCTCATGTCCCCTTCGTGTTCTCACGATCACCTTCGAGTTCTTGGTTTTGCAATTGCCCTCTCCTACAAATCAACCACTTGGGTAACCCCCTAGTGGATTGCTGGGCTTATAAATCCGACAGGAACACCCCAAGCCGACCGACCTAAGGGTGGCTAGGCCAATCGATGACCTCTGTTTCCCCTTCTTTTTCAACGCACTGGTGGTTGTCTCAAGGTCTTGATTTTCATAAAAACGCACTGAATAATCTTCCGAATCTTCATCAAAATAGTTTCCATACTCAAATTGGGTTGTGGTCAAGAAGGTAGTCACAAAAATGATATATTTGGGTTTAGGTTTGGATACCCATTGAGGTTTGTGAGATTTTCAGTGTTAAAATTCACAATGCATGGACAGAAAGGCTAGCAATAAGAGGTTACACAAAAAGGAATGACCAGCTTCTAAGTCTCATACCACAAAAGTAGATCCTGAATCAATTTACCTAAAAATAAATTTTGCAATCTACGTACCATAAATATTTGCCTTTGGATGGGTAGAGCAATTGCAAAAAGTATTATTGACAAGGTCAGCATGAGCTGTAACAAAAAATAAAAGAGCCTTTGATCCATTTAAAAGAGAGAGCAATAAACAAATATATGGGTCTAAATTATCATAACCTCCACAAAAAGATAACCCGGTATTTATGTCAATTTCAGCTTGTGTTAGAGAGAGCATTAGTTCAATGGTGCAATAACCAAGTACAAAAATTAAACAAAGCAGCAACGATCATCATCTTTCAACATGACAGAACGTTGCTCATCATCTTTCAACATGACAGAACTTAAACCATCACAATTAATCACATATCATTATGTTCAGGTGATGCATATTTTATTTAAGCATGGCATGGTGAAACACACGAACTGAAAATAAATATAAAATAATATAAAATAAAACAGAAAATACTACGCACACACAACACACATGTTGAAATAAATAAAAAGAAAAGAAAAGAAAACTCAAACCCATTGTTCACCTAAACAGCCGTTTAGTCCGTTTAAACAACGTTTAAATGCTAAACAGAGGCCTCCCGTGTTGTTTAGGTCCTAAATGGTGAATTAAACGGTTGGACCGTTTAAACCCGTTTAAACCGTTAAAAACTGTCTAAATAGAATCGAGTTAAACGTGATTAGATGAGCTAAATGACCATTTAATTCATAATTTAGTCAATAGGAGGATTACAACTACCACAATCAACACTAAACTAATAAACATCGTAAGTATATGAAGTGTTGTGGGATTTAGATTTCTTCCAAAAAGATTATTGGTAGAATACTTACATTTTACATTTGTAAATATGTAGACTTTCTAGCATATTTGACTTTTATATACATAAATATGTATATTTAGTAGTATTATACAAAACCGTTTAGGTCATTTAATCCCTTTAAACACCATTTAAATGGCCTAAACGCTAAACAAAGGGTGACCGACTGTTTACCGTTTAGCGTTTAGGATAACATTAGTCAAACCACACATGTGTGTTTTTATTCGTCCCCTTCAGTCTCTAATCTAGGTCATCTTGTTGTGGGTTATAATGTGGCTCTCCCTGCAGTGCATCTGCTTGCTGTTGGTACTCATGATACCCCTGCTCGTAGTGCTCCTACGCTCCACCTTGATACTGATCTAGAGGCACAATCCCCATCATGCCGAACTGATAGGCGATGGTCACGTTGCTATCCTCAATTCTGTCGTTGGCTTGCCTCACAATACATGCATCTTGTAAATTTCTTTGTATATACGTGCCTATGATGCGCGCACTTCTCTGTGGTTGTGATAGGTGGCTGAACTGAGTAGATAATGGAGCATATGGTGGGGGTCCCTGAAAAGGAGGTGACATGCAACCATGGAAAGCATATGGTGCTGGTGGAGGTGGTTGCACCAGCTGCTGAAATTCCGATCGTACTGGATACGCCTGCTGCTGGAGATGTGGTGCATATGGACCTTGTGCCCACGCTTATGCCGGTGCCTTCGACCACTGTTCTTGCTGCCATCCTTCATGGACTGCCTTGTAACTTGGTGCATTCTAAAACTCCGTCTACCAGTAGCTTGAGCTAAGTGGTGGCACTAGTATTTCTGGAGCTGCCTGTGATGATGAGCCTTCTTCTATTCTTTGTCCTCTCTTGTATTTCTTTGCCGAAAATAAAATTCCTTCTTCCCGCCAGTTAGTGACTCCAACTATATATCCTTTCTCCCCGTTGCCACCAATTAAGTGTGTATTTTTCATTGTCCTGGTATCAATGCTTGCTCCTTTAATGAACCAATCAGGGTCGCTTTCAATATCTAGCTTCAAAAATGATGCGATCATAGTTAGGTAGCAACCTGATCCAACAGTTCTGATCCCTGATGTAGCTTCAGCAAGCCATCTGTTTATCATCACCAAAGAGGGGTTAGTTACTTTCTTTCGTACTACCGCACAATAAAGCCAGTTTATCTCGGAGTCATTAATTTTAGTCTCCTTCATTCTTTACGAGACGCGGTGGCTCATCCAAAAATTAAATACTTGCATTATGGGATTGCAAATATTTTTTCGTTGCCCGTTTCCTCCTTTGCAATTTTGTTTCAAAATTCCTTTAAGTCTTCTTCTTCCACTTCTCCATATATTGTGGATTTTGGATTGAAATCCAACAGTGTTGCGATTGCTCCATACATAATAATCTTTACTTCATCCTTTATTCCAAACAATAGGAATGGAATTTCTTCATTTGTCTTCTTGTTCCATTGCATGACCTTTTTCATGGTCATGAACATCTCCACGGCCACATTCTTGTATACACTGACAAGGCCATTAAGAGTGAATTGCATCCACCCAATATTTCCCAAAAGCTTGTAAATATCATCATGAAATCCAATATCCTGAAGAAAGTCATCATCGAAGTCATGGTTGGCGACGATTCTCCCTTCAATATTCTTCAACCGCTCTTCCTCCTCCTTGCTCGGCATGGCTTCGGGAATACCACATGGTTCATCGAACCGCATGGAGGAGCTTCATGTGTTCATCCCACCAAGCAACATACGATCATTGTGTGGTGGCGTCGCGTCGACGTCCATGCCTCGCGGTAACTCGGAGACCGAGTGCTACCATGAAGCGCTCGATGTAGATGATGCTTTGATCGATGAATGAGACTTCTTGGACTTCCTGAAAATTGTTCCAAAGCTCTTCATGGCTACACACTCAAGAAAAATGACTTGCTAGGGTTTCTTGCCGATGAGAAAATTGCACAAGAGCAAGGACTAGCAAGAGGCGGTTGCTGAAAATTTTTTAGTAGCTGGAATTCTTTGTATGATTGGAGTTTCAAAAGTTTTAGAGGCTATTCAGAGGTGTTCTTGGTGTGTTGGACGAAAAATATGATGAACAAGTGAGAGAGGGAGGTACATACAAGGGGGACGGTGCCTGGAGGCTTAAAAAGACATCAGGCTGATCGGCCCGAGGCACACAGGCCGATCAACCTAGTGTCTTCCTAGCTCCTTTCCTCCTCTTCTTTCTTCACATGCATCTTAGAAAATAATTGTACTGAAATTTCAGCACCTCCAATGAAAGGCAACGTCCAAGTAATCTCCTCGACTCCTTTGTGTTGTCACTTTATTGAAAATCATGCACCTATGTGTCATAGCCTTATTGTTTTCTCAATTTCACTCAATGCTATGTCCTTTGTGCTGCAACAAACAAGTATGGCAGGCCACTCTTTATTTCTTTATGCATGTGTGGTAGGTGAGAGTACCTCCATGATTGTTCCCGTGATCACAAATCAAATCATTAGTGTAAATGAAGATCATAAACCCTCCAAATCACGTTTAGATGCTTAATCCTCCTCTAATTTCAAAAATTAAAAATCACCCCAGAGTTAACAATGACTTCAAATAAATATTAGAGGAGTTTTGAAGCATAAAAACATTTGTAAGTCGAAAGGATTTCCGACTACATTAATTTTGGTTGCACCGGTATCATTCATTCTCATGAATTGAGATGAAGCAATTTTGATTTCAACTGCGGGGTAATAGGTTTAGGTTCTAATTTTGGCCAAAAGTGAGAGAGGGATTTTGAAGAAAATAAATAAATATGGCTCAGAAAAATTCTAATTCTCAGAAAACCGATGAGTCTTTCAAGTTTAAGCAAACCAAAATCCTATGGTCACGCGAGCCCTAGCATGTGTAAAAATTTACAAAATAAGAACAACACGGGCTCTATTCGTGTGTTTATCATGAAAACAAGTCAGGCTAAACATCATGGTCAAGATGAAAAATCTGATAGGATAGGGATATGTGGTTCTGGTTTTCCAAGAAAAATCAAATATAAATTGGGATGACTCATGTTATTGGTTTATGAAAAAGAGAGGAATAGAAAATGACTGAGCGAATAAAACTCCAAATATTGTCTTGACCGAAGGTTCCACTTATTAAATGTTCACTAGGTATGACGTAGCCAAATCTGCGACTCACTTACTTGAAACTTCAAATTACTTCAGGGTTGTCCTCCAAGTAGCTTATTTTTGACTTGATGATCGAGTTGCCTCCTGCAAAATGCTTCGTTTATAGTCTATACCTAGACTCTTCAATTCTTCACTTCGGACTAGTGCTCGGTGTCGGCGCTGCAGTTTTTGGCACCCACTTCTTCACCATCTTTGGCTTTGATGCAGGCATAGGCTTGGCTATCCTTTTGGTCTTCACAGGCTGGCGTTCTTCCTTCTTCTGGACAATAACAACTATTTTTGCTGGCTTCTTTTCTTCTGCCTTCTTGTTCTTCTCCTCCTGCTTGACACGACGGTGTGGTGGTATATATTTGCTAGAAATCATGTTGCATACCTCAAAGTGTGGGTGAAACTTGAATGCGCTCATAGTGCCATTAATATCAAACTTGATCTCTCCCTTCCCAACGTCTATGTTTTCTCTTGCGGTCTTTAGGAACGGTCTTCCTAGGATGAGTGAGGATTTAGCTCCTTATCCCATCTTGAGTATCACGAAGTCAATAGGGATAAAGTGATTCCTGATCTTCATAGGTACATCTTCAGCAATGCCTACAAGATAGCGAATGGTGTTGTCCACCAACTCCAGGCACATAGCAGTTGGTTCTAGTTCCGGCAGGCATAGCTTCTCGAACACAACTTTAGGCATGACACTCACACTTACGTCAAGATCACATAATGCCCTTTCGAACATCAGCGCTCCAATTGAACATGGGATGGTTGGATATCCAGGATCTCTTTTCTTCTTAGGAGCTTGGTTAGCGATTGCAGCATTGCACTCTTCTGTCATCTTGATGTGATCTATAGTGAACTGCGAAATCTCTTGCTTGTTCGTCAGGATATCCTTGAAGTAGCGAGCGTAGGTTGGAACTTGTAGAGCCTCCAACAGTGGCATTTTGATGTTCAACTTGCGCACAACTTCCACAAACTCTTCCAATTGTTCGTCAGTTTCACCTAGATGATGGTGTGGTTTCTCTAGCAGAATCTTTGTGTCATCTTGATCAACCATCTCAAACTCTAGCTCTTCTGTTTCAATCTCCAGAGCTGGGGTAGGTGTCTTCTCCTTTGAACTCATATCTGCTTCTGCAGCTGGTTTAGGCTTCCTAACTCCCGCCAGACGTTCTGGATCTTCTATTTCCTTGCCTGAGCGAGTTTGAATAGCTTTAGCTGACTCTAGATTCATCAGTTGTCCTGGAAACTTCCCTTGATTACTTATAAAATTCCCAGCTAACTGTGTAACTTGAGTCTCAAGCATCTTCATCATGTTCATCACTTCCGACCTCTGTCACTTTGCTATCAATATTTTTCCATAATCTTGTCCATAGCCTTGAACTTAGTGATAGTGTCTTTGTTGATCTTGCCTTACTCCTCCATGAACTCCTTCAGCTGAATGTGTAGAGGCACTGTGTCCTGGCGTTGCCCTCGTGGACCTAGTGAATGGTGGACCATTGCCAAGCAATCGTGCGCTCGAGGGAGGTGAGGCCTGGGAATCTGAGTTTGAGGAAGCGGCGAAGAGCATGCTCAGCCAGGGAGAGCGCACGCTGATCTTGTGCTGCCTCTAAATGGAAAATCACCACCTTAGCAACCTAAATCTGCATACGGATGCTACCCATGAATTTGGTACTCCACCGTTTTAGTTCTTTAGCCGTCTCACGCAAGAGATGATCAACTATGTGAAGCGGGTCCGCATTTGGCCTCGGCCTGTCCCAAGTAGTAGTGACCGCATCCAGGTACCCTTCAAACCATGGCCAGAATGGTTCAAATTGAAAAGGTGCTTGGGGTGGAACCCATCATCAAAATGCAGCGACAACGGTGCATGGTCAGAACATCTAGTCGCAAGCACCTGTAACGAGCATCGAGGGAAGGAGCATTCTCAGTCGAGGGAGATGAACGCTCGATCGATATGCTCTAGAGTCGGATGCAGGTGTTCATTACTCCAGGTGAAGAGACGACCTTGCAAGTGGAGTTCCTTAAGATCCAGATCGATAAGGAACCTCCTAAAGTGACCCATCATTCGCCTAGATAGGCGATCATTATTTTTATCTGCGGCTTGATAAATCAAGTTGAGGTTGCTGCAAAGGAACCATGGGCTAGCCAAAGTAGCTCAGAGAGAACGAAGTTCCTGAAGGAACACAACTTTCCCCTCATCATCTTGCGGTCCGTAAACGGTGGTAAGCCACCAAGACTGCAAAAGGTTGGAGAGAGGGGCGACCTTGATCACGACAGAGTTAGTGCCTAAAGCCGAGTTGGAGATCAACCAAACGTTGACATTCCATGCAATAATAATGCCCCCACGGGTGTGGGTAGCCGGAAGTGCGACATAGTCAAACTCCAAACCTAACATATCCAAAATTAGTTGTTTGTTTACAGAATCAAGCTTGGTCTCTTGCAAGCATAATAACGAGACCTTCTCCGACCTAGCAAGCTCCATAATAGTTGTGTGCCTAGCTCGATGGTTCAAGCCGTGCACATTCCAAGTAATCAAGTTTTCATCCATATCAAACATACAACAACGACCATGACCAGGAACAAACAACCCTACTACGAGCACTGTCCTCCGACCACTGGCTCTTCTGGAGATAACTCCCTCATAGCCCCCATGAAGCTCCTCATTCGCAACAATGCAAATCCATGTGAAAGTCGCAAATCGACCACCAAATAGCTCTTGGATAGCTTGGCAGTGGTCATCTAAAAGTTTGACCGCGAACACCTTAATGTACTCCTGAAAAGAGGCTACATTTGGCACTTCATCATTCCCTCCAATGCCCAAGCGCCGCAGGATGACATTTTGGGCATTGGTAGCCGAGTTCGAACTGCGCCCCTTGGAGAGCGTTGTAATGCTGCTGCTGGCGTATGGTGAAATCGGAGGGTGGTGCCTTGGCGCAACGCACGCGTGGCCTTGCCGGTACTACTGGCTCCTGCACAGGCTGCTTCAGGGAGGAGCAAAAATCGGCAACGAGCTCACATAGGCTACCTGGCAAAGCCCAACTGGTATTGGTGATGTTGGTGAGGTCGATGACGAATGGTGGGGTGGAGGAGGGCACCAGGCTTGTGGCGGTGCCCGCAGCAGCGCCTGCAGCAATGCCTGGGCCCGGTGATGGCAGCAAGACAGGACCCTCCCACACAGATTGGGAGGGGGGATCGACCTCCGGGAAGTGCACAATCTCCAAGATGGGGCCGGCAATGGAGGGGCAGCCACGACGTCAGGCCAAAGAAGTTAGAAGTGATGAGAAGCGACCAAACACAACCTGAAGGGGGACATCCCTAAATGTAGTGACCTTTGCACAAGGGGGCGCGAGATCAGCCTTGGAAGACATAGGGTCAAAGGACATGATGGGCAACGGCTCATGCTGCACCGTCGAGTCCGGTTCCAAATCCAGAGGTGACCGTGGTAGGGGAGAAGATTGGAGGGAGTCGGACGCAACCGATTATGCGAGCTTCCCCCTTGCCAGACGCGCCTATGCCACCACCAGCCGCGTGCGTGGAGGTGGCATCCACCGCGAGGCTTGCTGACTAGGCCGTCAATATAGTGCCACCTGCCATACCGTCTTCACCCGTGATGACGATGCTCGTGCACGCCAGATGTGTCGCCCTACGATATGAAGGATGGGGCCATCGCAGAAAGGGCGCCACGACCACCGCCATAAGAAGCAGGGGCATGGATCCCCTGCAACCGCCAGGCCGAGTAGGAGCTATGTTGCGGATTGGGTGCCTGAGTGGCCACCATTGACCCAAATGCAGAGTGCCCATGTTCCACCACCCCGGAACCGGCGCGGCTGCGAAGCCCAAGCAGCCCACTGGGAGCAGTAGCTGATGGCGTGCCCCCACCATTGCCCACGCCGCTGGAAGAGGTCCCACCGACGGGGTTGACACGATGGGGAGCACCACCATCATTGTCAGGGACCCAAGAATCGCCCGACCATAAACCGATGACCTCTCGGATGTTGATAACCGCCCTATAGCGAAGGAAGGGCTGGTTGTTGGGCTTGTTGGCTGGCACCGAGGCGACCATAACTTTCTCCAGAAGCAGTAAATTTGGGTGTATGCAACCCACGGTGACCTTGAATTCCTTGAGGCTTGCTTTAGATTCTGTCTCCGGTGCTAAAGAAATGATATTGCACGAGGAACCGAGAATTTCCTGCGCAGTGCTCTGCAACCAAAGGTGCGACAGTACCCCAACCAAGCCGACCTGCAACCTGAAGTCCATCGATGTGATGCTCGCCCATGCGTCCTACCACCAGCGTCGGAAGACAATCCTGAGGCCACCATCTAGAGCAAGACTGTGAAGGACAAGGAGCATAGCATCAGCATCCCTAAAGACGACCAAGAAATCCTCAGGGTAGTGAGGATAAACAAGGAAAGACCCAAGCTCAACCCCAAAATGGTTCTCCAAGTAGGCTCTAACTTCACCAGGAGAGGTGTCTGTCCTGGAACCAGTGACCAAAGCGACCAGGGCTCTCTCGAGTGCGACCTCATTAGCAACAATCTCCGGCATGCATGGGATCACGCAGAGCTCCACCCTAGCATGCCGGCATTTGGCCTTAGGAGGAGGGGATGCCACCATTGTTGCAATGGGTTCTAGGCTTGATAAAGGGGTCGCCCGCACCGACGGCAAGTCCGGCGCGGGAGGAGTGGTGCACTGGGTGTTGGAACCGACGGCTGTCGACCCAGTCGTGGAGCTGCCACTATGCTGGCTATCATCATATGCAGGATGTTGGTGATGAGGTGGCGATTGGTGGTGTTGAGTGACCTGAGTTGGAGGCTGGGCAGGATGGCCTCGCGGCACCCCCACCCACTGCTAACGAACGGCAACGACTTGAGGAGCCCCGTGAGGGGAGAAGGCAGCGACTTGAGGTGCCCCTCGTTGCAGAGGAATTCCTCGACGACCATCCTGATGGACTTGGAGGCGGCGAGGTGGGCGGCAATCCTCTGCCCGGTGCCCAACCACATGACACCTGTAACATCTCGCCGCGCTTGGGCAACGAGTAGCACATGGTCATCCCCGAAGCAATTGAAGCACAAGCCGACAAGGTCAGCTGACACCGGGTAGTGGGGGTGGGGGCGGCAAGCGCATCGCCCTCCTCTTGCGCGGTCCGGTGACCTCCCACACATCCTCATCCATGGCCGTGGTGCCGCAGGCATGGCCATCGCGCTGAGCTTCTGCCATGAAGCCACCTGGAGCAGGGGTAGGCGAACCAGCCCGTGAAGGCGTGACCTTGGAATTGCTAGCAACATCACGACCTGCCGGTGACCTTGGCTATGCGGAGATGGCCCGAGCTGGCCGGCCGCCGCGCCGAGCATCCACCGTGAAAACACCCACGGCAGTCGGTGGCCGCGGGACCACGACCAACCGAGGAGAGCAGGGTGACACGACCCGGGAATGAGTGACCTTGGATGGATCATCGATGGCCTGGGAAGGAGCAACCTTGGATGGGCCAGCGATGTCTCAACCCACCGGCGACAAGGAGGGCGCCGAAGTCAGCCGTGCGCTGGGAAGAGGGAGAAGTAGAGTGACCGCCGCCGCACAGAGGTAGGAGTGGTTCCACCATGGGCCACCCTCCCAGGGAAGGGGGCACCACCTGCAACCGCCACCGGAGAAGGGCCGGAGCGCCGCAGAAGAGCAGGCGAGGACGATGGCGTCCTCGGGGGGATGGGGACCCTAGATCTGCAGAGAACCTCGCTAAAGGTAGGGGAAGGGGAGTGGACCGGCGACAATGGCGACGCGGAGGTGGGTGACCAAGAAGAAGAGTATGCCAAAAGGTCGCGGGCGGAGGGGATGGAAGGCCCCGCCTCTGACGACCCTGGCTCCGACGACCGCATCATCCCACCGGAGCTAGGGTGGCGTAGGAGGGAAAGGAGGAGGAGGGAAACTCTGGTAGCTCCAGATCCCGATCTAGCCCATCTAGATCCGGCATGTGAGGGGGGAGGGTGAGGGCTGGGCAGTGGAGGGGCAAGAGAGGAGGCCACCGGAGCTGAAGTGGTCGCCGGCGGGAGGCTCTAGATGCCGGGACCGGAGTGGTCACCGGTGGGGCGAGGGGGCGGCTGAGGGGAGAGCTCTCCATGTCACTATCGCCCATGAAATTCTCCATCAAACTCAATACATTCCTGATACTCCCTCTAGATTTTCTTACATGTCACATTAGGTTTGTCCTAAGTGAAACATGTTCAATTTTGATCAAGTTTACAATACCTAATTTGTTTCGTTGAATGCACCTAGGAATATACTTTAATAGCGCATATGTTTGGTAGTATAGTTGTTGTTGTAGTTTTCTATAAATCTGATCAAAGTTGGATAGGTTTGATTTAAGACAAACCTAACATAACATGTAAAAAAAATCGGAGGGAGTAGCCATGGAGCAGGGCTCTAGATTTTGTAGTAGCTCTGTTGACCAACCTAGAGCCGGTGATTAATGGAAGGTGATCTTTCCGTGTAAAGGAAAAGAGAAGTACGTAGTGTGTTGACTCCTGCCAAGAAACGATCCCCAGTTCTTGGGGAATACTCCGAGAGATAATTCTTTATTTGACACTAGACAAATGACCCGTTTCTTCCTTGGCCCTCAAATTTTTTTCCTTCCTTATTTGACACCAAGTTCAACTTTCATTCCTTATACGACACTCTATTGGATTTTCCATTCATGAATCATTAAATGCCCTACGAAAAGACATTTTTGCCCCTGTGGGCCCCACCACCCTTCTCCTTCCTCTCCTCCCCTTCTCCCTCCTCTGCTCCGCACCACACGGGCCCTTCTCCCTCCGCCTGGTCGTGCCTCCCCGTTGCTCCACACCGCCGCCCTTGATCTGGCCGCGCCTCCCCTGTTCCTCCGTGTGCAGGGGCCGGCGACGTCATCGGAGCGGTCGATGCAGTGGGACCGGGCGACGCCGGCACCGTCGTCGCCGGACATGACGCTGCCGGCCGCACTCGACAGCTGCGTGGTTGTGGATGCCAGGGGCAAGCTCCGGCCGCGCGAGATTCGGACCTCGTTCGCCCCCCATGGCGTGCCCCCGTCCCCGTCCATGGGGGACGAGTGGCGATCTCCCAGCGTCGTCGCGCAGCTCATAGGCCTCGACGCGCTCCCGCACAGCCAAGCGGCGGTGGTGGGGGACGGCGCGCACTCAGATGCTACCAGCCCAGCCGCGCTCCAGTGGTCGGCGTCGGAGCGGGTGCCAAGGGACCATCGCACTTCTGGTTCATCGACCTGGCCTTCTTCGAGCGCCTCGCATCGCCGCTCCCACCGCTGATGCAGAGGCTGTTGCCGTCAGCGGCGGCTGCGGCCACGGAGGCTGCGATGATGCAATGGGCACCGCTGAACTTGGCCTACCCGCACGCGTTCTAGAGGCGCAGCCGCATCGACACCCACGAGGTGTTCCTGGACCTCACGAGGCGTGCCGACCGAGAGGCCGCCGGCACACACGGCGAGATCGTGCAGTGTGGAGCAGAGGAGGGAGAAGGGGAGGAGAGGAGGGAGAAGGGTGGTGGGGCCCAAGGGGTAAAATCGCCTTTTCGTAGGGCATTTAGCGATGGTCGGATGGAAAATCAAACAGAGTGTCAATTTGGGAACGAAAGTTGAAGTCATTGTTAAATAAGGAAAGAAAAAATTTGAGGGCCAAGGAAGGAACGGGTCATTTGTCTGGTGTCAAATAAGGAATTATCTCATACTCTGACGTGCATGTGTGAACCGCGTACTGCTACACGGGCACGCGGTCGCTGGATACTCGCTGGTCACCGCTGCTAGTAAGCCCTACTAATTGGGCTGTAACCCAAGTTGTAACCCCATCAACCCATTCTCACAAGGGAAATAAATATAACCCACTCCAATTCGAACCTTCACAATCAGACACCATACCACCCCAACTTTCTAGTGCATAAGTTATATAAACTGATGGCCAAATATGATTACAACCCAATAAGAACCCATTAGGTAGCTGCTAGTAGCCAAACAAGTTGCAGGGTATATAGTTGGCTCAGCCGCACAGGGGAGTGGGCAACACACGCATCCAACAGTGAATCAGAAGAGCAACCATGAACATGATGATGTGCCGATACAAACAGGTTTGGCCATGCTGATTCAGTTAGCTTATGGCATATTGGCATGCAACAATAGTATCCATCGAGTACTGTATAGGCGACAGGTGCTGCTAAGAAGAGCAACCACACTACATACATGTCTAAGCAGTTAGTCTGACAACAGCAACATGTGCTACAACTCCTACACTTCTTCTACTCAATTACCCAGCATCCTTGGCTTAAACTCCTCAAAGCTCACACGTCCATCACCATCCATGTCTGCCTCCCGCATCATCTCCTCCACTTCCTGGTTAGTCACTTTCTCTCCTAAGTTGGTCATCACCTAACAAAGCTGCAGTTAAAACACAAGGGTAACGGACAGTTAACTAGTTTTTCTAAGCCAAAGACTACATCAAATGTATTGTAATGCAAAATTAGAAGATTTCTGAAGAACAAAATTATCTTAGTAACATGACAACTCTGATAAGCTCACCGCACCAAACCTGTAAACTGTGAAGATGGGGCAGAGTATTTAGGCGAAAAGGCATATAACCACACTTTTCAAACTTGATCCTCATGGTTGCAGCCAGATCTTGTAGTGCCACACTTGTCTGCCAAGAAGGGTTATCCATGGCATCCCGAATTGAAACAATCAAAGGCAAGAACATGTATGAAGTTGGTTTCCTATCAGCTGATATCGCTTTTGTAGCCTCTTCAAAAGTTTTAAGAAACTTATCAGCTATGCTCCATTCTTGTTCATTCGGAGAAATTTCTACATGTTGATTTGCATAGCTATTCAGGATGGTCTTGTACTTGCTTGCTTCTCCAACCATCTTGAAGGTGGAATTCCAACGGTTTGGTATGTCAAGAGTAATACCACGTTTTGTTGGAAGACCATTCACCACTACAATTTTATTAAAAGCTTGAATTCTTGAGGGCGAAGAGACAATGTGCTTCAAGAGCTCCCGAATCTTCTTTATCCCCTCATGAATAATTTTCATCCCATCTTGAACCAAAATATTCAGGATATGTGCACAACATCTCACATGCAAATGTACACCCTCAAACATCAACTCATACTTGTGAGCATCTACCAACAGGTCACATGCAGTGTTGTTGTTACTAGCATTGTCCACTGTTAGAGTAAACACCTTGTTTCATATGCCCCATTCAGTCAAGCAGCTCACAAGTGCTTCTTCGATAGCAAACCCTGAGTGTGGATATTTGACCTCTTTGAAACTTATTATCTTCTTCTCTATCTTGAAGTTAGGAGTGATATAATGAGCTGTTACAACCATGTAGCCTAAGTTTTGAATTGATGTCCACAAATCCGACGTCAAGCACAAATGGGAGTCTAGACTTTTAAGTTCATTCTCAATATCTTGCTTCATTCTCTAGTACTTCTTTAGACAATCATTGCGAATAGTTTGTCATCCCACACCACTTAGAGTTGGATGCATGGACTGAACCTATCGTTCGAAGTATGGATCCTCAAACTTGTTAAATGGGATTTCAGCATGTATGACAAAATCTATCATACGGTCACGACTAAGCTGAGGGTGAAACACAAAGTTCTCTATGGGCTTCTTTAAGGTTGCTATGAATCTGTTCCTCTTGGCTTCCCCAATTGCATGGCAATATTGAGAAGTGGGTTCTAAGGCTACTAGTTCCAGATTTGGTGCTTAACTGCATTCGACAATACTTGCAAACAGCTCTAAAACCATTATCCACTTCCACAAGATTCTACTCAAAATGTTCCCAAACCTCGAAACTTTTTGCACGCGTTTGAATTGAATTAGAGTCATCAGAGCTTTCCGATGTGGTAATAGACATGTTCACTAACAAGCTCATAGTTTTCTCTAGCAAGTGTGCCCTGGAATACACGGACACATTCTATGAAATACCCAAATGGCTTATTAGTGTTAGGTGACAAAAGACAAGGGCTGCTGATTCAGTCTACAGGCAAACAAAACGTAGAGGCAAGCAATATGGCTAGAATGCCAACAAACAACCAACTAGACAGTAGACAAACAAGCTAACCATAGTCTGTTCATTCAGGACCATAGCAGTAAAAAAATTAAATAGCTTCAGAACTCATCTCTTAAAATAATTCATTAGAAACTTTTGGCAATATAGGTTGTTCAAACAACACAAGCTATATGGGTTGTTCAAACTAAAATCATATATATTAGCAATTCACTTCCTATAGTAGATTGCAAACTATTTGGCAATAATATCCATTAAACCAGTCAGATTTATTCAGAATTGAATTTGGGAGGCTAATCCTTGATATCACGGAGGGAGGGAGTCACTAGCAAGAAAAGAAGGAAGAACACAGTTACTTTACTACTCATATCGACAAAAGGAATGTGTAGCCAGGCCCAAATACAGTATGCTCCTTGCACTAAGAGGTGACAAACTAAGAGGCAAGCTCTAAAGGAACGGAAAGAAGTGGATCTTTACCTGCAGCTGCAGTTGGCTGAGCGCCGAGAGCTCCGTGAGGTGGTAGAAGAGAGGCGTGGCTGCTACAGTGGTGACAGGGGGAAAGGAGGGAGGCGAAGCGAGGCCACAGGCGAGGCGAAGGTTGAGGTGTGGCGGCTGCTGCGGTGACGGCGGGGAAGGGAGGCGTGGCTGCAGCTGCGGCGGCGGCGGAGGGAAGAAGGCGATGCGAGGCCGTTGGTGCACCACGCACCCGCCAGGTGGTGAGGGTTAGCACTTAGCGGGTTGCGAGCCTGCGACTCGCCTCCAATCCATGTTGTCGTAACGGTGTGTAACCCATGGGCTGAAAGTCATTTGGATCCAAAACTAATAAATACACTCCAAATACACTCGAGACTACTGCTCCAAAAATCCAAATCTTACCGGACTATTTGATGGGTGAGCTCACTGTAGACTAATCAAAACAAGCTCCGGGGAAGGGTCACATCGGATATTGGGATGCTAATTAGGAGGACTAAACATGAGCTAATTACAAAACTAATTGCACAGATGTAGTCTAATTCGTGAGACAATCTATCAAGACTAATTAATCCATCGTTAGCACATGGTTACTCTAGCACCACATTGTCAAATCATGAACTAATTAGGTTTAATAGATTTGTCTCATATGGTTACTCTAGCACCACATTATCAAATCATGAACTAATTAGGCTTAATAGATTTGTCTCGCGAATTAGACTCCATCTATGCAATTAGTTTTGTAATTAGACTATGTTTAATACTGCTAATTAGCATCCAACATCTGATGTAAGCGGTGATAAAGTTTAGCAAGGGTATAAAAAATCCACCTCAATACAGAAACCTATCCATTAAAACTAATAAAACCAAACTGTGATTAGCAGGGCTAGCTGCTAGTAGAGCACGCGAAACGTTTCTCCCGAGTCCAGTGCCCGTGCGCCACGCGTGCGCCGCGCCCCCTGACGCGGCCGGCCACCACCAGGGCTCCCGCTCTCCGAGCCCTTTCTCTTCTCCCTGTCCCCCCCGCCATTTATTGCAGCCGCCTCGCGCACGGCACGCCGAAAGCTCGCGTCCTGTCAGTGGCCTCTCCCAGTGCGCAGCGGGACGGAACGAAGCCCGACCGCTGCGAGATTTCAAACACTGCGGCCGCGTCAAGCATCGTCTCGCCGCGGATGCGCGAGCGTGATCGTTCGGCCCGTCACGTTCAGGTGAGCTCGCTCGCGTCGCGCAGCACCCCGCGCTTGGCTGCCGCGCGCCTCCGTTCCTCTCTCTCTCTAGCCGCCTCGTTCTCCCCACCACCAACTCTCTTGGCGTGCGTGCGGTGCGCGGAGGGGTGCGGCCCCGTGTCTCCCGCGTCGACCGCCGGGTCGGTGGCGGTTCCTTGGTTGGCGTTCCCTCCTCCATGTCGCCTCGTCTCCTCCTCCGTACACGCGTGCTGCCTCATGGTCTCGTGTCGCCGGCGCCGGCGCCGGCGGAGGAGCACCGATGGCTGAGTCCAGTGCGGGAGCGAGATCGATGTGGATATGCCGGACCGCGGCGGCGGCCATGGGAGGCGTCGTCTAGGTTACAGCTGCAGAATTTGTGAAGGGGTCACCGGTTCTTGCCCGTTTTGGGGGCCCTTTTCACCTGTTTGGTCTTTACACCTGCAGAATTATGTATTATCATTTTTCTTTCTGACGCCCTTCACATCTGATTTCATCTAGCATGCCATTACCGGTTAATCTTGAAACAGACCTACTCCGCACATTGTTCGAGCTAAGCTTGTTGTAGCCACCACTCATTTATAAACAGGCTGACTTACGCTCTTTGATACCATGCCTGCTACTCATGTCAGCGTAATGGTCAAGACATTCGGAGAAATGGATAGTGGTACTGTTGATGTCCTTAATCGAGGCCAAATGCAGAGCCAAGTCTTTAAGCGAGGTCAAATGCGGAGCAATGTCCTTAAGCGACGTCAAATGCAGAGCGACGAATTGACCAGACAATTTAACTCTATAACTAAACCCAGCCTTGCTGGGGCAACAAAGGTTCTTACATTTATTCTTTTTTACTTTGGTTTATAAACTAGATGCCAGGATATCTGTGCTTTCGTTGATATATTTTATGCTGCATATTTATGAAGGCATCGCTGTTGAAGCGAAATAAGACAGGGCCAAATCAGCTTTCGTATAGAGAAAGCAATGTATCTACAAAACATGTCTTGTCCAAAGACATTGGAGGTACTACTGAATTGAAGAGACTGCAAACTCCAATCAACTTATTTGAAGATGAATGCATTTTTTGCCATTCGTTTAGAACGGATGAGGAGGTAATATGGTTTACATTATTTAACATCTATTGCATCAGAACTGATGTGTTGAAGGCATCACATTGGCATTGTTTTCCTCCTATTTCAGATTCATGGTCCGATGGTATATTATGTAAAGGGAAGACTTGTGTCCATTGAAGAGGGCAACTTATCAAAGGCCATCTACGTCCATAAGAAATGCCTGATGTGGTGGGGTTCTGTCTTTTGTGTAGACAGTGTTCAACTCTTTATACTCCGTTTCAAATTGTAGATCGTTTTGGCTTTTTCAGATACATGATTTTTGTTATGTACTTTGATATACATTATGTCTATACATATCAAAATCTATGTATCTAGAAATGCCAAAACGGCATACGATTTGGAACGGAGGGAGTACTAATTTACATAATTTAGGTTTATTGCATGCCATGCCATTTCAGTGCAGATTTAAGATGCAACAATGTTGCCCTTTTTTAATCTGTTCAGTTCAATGTTAACCTAAAGGACTGTATTTCTATGGTGATAAGACATTTCATGTTCTGTTCCTACTGACTTTTTTTTTTGTTAAGGGCTCCTGAAGTATGCTGGGACTTTGAGTCTAACATTGTTGAGAACTTGGAGTCAGAAATTAGGCGTGCTTCAAGACTGAGATGTGCAAGATGTGGACTCCAGGGAGCAGCCCTTGGTTGTTATTATAAACATTGCAGAAAGAGTTTTCACATTCCATGTGCAGTTCAGATAATTGATTGCCGCTGGGATGTTGTAAGCTCTTTTATCTTTGGTCCAATGGTTTGTATTTTTTACAATTTATGTGATGTTCTGAAATGCTTTCTTTTACATGGTAGGATAAACGTAATGTGCTGTGCCCTAAACATGTTTCAAAGACACTACCATGTGATAAGCTGAGTACACATACAAAGGAGAATGACCATTCTTCTTCCTTGTGTCAAAGGTTTGTGATCTTTCATTGCCCTCCTTGGAAGATATGTAGATGTTGCAAATTTTGTAATCTAGGTTTTGTGTTTTTTATTCCAGCCAATGTTCACAAGAAGATTATCTTTTCACTGATTTCGAAGAGGAAGGCCAACAATCTGATCAGCTTAAAACCACATGTTCATTCTTGCCTGTGGGGTACAAGATATTGCTCACCTTTAGATATATGTAAAAGGTTCATAGTAATGTAAGTAATCACCTATATTTTATTTGGATAATTTTGAGGTTTCAGCCAATGTACAGACAAGGAAGGGAAAATTGATGATCATCATAGGGAAAAACAACAAACAGATCAGCTTAACACTTCAAATGCTTCATCGTTGCCTCAGAGGTATGTGATTTTGTGCAAATACATACAGATATTGGAGTCCATGTGACCGAATACAATCTCTGTTTTGTAGTTTTGTATCCACCCCCCCCCCCCCCCCCCCCTCCCCCAAGTGTAAAGGTTCATGGTAATTTTGTTAATCACCCATTTTCACTCCTGTAATTGGTGGTTTCAGCACATATATAGACAAGGAAGCTGACAATCATCAAAGGAAAAATCAACAAACAGATCATTTTAAGATTTTGAATCCTTCCTGCTTGCCTCAGAAGTATGCGATTTCTTCTTCTTTGTTGGGTGATATTTAGATATTAGAGTTAATGCGATCAATATCTGTATTGTCTTTTTTTCCTAGCCAAAGTTCTCAAAAAGAAGGAACTTCCACCAATAGCTCAAGGGATGGCCAACAAATAGATCAGCTTGACAGCTCAGGTTCCTCTTCCTTGCAATTGGGGTATGCCATGTTTCTCCACCCTTCCTAAGATATTATAAACTTTCCTGGTTTTGTAATTATTCACTAATCTTTGATTTCTGCAATTTTACGTTGTATTTCGTGACTCTAGTCAGCATTCAGACGAGGAAGGAATTTCTAAGAATCATGAAAGGGATGATCAACGAACGCATAAGCGTAACACCTCAAATTTTCCCTCCTTGCCTAAGAGGTACATGATCTTTCGTAGGTCTTGGCCCTTCTTGGGAGATAATGTACATATTCTTGGTCATTGAACAGTCACTACTTACTAATTATAATTCTCTTCTCCTGTATCCCATCATTCCAGCTGTCATCCATATGAAGAAGGAATTTCCAATGTTTACAAAAGGGAAGAAATAAAAGCATATCGGGCTGACACATCAAGCTGCCCTTCTGATCAGTTGGTTTTGCTTGGTTTGTCTTTAAGCGCGTCAGAGAAGGTAGCATAGAATAAAGTAGCAAAATAAGCCACTTCAAGGATGGATAACATGTTTTCTATGTTCCATTTAAATCTGTCTTTATGGATAAATTTGACACAAGAAATTAGTTGTTGCATACATTTTTTTTAACTAAAGTTGCTGCATAGTGCATACATTACTAATGATTTCTGTTCCATTCCAGCTTGTGACCAATTTGCTTCACATGTGTTGGACAGGATTCCTTGCAGGAGTTTGTACGTTGGTCCAACGGGAAGCTGATGAAAGAGTGGGACAAAAATGTGACTCATGTCATTGTGGGCAAAGGTCCTGGTAGCTCATGGAACAGATCATTTGAAGTCCTCATGGCAGTACTGCTGGGGAAATGGGTTATCCATTTTGAATGTGAGTTCTCAATCCTTCTCCTGTAGTTCCATATACGAGCTTTTGTACGTTTTGGGTCTACACTTTAGTTGTTTGGACAAGTTGCTGAATCTTACTCTTATCTCCTTCATATGTACATATATGTCCAAGAGGTAAATTGGGGAGATCAGCAGAGCAGTTTACCTGGTACTGATGCTTTTGACCTTTGCTCTTATAGGGATCATGGACTGCTCCTCAGAGATGCGTCCACGTCCAGAAGCTTCTTATGAGGTAACATCCAGCATGGATTCACTCAAAACAATGGACGGGCCGAAGAAGGGAAGAATCCGAGCAGCCACAGGGGTACGTTATCCGGCCCTCATTCATTCAACAAAGGAGTTATATTCGTGAACTAAAAGCTGAGCGCTGCGTTTCATTCCTCACTTCTTGGTTGCAGGCACCGAATCTGTTCTCGGGACTGCGCTTCCGCCTCAGCGCCTACATGAACCCTGACGGCAGGCACCGCGTGCGAGACCTCATCGCAGCCGCCGGAGGGAAGGTCCTGGAGGGAGGATTTCTGGACCCGCCACTCGAATGCTTTGACGGCTCTTCTTCGGTGAAGCCGTACTTCGTCTTCGACGGCGACGTTCCTGGAGAATTTGCCCTGGGCACGCTGCTGAAGGAGGTGGAGGAGGCGAGGAAGCACGCGGCTGCGGGTGCGCGGGTGATCAGCCACCAGAGGGTGCTGGATGCCGTCGCGGCATACGACGCCGAGATCCTCAACCGCTGAACGAGGAGAAGGATGGCTTCGCGTCGTCGTGAATGACTGAATGTGCGCGCGAGTCGGGGGAAGTCTTCGGCGATTGCAAAAGTTAAGAGTACCCTTTTGTTCTGCGGGAGACGACGAAGGCTGGTCGATGAGTATATTGATCGGTCCATATGGACTCTCCCTCAGGTCAAGTCAGTACGCTTCAGAAAATGTGAGTTCGGGTGTTGCTCGTACTGTGTATTGTTCCGTCAGTCACGAGGCCGGCGCATTTGCCAGCGTTCCTCTGAGAGACAGACGCTGTCGCCCTACTCGTGCAAGATGATCCGGTGCTGAACACAGCACCAGCGCCTTAAGAGTACGTGACCCGCGCCGCCCGGCTCAGCGGAAGCGACACCAGAGGCCCAGGTCTCCAGGGGCCAGGGCTGACGATCTCGCGATGTGAAATGGACAAGCCATCCTTGTTCAACTAAAACCAGCGGTATCAGCTCACATGCTCTATAGTACGCTACACCTTCATGCTTGAAAGCCTTTCTCCGTGTTGCACCGCCCAACTTTGAACCGCACAGGGACCAGAATTTCACTCGTCTGACAATCCAACGCAGCTAGACTCCAATAGCCAAACGAACAAGAGATGAAGCTCACCGTAACAAAGAAAAACAACGAAGCGCCACTTCTCAAATCCAAAGTCTGAAAAAAAAATTTATGCGACTCAAAACGACCAAAACATGTACAGCCGTCACGGGGACCGCATCACAAAACAAAAGCAGGGAAAAACTCAAAACATAGTTACAATAAGCCCTACTAATTGAAAACAACGAATTATGAAGCGCACTAAATCTCAGCTACATGTCTACAGCTGCAACCTGGCAGGGCTGCCGGCCAACAAAGGGGCGCCATTTTCCAGAACAGCATGCATTTCCTGTTCAGGGAGGAAAATTATTTTTGCGCCAAGAAATTAATCTGGACATCAGCTACTGAATCAGTTTGCCAGGGGAGCTTACAGAATGATTTTCAATTAACTCATTCCGTCTATGACATCAGCTACTGAAGACTGACCAAAACAAACTAACTTCAAATGCAGGAGAACCTAGGGTAGCTGCGATTATAAAACAGCGCGTCAGCGAAGCAAGTCAAACATATAGAATAATTATACTTTCTTTTCATACATAGTAGAAGAATGCTACCTTATAATTCTCGTCTAAGATTTTGGGCGGCAGAAGGAAGGACAGGTCTCTTCTCCACTGCTTCATAATGGAGAACGAAGTTGTCCTGCAAAGCAAAAGAACCCTCAGATACACTTTCCCTGCTAATAGATAATGCTAGAAAGTCTGACATGTTTGATTCAGATAAGAAAACCTTATGGACAGTATCCCAGATGTTTGGATCAAAACAAATGTAGGACCCTCGTTCATGAAGTGGAGTTTTCACAAGAGGCGCGGAATTAGGAGCTCTTGTGAGCCAGACACGGTACTCTTTGTGGTAAAACCACCCTTTACTGTATCTGAAAAAAATGGACCAGCAATTTGCTCATACAACATGGCAGGGTGCAAGCTATATATCAAGGGTACAAAGAGTAATACTGCAAACTGTGAAGTTTCAATGCTTACAGTTCATTAGCAGCATACAACTGAGCTACATCCTTAGGCATGCTGCACAAGGAACAAAGTCAAATGATGCTCAGCCTAGTTACACTCAATGATCAGTTAAACTAAAAAAATACCTGTAGAAGATGTAGAACAGTGTCAAGGGGTGAAACTTCTGAAAATGTAATGGCTGCACATAATGAAAAAAATATGTAAAATGTAATGTCAGGAAGCAGGAGGCTACGGTAATTAAAATGTCGAGAAGCTTACTTGTAGTGGTGGTGGTGGCTCAGCAGAGAAACAAGCTGGGATCTGATAATCAGGTTCTCCTTTAGCTGGCTCATTTGACCATGGAGAGCCAAAAGTCTTGTAAAGATTATCTTGGGAGTTCAAATTCAACCCTAATGATGTCAAATCAATCCCTAAAGCAAGAGCTGTTGGCCCAGGCTCTTTCAATCTTATTAAACTCAACAATCCAAGTAAACTATATGGATCTGGCACAGCTGGATTTCCCTGCACAGGTTTTTGGCTCTGGTCCTTGAATGATTGTGGGCCTGAAGTCGCCTGCAACCTAAGTGAATTTTGAGTCTGCGGTTGATGGTACTGCTGCATAAATTGTTCATAAACTCCTGAATTTGATGACGGACTTGGGGAATTTGCAGTCCTTAATCCAATATTTTCCAGCCCAGCATTTTGAACCTAGTAAAGGATCATTATGGTTAATAGTCCACATTCAGAAATGTGAATTCCATCTTCACATGATGTAAAAGAAACCAGTAGCATTGCTTACTGAATTAGCACTCTGCTGATGTTGACGGGGCGGGTAGCTGCTTCCCAAGTTGAAGCCAGATGATCTAGCCATCTGTATTACCAAGTGTGTCAAAATATAAGAATAAGTAGATATAAGTGCTCAGGAAATCAAATGGTAAAACCAAACTCACAGGATAATGTTGTGCTTGCATAATGTTTACGTTCTCATGAAGGTGGTCCTTGTGATGCATATCCATACCATAATCTGAGGAACTACCTTATATTCCAAAGAAACACATAATTAGATAATACTCTGAAAAAAAGAAAAAAAAGAATGACCAAAAACTCAATCAGCATAAACCCAACGAATCTCTCCATATTAATTTTAGTACATGACCGGTGGAAAGTTGACTAGAGGATCAGGACATCAAAATATGTTTCAAACAAGAAAGAAAGAGAAAATGAATTAATAAGGTATCACAGATTATCATGTAGTGCTTTATCGCATATACTGCGAATGTAATTGTCCAAATAAAAAATAGAAATAATAATAGATGAAATGCAAGTGCACAAAGCTAAAAAAATTGGACTGGTAACAGTCATGCATATCATAACAAACAGCGGTAAGAGTTATCTACGACATGCATAATGGGATCAATGCTTCTTTGTGAACACGCACCTTTATATCCTGGTAAAGCTGGAAAATCTTCGTTCTGAATGCTGAATTCCTGATTTTGTTGCACGATGGCATTCACACTTACTCCATGCTTTCGCAGTGACCCTTCAAATTACAGAAGTCAGAAGTTATATAATCTAATATCATCTGAAGATTTGTTAGCATTGCAATGTTACCATATTGCCCTTGACCACCTCCAGCGGAATTAGGTCGTCCAGTTAGCTGAGGGAAGTCATTTATATCAAAAGGGGCATTGTCACCCGAGCTTCCATCATGTAGCATTCCAGAAGATCCTAAAGAATTGTTTCCTGCCTGTACTTGGTTCTGAGACAATGACCCTCCAGGTGTTGGGTAAGAACTTCCAAGTAAGTTCATGAATTGCGGAGATGCTGGCAAATAAACCAAGTGAAACATGAATTATTACATTAAAGCCACTGTATTCATACCTTTTACAAGAAGTTTTAAACTATTCATAAAACCAGTTCTATGCAATATTAGACCCATAGATTTAACACAGTAGTTTTGTTTTGTAATATATAATGACCTGGGTTACCACTTCAGTTCCCCTTGTCAGTTTTGAGTCAAAGTGGGCCAAGTTAAAAGCTTGCTCTTTGAAACTTAAAAGCAAAGTGTTTCCCCCTTCCTCAGCCTTCTTACTAAGCTTAGCATTTTCATATGACTGAAGTGTACCTATCGAATTATAACCAAACAATCATTTCACTATCCAGCCAGAATGAAAGATATAATGAGAATATACGTACACAGATTCATCAAACAAGCATGGGAAGTTCAACCAAGCGACATATTCCACAATGTCAACCACATACCTTGTTGAAGCATACTACTCATCCGGTTGGATCCTTGAATATTGATAGCCCCACTTCCAGAGTTGCCACTTAAATTCATCCGAGACGCTATACTGGGCATAGACAGCCCTGCAGAGCTTATACTTCTCCCAATATTGCTCCCACCCACAATATTCCCAGAACTTGTTATTCGTGGGCCTAAATTCCCCAAAACTGGAGAAGCTGCCAACCCAGGAGCAGAATTGCGGTTACCCACATTAGCCAAGTTTGAGGATAAACCTTGCATGGAACCACCAATAGCATTCATGCTACTACTAAATCCAGGATTTCCCCCAACGTTCATACCTCCTCTGTTGCTGATCCCAGAATGCCCATGAGGAATCTACAAAGGGGGACAAACAATATGAGAACAGCAAGAAATATCCCACTTTGAACAGGAATGTAGATGCTGGGAAAAGAACCTGAGACATGGAGGCTTGAAGATTATTTGAGGGGAAACGGCCACTGGAAATACTACCACCAGGTTGTTGAACCCCTGGTGACGGGATACCCGCCATTGAATTATTTCTTGGCGCTAATGACCCAGAGATATTTGTGAGGTTGAGATTTCCATGAATGTTGTGTGAGCCTTGCAAGCAAATTCAAACAAGTTAACAATAAAAGCAGGACAATGAAACGCATCAATGGACTAACAAACTACTGTAATCTTCAACAACCTGAGTGATGGAAGCCCGGAAGTGATCCAGATTGACCGGCAAAAGATGATGCAAATGACCTTCCTGTTGAATCTCGAAGGTTTGAGGTGGCCCCACTAATGTTTGACTGCAAAAGTGATGAAAATGTGTTCACCCGTCAGAGTATATAACTGGGTGACTTTAAGATGCATTTGTAGTTTAGAGGATACAAAAGGTAGAATAGTGTGAACAAGATGCTGTTACACTAATCAATCAAGCAGCAAATACCTTAGAAACAAGAGAAAACAAGACATGTCTGCTTCCTACTTACAAGATTTTTATATCTTAGTCATGAGAAGGAGAACTAAACCAAACAAAAAATTACCATATCTACAAAAGGACAAGCTACAGGAGCCATTGATAATTGATAACATCCAAGTGGATCTAAGAAACTGGACTACAATGGTTTACTAATTAAAAAGAAGAAGGAAATACATAGCCATATTAGTTTTGTATAAGGGTGAGGACGTACGTTCAGTGGCCCTGACATTTTGATGATGTCCAAAAATGAATGAGCCTGGAGCACCTCGAATATTATCCACCTAATCGCATGATATCGTTTATCCAATCTGAAGCATGAGAAGACATAATACATGTGCAAGTTATTTATACAGCAGTATTCTTTCAACAAAATGCATTTTACTCCGAATAAAGAAAAAGGAACAAGCACAACACTTGAGCATGTTTTATCAGTGAACATGGCCAGATTACTTAAAAAAATGCAAAGTAGGACCAGAAGCAGATTTCTAATTTGAAACAGTGCATGATAATAAGACATGGAGGCTCTATTTGGAACTTCAGTGTAATACTAGTTTACTGCTTGAAGCAAGGTGCTAGGCGCCTACAGAAGTTTGATACTATTAACCGAATATAGGGTGCGTGCGTTTGGTAGAGCTCCATCTGATTCTGATTCTCTATGGGAGCTGATTCTCTGAGAGAAGTGATTCAGTGGCTGAAAGTGATTCGCTTTGATTCTCTAGCATAAACTCTTAAAATTAGGATGGAGAATCACTTCACAGAATCAGGAGAAGCTACTTTTTTCAGCTCCTAGCCTCTTAGTTCATTTCAGAGGATCACTTCACAAAATCAACAGAGAATCACTTCTCTCTAAAAAACTGTTTGGTAGAGCTCCTGCTGGAATCAGCAGAGAATTAGCTCTGGGAGCTCTGCCAAACGCACCCATAGATATCCAAAATATGTTATAACGTGAATGATACTCATGCATAACTAGATATTGCATAGCAAGATTGAAGAAACTAAAACACACTACCAAACTATGAAGATAGAAACAAAAATATTCAGGATGGAGAATCACTTCACAGAATCAGGAGAAGCTACTTTTTTTCAGCTCCCAGCCTCTTAGTTCATTTCAGAGAATCACTTCTCTCTGAAAAACTGTTTGGCAGATCTCCTGCTGGAATCAGCAGAGAATCAGCTCCGGGAGCTCTGCCAAACGCACCCATAGATATCCAAAATATGTTATAACGTGAATGATACTCATGCAGAACTAGATATTGCATAGCAAGATTGAAGAAACTAAAACACACTACCAAACTATGAAGATGGAAACAAAAATATTCAGTCTGTTCTAGGATAATGAAGCCATGTGTAACCTTTAGGTTCAAATTGGTATTTTGAAAAATGCAACTAGAACTTTGAAAATTATAATTTTCAAGAAAAAAAAGACTTAAAAATCTTAGATATGATTATCTCCCAGTTTACTACAACCTGAAGACTAGCTGATTTCTAGAAGGCAAACCAAAGGTTCTAAGAACTTACAAAAACAATTTAGTCAAAGAAAATACTGAGCATAAGAAACAAAATTACCAATGGCAAACGAACACATGAAAAGCAGACAGAGGCTAGAACTCATGACTTGCCAAAGTCTAGGACTATATACCACTAACTATAGTGCTCAAACCTTATTATTTTTGGATCACACAACTGGCTCAGAGGACACTTATGCTTGTGGGTCTCCATACAAAGTCTATACAAAAAAATTACCAAAGTGGTACTAAAGCCAATAACATGTTAGGATAAGCATGAGTATCCAGGACAAAGAAACTTCCAAGTTCCAAAACCAGTAGGTTACTTCGGAGTATAGATGGCCAGGATCAGTCTACTTGATATAAGTCAAGAAAAACAAGAAAATTGACTTATATATTCATGGCTTCTTCCTATAGTTTCTTTCATCTCTACAAGCATCAAGTTTGTGCAGGCCAACACAAATGCGTTGTTTTGCTGGTTTTGTTGCCCATGTGGTCTCTCGATAGAAGGTCAAACTTACACGATTATCTGATTTGAGATTTATAACCCATCATGTCTCCAATTCAGAATCTAACTCAACAATAAATAAAACTGCAAGGTCTACACGATCTACACAGGTTTGTACTCTCCTACAAACACCCACCAGTCACAAACGTCTACAGGCTCCAACACTAACTACAAAATTCAGCCACTACGACTGCTCTGGTGCTCCTCATCGCACTTAAACCCTCGATCTGAGGTTGCGCAAGCCAAATCACCCAAAGCACGAGTTCAGATCCCATCCGGCCACGATTCCAAACAAATCGCCGCTCCAAATGTCAAAAGACCACCGCAAAAATCGAATCTAAGCTAAACCCAACCCAACCCAGCCCAATACGACGCGCAACACTTCCTCCAACCCGCCAGCGAGCTCGACACATACGCGCGCCCGATCGACACAGATCAGCTGGCGAACCCGAGCGCGGGCAGGGCGGCTGCCCATTGCCCTAGGAGACGGTCCTGTGAACCGCGGCAGAGTCGATGGAACACGAAGAAAAGTCGGGTGAGAGCTGATGAACTGACCGAGGTGGAGCGCGGCTGTGCGGCCAACGGCGGCGGATCTCTCGGCGTTGAGGCGGAGGACCGGCGAGATGGAGACGACGGCGACGGGGAACTGGAAGCGGTGGGGGTGGGAGTGGGAGGAAGCAGCGGACGGGGGCCGGATGGGGAGGAGAATGGGAATGTGAATATGTGATGTGTGTGGAGAGTTGTGGCGTCCACCGTGTCAACGCGGCCCGAACACCTCGGCTCCGCCGGCCCATATCGGATCGGATCAAGTGTGTGTTTTGAACGGAAGTCAGAAATCACCTTATATGGGCCATCGTCTGAGCTACTATATCATTATTAGGCCCATACCGACTAATACTATTTCGTTTTAGGCCCAAACTTACAACCGGCCCGCGGCCACATCATTGACTCTTCCCAAGCGATTCGACTCGGAGACGGCATAGATCTCAATCATCTCGCGAGATCGCTGAGGAACAGGGGAAGAAGACGAAGGAGTTCCGCAAAACCCTACTCCTGCGTCCTGCCCGTGCCCTGTCGCCCCAGATCTGCGATCCGGCCGAGGTGAGGTGAGGTGAGCGGCAGTCTCTTCTTGCGGGGTCGATTGTTTTGCTTTTCAGAGATCTGTCGCTCTGGTCTAGAAGAGAGGGAGGGAGATCTGTCGCTGATCTCTCAGTCCTGTTCTCAGATGGCGAGCACGGGGCGGTCGATGCTGCTGTCGCTGCTGCTCTTCGCGGTGACGCTGTCGCTGCTCGAGATGTACAGGGCCAAGTTCGCCTCATCGGAGCTCATGACCATCGCCGGCGGATTCATCTGCTCCCTCCTCTTCCTGCTGCTGCTCACCGTGCGTTCCCCCTCCTAATCCATGCTGTTTTTACCTTTGTTTCTCGTTCCAAATGGTGCATAAGACATTTCGTTGTTGTTCCTCTTGCTGATTTGATAAATTGAAGTTGTAGAAACTTGTACAATATAGTGAAGATATTGCAATACACTTAGTTGGTCCATACATTTGGTTGCCACCATCTTATGGCTTTATGTTATAACTTACAAAATTAACCAGTTCTGCACTCATCAACTCTTTGTCAACAAGACAACAAGTGTGTGTTGCTGCCTGGAATTTCGCCTCATGATGAATTAATTAGCGGAACAACTGTTGCAGTTTATTGGGAACTACCAAGAAGCTAGTGGAGATAGAACTGGGTGGGGTGCAGGTATGTGTGGAGTATATCTCATTCTCGTAGCATCGCGTAGTCTTTATTTGGCTTCAATTCATCTATGTCGCTCTTCTTGTGCAGTTGTTGTAGCACAACTTGTTGCTCTTATTGTAGCTGGTACTGTCCACCGCGTCTGTATCACAACATGGTATGTTACCTTCAACACACTTCGCTGCTTTTTCAACCAGCCGTTAGCATTTATTGCGTTGAGATTGTCAAGAGGGCTAGTCCCAACATTCTAATGGAATGTTTGCTTATGAGTTTTTTTTTAAAAAAGAATCCTGTGGAAAGGAATAGACATAACATTTCAGATAAAAGAAAACAATCCACTTGTTTGTGAGTAAACGAGTTCAAGTTTAAGTTAAATCATTTGCACTACTGAAGCTTTTTTTTATTTAATATGTTTTCATTTGAGCCTGGGATTTTTTTGGTGCTGTTATCTTAAGGTCAAAATGCACGGTTTTCATGTTCGATCTTAAAACTACCCTTCTATTGTGTGTTGATCAGAATTGATCTCTGGTCATCTGCCAGAAAATAAAGTGCAGTACCTATGTCCTATATGCAATATCTGCCTCCATTCGCTTTAGTATAACTATTATTTTTGCATGATGTAGAAACTACAGAAAATGCTAGTCACACCACTGCTATTCATGAGTTTCATGTTGTTGGATCCTAATAGATTCCTCATGTGGCCAGCACGATGTTTACATTTGTAAGTTGGATGGCTACTGGGCTAGGAGCTGGGTAAAATCCATTTTTATACTAAATGTTACATTAGTGATTGTTCTGTAATCTCTCAGAGTTACAGTGAGTTATTATTGCTTGCAAACTAAAGCACACTATTTTTTATTTTATTTTATTTTATTTTGGCAAAACTCAGCCACCTAACAACCATGACTTTTATGAGAATGCTTGCTATTTGACATTGATAAATCATATTGTAGGGCTATGTCGTGGTAAGATTTACTCTGTCCACCACAGTTTTGACATAGCATTGCGATACTGACAATCCATTAGAACTTTCATTTCTCTGGTACTTAATGAATCAGCATTTTCTAGTTTTATTCGTGTAGCAAGAAGGGCAATGCCCGGTAAATGTGTGTTGGTGGAACCTATATATTATAATGTTTGTGGTTATTTTCTCTGAAAGATCAGGTGATGGATAGACACCATTGTCACAATATTATAGAGTGCTCATCCAAGACCCTAGTGCACTTTTGCTTGTTTTGGTGCTTATCCTCTCCCTTGACCATAATTCTGCAGTTTTTTCTGCAACCTCATGCCGCAAACCCTGCGAACAAACTAACCCTTTTGGCCCACTCTGCTGCAGCTTCCTATTTTCCGCTGGACTCCTTTACGAGGTTGACAAGCTCTCCGGCATGATCCTCGCGAGGAGTGAGTCTAAAGTGAGGCGGCACTGAGCACAGAAGAGAAGATATCCATATATTCATGTACGATGACTCGTTTGTAGATCGAAAAGCGAAATCTCCGCAGTCCAACACCCTCCTTCGGACTTGAACCCATTCAGCTGTTTTGCCAGGCATAGAGGGGCTCTGAATCCTGGATGCTGGTGCGTCCGCACCGAGGTCTGATTCTGATGTTTGACTAGGTAATACTATGTACTATCACCTTTTCTTTTTGCCGGATATCACTTTCCCTTTTGACAAACTTCGTGGTGCCTTGCACTCCGCCCCGCCTAGTCGAGATGTTGCTGTGCGCTTTCGTTTCTGTCATGCTTTGTCGTTCAGCTGTTTGTCCACGCCGGGGGATTTCTATTCTTTTTTTTACTTGGGTGTAGAAGCGCTGTGAGACATGACGCTGTCAATACCTAACCCAGGAAGTTTTCATCGGGGTGTGGCGCCGCCGGGTAAAAGTAAAACGCCTGCGGCGGGCGGCTGGGTGACGTACGTGCGGGCGGGCGATCGTGTTGCGCTGACCGCTTCCCCCCGGCCGTGCATCCAGCATCCCCGTCCTTTCGGCCGGATCGTCTGATGATGCGTGCAGGCATCACGATTCACGTCACGTAGGGCACGAAACCACCGCGAATCGAGTCGGCAAAGCGCAAACCGCTGGTCGTGTTCCCCCTGGCCGTTTTCTACGCAGATGCACCATGCTCCGCTGATTGGACTAGGATATTTTTGTTCGTCAGAGCTGGCTGATTGCGAGAGTAGAAGAAGCCTAGGATCGATGGTGACCGGGATAGCCCGATTGACCCAGGAGGCAAGGGCTGAACAACCTCTACGCTGTCCTGTCGCGTCCCTCGCCTCTCCCGGCCCCATGCGCAAGTACACCCAACGTGCCGTTGTATTATCCAATCAGGAAATCCTGTAGTGAGAGCTAGGAGGAACAGTCCCCATCCGATCAGAAAGTCGTCTCCATCGTGAGCAACTAAAGTATTGTAACTCCCCAATCAAGAGGAGGATCCAGCAGGGCAGGGCAAGCCGACTGACCGACCGGTCGTCGGCCTGAACGAGCTCCTGCATGCCCTTCTCCATCATCCCGGCCGTCCGTTCAGGAACCCTGAATGAACCCTTGACACCATGTCGACCGCGGGACGCCAAATATAATACGCGCCCGGGCCTGCCGCGCATTATTGCCCCGATCCTTCGCTTAGATTGGCGTAAGCTTAGCCGTCGTCCAAACAAGACGCGGCCGGACGTTGGTTGGTTGGACAGCAGCACCATCCACGAGCGTGCCCAACGGCACAAGGATTATACAAAAAGAGAGCGGACGATGCGGCGGACGCGGGTAATCGCTATTGAGTAGCGTGCAACTGCCAATAAAACCCTAAGCTGATAGGAAAAACCTCGCCCGGGCTCGTCTGCGAAGAAAGCAACGTGCCACCCAACAGTCGCCGAGCGAAGGATTATATCTAAGCGAAACGTCCTGGCATCAGCGCGAATCAGAGCGTCCCGGTTCGCGGTCGGCACATTTTTCTTGCATCCCCTTTGACCGGGCCGTGCGCAGCAACATGGATGTTTTTCTTTTATTTTTTGCTTAGTTCTGAACGCATGGGCTCGCGTCCGCCATTTTGCTTGGGTTGACCTCTTCCCTCCGCGCGCGGGGCGCTAGTAACGGAGGGGAGGTAGAAGAAGACTAGAGGAGGCGGTTGGTGCCCCGCCGGCGCACATTCATTGCACGTATAGGCAAATACAGCGCGGCTCGGTCGCGTGGACTTGAGAGGGAGTCGCCTCGCCTCGCCTCGCCTCGCCTTTACAAGTTGCGAGCCGCGAGTCACGACCATCTCTTCTCCGATTAGTCCTGTTGCCTAGTTGGCCTCGCGACGACAGAGAGGGAGGGAGGAGAAGACAGAAGAGGCGAGCCAGCGTGCTTCCGTGCTCCGATCGATTGCCGGCGCTCCGGGGGATGGAGGCGGCGACGCAGCGGCGGCCCACGCCGCCGCTGGTGATGCTGGTGCTGGTGCTGCTGGCGGCCGGCGTTCCGGCGGCCTTCTGCGCCATCAATCCTCAAGATGGTTAGTATGGCATGGTCAACTCTGCTTCTTGCAGCCCGGCCTGTTCATCCTTTGCTTTAGCTTCCGTTTTCATCTGGGTTTACGAACGAAGATGCCAGCCCAGGAGCCAGGGGACGGATGTTCAAGTTACAAACCATGTTGATCCAAAATTCTGAAAAACCTGTTCCCACTAACTTCTCCCTGTTTCTGAAAAACCTGTGCTTCATTGGCAGCTTCCGCGCTCAATTCCCTCAAGAGCCAATGGACGAGCTTCCCGTCGAGCTGGTCCTCGAATAGCGACCCCTGCGACGGGGGTTGGGACGGGGTCGAGTGCAGCAACGGCAGGGTCCAATCGCTGTGAGTGCCAGGCCACGGCCGGCCGTGCCGCCGCGCCCTCGCCTATTGATCACGCGTTGTTGCCACGCGACTCCGCGAGCGCCTCTCTGAATCAACACTGATGGTCCATTTGCGTGCTTTGTTTTGTTGTGTTTGCAGGAGGCTGTCAAGTGTCAACATTCAGGGCACGCTCAGCAACAGCATCGGCCAGCTCAGCCAGCTCGTGTATCTGTAAGTCACCTCTCGTCTGCTTTCCCGACCTGGCGATCATTAGCTGCGAAACACCATGAATTACAGCATTTCAGCTTGGATTATGCTATAGCGTTTCAGAGGATTCAGGATAGCATGGTGTCGGATTTAGTGACCGTTAGCAACAGGGAGTCGTGCCCGGATCCGTTGCAGTTGCTCTGAATCTGGAAGGTTTTCCAGATCGGGCGCCGACCGTCCAGTGTCCTGGTCGGTGGGAACCCGTGGGTACCCTTATCCCTCACATGGTTTTGAATCGGTCAGAACTCAGAACAATTAGTTGAGTTTTGCTTCTGGCTTCTAGGTAGCTTATAAACTCTGCTTCCTTTAGGCTTTGACCAAATCAAGATGACCAGGTTGTAGGTTCTGACTAATCTTCTAAAGCAAAGTAACATGGATTAGGATAAGGGCAGGTTATCCAAAATGTAACAAAAACCATATGAACGTATATTGCAGCAAAAAATGATCTGTTAATTACTTAAGCGACACTGCTTTATCTTCATTTAGAGAAACTGCGTTCTGGCTCACAACATAAGCATTTGCAGGGATGTTTCCTTCAACATTGGTCTTGGCGGTCCGATGCCCGCTTCGATTGGGAGCCTTTTGCAGCTTAGCATACTGTATGAGCTGCACTACTCTTGTTGTTCATCCTATCTTCCTTGTATTCACCAAACAGGCTGACTGACATCCATAATTGTGACTGTACTTGTCAGGATCCTGGCCGGCTGCAGCTTCACAGGAAGCATTCCACAAGAACTAGGCAACCTGCAACAACTCACGTTCCTGTGAGTACTACTAGCTTGTTTATTCGGACGAAACATCCATTTTATTTATCGGTTCTTGCTCTCAACAGACAATTAACTGGTTTTGTCATGCATTTACTCTAGAGCGCTGAACTCAAACAAGTTTACGGGCAAAATACCGCCTTCACTTGGTTTACTCACGAATGTCAACTGGTTGGATCTGGCTGATAATCAGCTCACTGGATCAATCCCAATCTCAACAGCAACCACACCAGGGCTCAACCTACTTACCAAAACACAGCACTTGTAAGTGATGTCAAATCTTATTTTCTTCCCTCGATCAGTTAAGCAAGATCAAAATGCCTCCAGCTCCTTTCGGTCTGTTTCATCATATTCATAAATTCTAATCGATGAACAGCCATTTCAACAAGAACCAGTTATCTGGAACGCTTGCAGGCCTCTTCAACTCCAACATGACTCTGATTCACATGTAAGGGCTCACAAGACTTTGTCTGTAGTTCATATCATATCTATTACTGTATCCTGCTAACTCGTCTTGTCACCTATGTCAGATTGTTTGATAGCAATCAATTTACTGGCCCAATCCCAGCAGAGCTAGGGAGCGTTTCAACCCTCCAGGTTCTGTAAGTATCTTAGAATCAGTGGAATTCTTGTTTTTTTCCACAGACATTGTTTTAATATATTTCCCTTTGTTTAACAAACTTTTGTCATATCTTTGATTCACTTTGTATCTTTGACAGCCGACTAGATAGGAACGGTTTCTCGGGAGCAGTTCCTTCCAACATCAGCAACTTGGTCAATCTAAATGAGCTGTAAGTGGCCCATGACCTTAAACAATCAGCCCTGTAAGAATGGTGGTACCCGGTACCTTACAAAAAATGATCTTGCGCAGGAACTTGGCAAGCAACCAGCTTACTGGATCACTACCAGATCTCAGCAGCATGACCAAACTACATGTCGTGTAAGACACTTACTATAATGATGCCCTGCCACTTTGTCGGTTCATATAAATTGCCTTGATAATTACTAGTAAGTTACTGATGAATCCGTTCGTTCATGACCAGGGATTTAAGCAACAACTCATTTGCTGCTACCGTAGCTCCAGATTGGTTCACGACTTTAACATCCCTCACCTCTGTGTGAGTTATCTTAGACTACTCACTCTTCAAATAATCCTCTCTGCGAAAATTTTGCACTCATTTTTTTGTCTTCTGATCTCTCAGGTCAATAGCTTCTGGAAAACTTACTGGCGAGGTCCCCAAGGGTCTCTTCACATTGCCCCAACTGCAGCAAGTGTAATGTTTCTGGCAATTTATACTAAAAAATGAGTTAATTAAGCAAAAGAAAAAACAACTTTCTGGAGCTGACCTTTTTTTATTGCTGATCATACAGTGTACTGAGCAACAACGCATTCAATGGAACGCTTGAGATCTCAGGCAGCATCAACAAACAACTGCAGACTATTAATCTCAGGGATAACCGTATCTTTGCTGCCAACGTCACCACAAGCTACAAGAAGACTCTGGTGTAAGAGCCTGCAAACTCAACCCCAAGAGCCACAAAAATTTGCTTCTTTTATCCGCCCAACCAATTCAGAAACACCTCATTTCATGTATGCTAAATCTCCATACAGGCTATCCGGGAACCCGGTGTGCAGCGTGGACCCGGATTTTTCTGGAAAACCCTACTGCAGCGTCCAGCAGGAGAACATTATAGCATACACCACCAGCCTGAGCAAATGTACCTCGACTCCTCGATGTTCCAATGATCAGAGTTTGAACCCTGCAAACTGTGGATGCTCATATCCCTACAGTGGGAAGATGGTCTTCAGAGCACCGTTCTTCACGGACGTGACAGACACGAACAGTGCCACTTTTCAGCAGCTCGAGACAAGCCTCACGACTCAGCTGGCTCTGCGTGATGGCTCAGTGTTCCTCTCCGATATCCACTTCAACAGTGACAACTACCTTCAGGTTCAGACGAAGCTGTTCCCCTCCTCAGGGGTGTCCTTCAACGTGCCCGATCTGATAAAGATAGGCTATAATCTGAGCAAACAGACTTACAAACCACCAAAAAATTTTGGACCTTATTACTTTATCGCAGACCCATACCTTCCTTTGGCAGGTACCTTAGTTTCACCATCCAAAACTCCCATCTGTATTTAAAAAAATATGAAAAATAAGTTGTGTGGTTGTATGAAACTCACTGTGACGTTCTGTGCCAGGTGCGTCTTCTCGTGGTGGTAAGAAATCACATATCAGCACAGGCGCGATTGCTGGAATCGCGGTAGCTGGTGGACTACTTGTGATTGCCCTTATTGCCATGGTATTATTTGCTTTACGACAGAAAAGAAGGGCTAACGAAGCAGTGACACAAACTGACCCTTTCGGTACGGATTTTGAATACTTACTTATTTGCATTTCAATTCTTGTCATGTTACTGACACATCTTTAAATAATCATGTGGAGAAGTGAACATAGAAAATAATTGTGATTTTAGTTTTGCTTAGTGCTTGTCACTGTTTGCAAAGAGTAGTAACCCGAACCAATCATGCCTAGAACAGTACTGTACCTGAACTGTGAACTGAATTTTATTGTAAAATTGCAGCCTCGTGGGCAGTTTCTCAGAAAGACAGTGGAGGTGCTCCGCAGCTGAAAGGAGCAAGGAACTTCTCTTTTACTGAACTGAGGAACTGCACCAACAGTTTCGCAGACACCCATGAGATAGGCTCAGGAGGCTATGGCAAGGTATCAAACAAAAAACAACTTACTATTGATGTTTCTTAACGAGGATCTGCACAAACAGTTATATTGGATCAAAATCCAAAGCTAGATAAATCTGTCTATACTTCACAAAGAAAAGGCAACTTACAAAATATCAAAATTGGTAAATTTAAAAGGTCTACAAAGGAACACTTGTGGATGGAACCCGGGTGGCGATAAAGCGAGCAGAGCGTGGATCAATGCAAGGCATAGTGGAATTCAAGAACGAGATCGAGCTGCTTTCCAGGGTTCATCACAGGAACCTGGTGAGCCTGATCGGCTTCTGCTACGAACAAGGGGAGCAGATGCTGGTGTACGAGTACGTCTCCAATGGAACACTCAGAGAGAACTTGCTAGGTAAGTCGACTGAGCTATCCCCATATAACATTGTCAGAAGTTTGCCATCTCTTGTTCAATCAAAAGCGATCAGTCAATTCAACCTGTGTGTGTGCACGGCCATATGCAGTGAGAGGGACGTACCTGGACTGGAAGAAGAGACTCAGGATCGCGCTCGGATCGGCGAGGGGGCTTGCGTACCTTCACGAGCTGGCCGACCCGCCGATCATCCACCGGGACGTCAAGTCCACCAACATCCTCCTCGACGACCACCTGAAGGCCAAGGTCGCCGACTTCGGCCTCTCCAAGCTCGTCGCAGACACCCAGAAGGGCCACGTCTCCACTCAAGTGAAAGGAACACTGGTGAGCAAGAGTAACCATGCATTATTTTGTCATTCGTTCATAAACTTTGCACACAGTGAAAACATCATAGAAACCAGAACATGTTTAATCGGTTTAACTTGGTGCTTGATGATAGGGTTACTTGGACCCTGAGTACTACATGACGCAGCAGCTGTCGGAGAAGAGCGACGTGTACAGCTTCGGGGTGGTGATGCTGGAGCTGGTGAGCGGGCGGCAGCCGATCGAGAGCGGCAAGTACATCGTGCGCGAGGTCCGGCTGGCAATCGACCCCAACGACCGCGACTACTACGGCCTGCGGGCACTCCTCGACCCGGCGATCCGGGACTCCGCGAGGACGGCCGGGTTCAGGCGGTTCGTGCAGCTGGCGATGCGGTGCGTGGACGAGTCGGCGGCGGCGCGGCCGGCCATGGGCGAGGTGGTGAAGGAGATCGAGGCCATGCTGCAGAACGAGGTGTCCGGGGCCGACGGCGCCAGCTCCGCGGGCTCGTCAGCCACCGAGTTCGACGGCGCGGGCGGCGGCGCGCGGGCGCACCCGTACAGCGACACCGAGATCACGAGAGGGTCGTACGGGGACAACGCATCCGAGTACATGCCCTACTTCGAGGTCAAGCCCAAGTAGAAATTCAGGGGTGTTAACGTTCTTGCCCCCACCCCCTTTTTGTTGCAGATTGTGAATGAGTTTTAGGTTTGTAAGTGATGTGTATATCCATTGGTTTTGTGGAGGTTAATTTTACGATGCTACTCGCGATCGATCCTGAGACGACAAAATGTACATGCCTTGAAATGTGCACTTGCCAACGTGCCAGTTAGATTTTACTCTGGATTGTCCAAGGTCTGTCTCCTTGATAGGTGGTTTCATGCATTGCTACTAAGGCTAATTCCAGTGGGAGTTTCATAGAGGTTTCATGCACATTAAATACGGTGACACATCAGCATATGTGATGACATGGCATGGTAGTTATGAAGTGAGAGAGGGAATGAGTTTCATCAGGATGAAACTGTGTATACACTGTTTCCAAGACTATGAAACCTATTGAAATTTGCATCGGGGGCTATAGAGTTTCATTTCATCTAACCATATCTAATCACATGCCCTCACAATTAAATGTCATGGGCATCCTATGAAATTGTGAAATGAAACTGTGCCATGAGACTCCTTGTTTCATTCATAAAAATACACCTCATAGGATGATGTGGCATCCTGGAAACAGTGCAATGAAACCTTGCACTAGGACTAGCCTAAGAGGACGTAACACACAATTCTACAATTAGCCTAAGAGGACGTAACACACAATTCTACAATAAGTTGTTTCAGAGTAATTGCTCAACCTCTTAGTGTTGTGCTTGAAAAAAAAAGAGAAATGGTTTAAGTTGCATCGCAGCAACAATTCACTTAACAGGACTATCCCTTCTTAAAAAAAACAAGACTTTATGAGGCGGATGATTCATGAAACAACCACCGTTTTCTCTCTCTCTCTCTTCTCGATATCATAAAAAATACCATATGAAACTCCTAGAGTCATTTGAGTCTAAGATTGATGCCTACATTTTCTTTGTCGTGGTGAGAATTAATTTCTAGGATTTACTTTTTGTAGCGCATCTTGTGAGAATTAACTGAAACTAGTAATGGTAAGATAAAAAGGATGACTTATATGTTTAACCTTTTTAAAAAATCAAGCGATTTTGATTTGATTAAAAGGCTTAGTAAGCTAAAGTAGTAGTATTACTATAATATAAAAACATAGAAATATAATTATAATTGAACACTACTATGAAGTTTGGTTGGCTCAAATGTAACGTGATCCGATTATTGAAGGTAATGAATCCCGTTATATATGTTTGGTTGCGGTGGTTTGTAATTGTCGGTGTTTAAACCCGGCAACCTACCGGGGGGGGGCCCGAGGTAGTGTTTTGGTTAGTGGGGCTCGTCAAGATCAGGAACTCGAAGGTAAACGCAGACACATGGTTTAGACAGGTTCGGACCGCTAGGTTGCGTAATGCCCTACATCCTATGTGTTGGTTGGATTGAATTGCTTTGGAGGGGGTCCCTGCCTCACCTTATATTACCGGGGGCAGGGTTACAGGTCGGTTGGTTACAAGAATACTAGTCGGATACGACTAGAGGAGTTCTAGTCTTATTACAACGAGTACTTTCCTAATCCTCGACTAGCTCATGTCTTTCCATATAGACTACGCCGTCCTGCGCTATGGTCTCCATGTTAGATGCGTCTCGGTGTCCAGCCCCATATTTAGGACTGTCTAAATTTTCTGGTGGGCCATAGATGTATGTACGATAAGCCCTCGAGTACTTTTTAGTCAAATGCAGCAGTTCCGAGTACTTTTGCAGACTTCACCGACTAGTTTTGGTGCTCTTCGAGTACTTCATCTGGTTGAATCTTCAAAGGTACCCAAAAACTGTCATGCGGCTAGAATGTGCTCAAGCCTCATTTAACTCAGTCTCATATTCTTCAATCTTGAATTTTATATGGAAGTGCGCCAAAAGTCACACTCCATATGGAGGTTGAATCGATAAATAACAGAGGAAGTTATTCTATCCATTTTACCCTTGCCATTTGCCTTTCCAACTTCCACACTTTGGCCCTAGCGCCGCCGCCATTGTTCGATCTCCGAACACTAGCGCCATCCTCCCCACACCAACAGCCCCTAAGTGTATGCGACAGAAGAATCTCGTGACATCAAGGATGGGTAGGAAAGCTGTTGCGTCCAAATCAGGCGAAGGCAAGAAGAAGAAAACATTTGACAAGAAGAAAGAGCTACAGTTGCCGACGCCCAAGTACGGGAAAACCGATCAGACCGCGCCGCCAAATCCCGTCCGTGCCTGGAAGCGGTCAACTCTGAAGGAGGAGGATATCAAGGTGCTCGTAACCGCCAATTTACTCCAAGATCAGGACTTCATCAATTGGCGATCTGCATATGGCAATGCCTGCCCTCTGGAGTCCTATCCCGATGAGACGGTAATTTTTGCCCACTTCATCAAGCGAGGCCTTCCATTGCCCTCTTCAAATTTCTTCTGGGGTTTACTGTATTATTATAAATTGGAGTTGGTGCATCTTAACCCTAATGGGATCCTCCGTACTACAATCTTCATTCATTTTTGTGAAGCCTTTCTGGGGACCACACCACACTTTCAATTATTTCGGATTTTTTTTCCGTGTGAAGCCACAACCCTCAAAAAATCATACTCTCTTGGTCGGAGGTGCCAGGATCTAGATGCGGGAGACAGCAAGCGGTCAGTATCTAGATTACGAGTTGATAGACTCCAATGTCGGGTGGAAGGAAAAGTGGTGCTACATTGGCAACCATGATCCAAAACTACCCAAACTAACAGAGCATCGCCCCTCATGGAACAACCACTGGCTTGATGAACCAAAACATGGAGATTGCCTCCAACTACTTGAGCTTATGGGTAGAATAACGTAGTTGAAACAAGAGGGTCTTACTGGAATTGGAGTGGCATTCAGCTTTATGAAGCGACGCATCCAACCCCTGCAACAGAGGTGCCACTATGGCTATCAATACACCGTCCTGGACGATCCCTCCAGGTTCTCTTCAAAAGAGATTAGCACTGATGAAGTCATGGCGAAGCTCAAATAGATGTTCAAAAATGAGGTGAGATCCCCACTATTGTGCGGGAATTCAGTGCCGCCAACCCTCCAAAGCCTGTAAGTACCCGTGGCCGTAGCCCCCGAGTACTTATTTGAAGTTGTTGGGTTTGCTAACTTATCTTTCTTTGCAAGAAGATGTTGCTTTGTACTTCTCCGCTCCTCCTCCTCCTACTGGATCTAAAGATGCTTGTGAAGCTGCCCCTCACGTGTTTACATGTGAATTTATGAGAGGTGATGCCTAGAAGGAGGAAGTAGTTGAGTGCTCAAGCGGCACTAGTTCTGATGCTGTGGAGAAATATGAAGTCAAGGCCTGACCATCTGCGAAGGCCGGATCATCCTCTGGGTCGAAGAAGCGCTTGGCTATAGATGAGCTTGAAGCCGTAGTCCCTCCGCCATCGAAGAAGAAACGGACCATTGTTGCAAATGAGCCGTGAAGAAATCCATCGCTGCGGATAATGTGCCTCCCAAGGTAATTACCTATAAGGACGGACAAGGTTCTGAGTATCATATACTCCCAAAAGGTGTCTCCAATGTCACCACCATGTCTAATTTAGATGATACTAGTGGTTTGCAGGCGATCGAGCTGGCGACGGACATGGAGAAGGCAGCTGCTTTAGCTGCTCAAGATAGGTCGCCAGTGAACATTGAAGTCAATTGAGATTGACGATGGTCCGTCATCTCACGGTGCTGCTAATGACCATTCAATTGGTCAAATGGTGGATCCTGCTGGTGCAAAAACAACTCAAAGATCAGAGAGAGTACCACAGGCTGGTCAAGTTCGCATTGTGGAGGAGTAGACCGCGCCCAAGGTACCCTCCCCGAGCATCAAGCCCTTCCGCTTAACGAGAGAGCTCAAGTTGAAGTTGAAAAGATCGTCCAGGTAATTCTGGTTCTCTCGCAACTACTTATTGTATCACGTTGTCTTCGCTACTCAACTTTGTGAGTTCTTGGTTTTGTAGGAAATCCTCGGACATGGAATTTTTGGGGCCTGGCGAAAAATCAAGTACTGATGGCCTTGGGCCCTCAACAAAAGATCTTGCCCCAGTGCCGCCAACCCATGCCTCAAGAGCAACCTGAAGGGACAACGACTACTCCGAGTGCAGTAGCCAATGTGGCTGCGTTAATGCACAAGGTAGTTGAGTTGGTGGCAATTGTAGAAGTGCCAGCCCTCGAGCCAATGCTCAAGGACCCAGTGAGTATTCCTGGCATCATGGCCTCTCTTGTAGCCCCTGAGCCAGTTGTAGAAATTGAAATGGCATCAGCTCTAGAATCCATGGTGACAGAATCTACCACGACTGGGCCATCAAGTAGTCATGCCTTGGTGCTGCAAGGAGAATTCCATGCAGAATCTGGAACTGAGAAGGAAATCCGTCTAGAAGATATTCAATTGATTGACGACCCATTGCTGAACCCATAGATGGTGTCATTTATGATGGAGTCGCATCGTCGACTGGGCAACTATATGCAGGTATATCCTCCTGCCCTTCTCTTGTTGGAGATAATTAATAAATTTGTGCTCATGAATTGACACAACTACTTATTTTGTGCTACAGGATATCATTGAGTGCTCCCACCGCAAGCCACACATGCTTGAAGTGTATGGTGATACAGTGCTTCGTATGGAAGCATTGGAGGAGGAGCTTGCCAAAGAGAAAGAATACTCATTGCAACTGCTTACGAAATTTGATGGGATAGCCGTCGAGTACCGCAATCACATCCAGGAGATTACTGAACAAAAGGATCACCTTATTGGGCAGAAGAGGTCCTTGAGCTAGAAAGTCAAAGGTAATCCTCTTCTCTTGCAACTTGTGTCTATTGATTCCACTCTGTAGTCTTTGACCCGTTTTGTACATCAATGTATAGCTTTGAAAAAGGCCAAGAAGGATCTCCAGGCGCAGATCGCGGATTGGAAAAATTCTTATTACCATGTGACCGACTAGCATGACAAGCTTGTACTTCACGTGGAGAAGCTGGAGCATCACCTTGAGAAGGAGAAGAAGATGCATGAGGATGGCAAAATCGACTTGGTCAATGGCATGAAGATCATCTAGGAGCGCAAGGCTGAGATGATGACGGCAACATTCACTTTGAGCAAAATTGTCAAAGCTGCCCAGCCAATTGCGGACATGATTGAGCCCCAAGTTGAAGGCGTGGAGTCTCGTCCTCTAGCATATATACTCAAGGATGTGCCGAAGAAGCTTTCCGGCTATATTCAGAAGATGGCCAAGTCGATATCCTAGCAAGTGTTGAGCTTCGTGAAGTTGTTCTACCCAAAAGCCGATTTGGCACCCGTTGTTAAGGGCATGGCGGACGACTGCACTGATGAATCCCTTCAACAATATATGCAGGAGATGGCCCCAATTGTTGAAGAAGTGGCTAAGCAATTGAACCTTGAGTAGATATGTATCAAGCAAACATTAATATTGTAAAAAAACGATTATGGATGCTCGATATGTAATATATACATTAGTCTTTGCACAATTATTTTTTGTTTTGCGACTTGTTATTTTTAGTGCCTCTCACAATTAATCATGATGCTTGCTCGTACGATTAATGTGAGTGTCTACGCACAAGGCTTCTTTTGTGAGCCTCATCAGATGCAAATTGTAGAGTACTTAGGATGTGTGTCCTTTTGTGGAGTGCGAGTACTAGAGCTATTTGGATAATAGGCTACTGGGCGAATAATCTCTTCAGGATTTCGACAACTAGAGCCTATCTTTACAACTTCCCTGAGTTGTATTGATGTTATGCTCTGGAAAGCCTAGAACTACAGACTTGTTATTACAAGCCGCGACTAGACAGATTTGGCTAGTGAATAGTCACTAAGGTAGTTAATTAACTTCTGAGGTGCCAATGGCTTCTTTTCTGGAAGCCGCCAAGGGACAGGTTTATCCAATGAGTTAACTAACTCATAAAGTTCACTGCAGACTTTGCAAGCCACGATTGGACAATTTTGTCTAGTGAGTTGAATAACTCATTAAAATTTTGCAGACTTGTTATTACAAGCCGTATTTGGGCAAACTTTGCCTAGGGAGCTGAATAGCTCGTTGGAGTTGTGCAGACTTGTTATTACAAGCCGCAATTTGGGTGATTTTTCCCAAGGTGCTAAATAGCTCATTAGGATTACTGCGAACTTGCTTCTGCAAGCCGCGATAAGGTAGAAATAAGTAGTCAAATTACGACGAAAATATGACTGCTTTGTTGAGTTGTAATTCTACAACTAGGGCTGATGGCCAATTTACATGAATATGCAAATCTAAATTAGGGATACAATCGATAGAGTTGCTCGATGTTCCATGAGTTGTCGACGTCTTCACCAGAGGGGTGTTGTAATCGATATGATCCAGGTCCATTGACCTTAGAGATGATAAAAGGCCATTCCCATGGTACGTTGAGCATGTGCAGCCCCTTGGTGTCTTGGATACGGCGAAGGACCATGTCGTCTATGTTGAATGATTGTTCTTTGATGTTTCGATCATGGTAGCAGCGAAGGCCTTCGAGGTATCCTGCGGACTGGACGGGTGCTGCGCAGTGAGCTTCTTCGAGGCTGTCAATGTCTAGACACCTTGTTTTTTCTACTGTGCCTTCCTCGTACTGCTTGACTATTGGAGATTTCCACATGACATCGGCAGGGTAGGACAACTTTGGATCCATAGACCAAGAAGAGGGTGATTGCCCTATAGGCTTGCATGGCTGGGTACGTAGCCCCAGAGTACATTTGGTAGCTCCTTGAGCCACTTGCCTCCCTTGGTGTTGGAGATGTCGTGTAGCCTTTTCTTGAGAGCGTCAAGCACCATCCTGTTGGTGCGCTCAACCTAGCCGTTAGCATGCGGATGAGCGACGAAGACGTAGCGGACATCGATCCCACTATTCTCGCAGTATTCCTAGAATCCATGGTTGTTGAAGTTTGAACCCAGGTCTGTGATTATGCGATTGGGGAAGGCGTAACGATGAACAAGCTCGTCAAGAAAGTTGAGTACTCTGTCTGCTTTTGAGTAGGTGACTGGCTTCACCTCGATCCACTTGGTAAACTTGTCAATGGCCATGAGGACTCGTTGAATCCTCCAGGAGCCATGGGGAGTGGGTCAATCATGTCTAGACCCCAGCACACAAACGGCCAAGAGGGTGGTATGGTGATTAGCATGTCGGTAGGGATGTGATGCTACTTGGCGAAGAATTGGCATCCTTAGCATCGGCGGACTAGTTCCTTAACGTCAGCGAGAGCTGTTGGCCAATTGAACCCTGCTTTGAAAGCTTTGCCCACGATTGTTATGTCCTTCTCATCTTACCGTGAGACACACTTCATGAGTACATCTGTCGATGTGCCTCTTCTATAAAGCTTGTCTCCGACTAGAACATAGTTCTTGCTACGTCGTAAGACTTGCTCAGCCTCTGTCTTGTCTGACGGTAACTTGTGCTCTTTGATGTAGTCGATGAATGGGACTCTCCAGTCTACGTCAGTCATCATGACCTCTCGATCTGGTGTGGTAGGACCTCGATCAGTGGTTGTTGATGGTGTCGGCTCTGTTATGGATGGCTTGTGTAGCTCATGAACGAAAACCCCTACTGGAAGTTGAGCACGAGTAGATCCAAGCTTGGATAGAACGTCCGCAGAAATGTTGTTGTCGTGAACTACATGGTGGAACTCCAAACCAGAGAATTTGTTCTCTAACTTGTGTACGTCTAGGCAATACGCATCCATGTTCTCCTTGTGGCGATCCCACTCATTGTTAACTTGATTGATCACCATCAGTGAGTCGTCGTAGACCAACAATCACTTTATGCCTAGCGGGACTGTCAGGCGGAGCTCATGCAGAAGCGCTTCGTATTCAACTTCGTTGTTGGACACTTCCCAGAAGATTTGCAGGACGTAATTGAGTTGTTTGTCTTTGGGAGATATTAAGAGTACGCCTGCACCAACGCCCTCGAGTTTGAGTGATTTGTCGAAATACATGACCTGATGCTCTGGACGCTCTGCTGGCATTGGTAGTTGATTCTCCCGCCATTCTACCATGAAATCGACTAGGGCCTAGGAATTGATTGCAGTCCTCGACCTGAATTCCAAGGACAATGCTTCAAGTTCTACCGCCCACTTAGATATTCTTCTTGTTGCATCCCGATTGTGGAAAATTTCTCCCATGGGGAAGTCGGTGGCAACAGAGATCTTGTGCTCGTGGAAGTAATGTTGTAACTTGCACGAGGTGAGCAGTATCACGTACAACAATTTCTGGATCGACGGGTATCTGGCCTTGGAATCTAACAACACCTCGCTGACGATGTAAACGGGCCTTTGTACTTTGTATACATAGCCTGGTTCTAGTCTTTCAACCACGATCATTGTGCTGATGATGTTGGTAGTCGCGGTGATGTACAGCAGCAAGTCTTGGTTGGGGTTTGGCGCCATGAGTACCGGTGGTTTTTGATAGGAAGTCCTTTAATTATTGTAGGGCCTGATCTGCCTCTTCAGTCCATTGAATTCTGTCTTGTCGTTTGAGTAGTTTGAAGAAGGGTAGGCCCCATTCTCCAAGCCTTGGGATGAATTTGTTGAGGGCTGCCATGCATCCAGTCAGCTTCTGGACGTCCTTGATGCCTGATGAGGCATGCATATCGGTGATGGCGGAGATTTTCTTAGGGTTAGCTTCAATGCCTCAGTGACTAATGATAAACCCGAGTAGTTTCCCGGAGGGCACACCAAAGACGCACTTTGTCGGGTTGAGCTTCCACCAGAATTCTCACAGACTTGCAAAAGTTTCTTCTAGATCTGCAATCAGGACATCGAGATTTCTGATCTTTATGACCACATCGTCCACGTACGCCTCCACGTTGCGGTATAGCTGCATCTTGAAGCACTCTTGAATGACCCGTTGATATGTGGCGCCGGCGTTCTTCAATCCAAAAGACATTGTTGTGTAGCAAAAAGTTCCATATGGGTGATAAACACGATCTTAATCTAATCTTCCTCCTGAAGAGCTATTTGGTGATACCCCGAGTAGCAATTGAGGGAGAGCGCAACTAGCTGTGGGGTCGATGACTTGATCGATCCTAGGAAGCCCGAAGGGATCCTTTGGACAGTGCTTGTTGAGGTCTGTGTAGTCAACACATATCCTCCACTCATTGTTATTTTTCTTTCATACCAAGACGGGATTGGTGAGCCATTTTGGATGATAGACTTCTTTTATGAAGCCTGCCGTGAGTAGTTTGGCCAGCTCTTTCTTGATGGCTTCCCTTCTATCTTGTGCGAATTGTCGTAGGCATTGCCTTTTTGTGTAGCATTTGGATTCACGTTGAGTGAGTGCTCGGTCAATTCCCTTGGTAACCCCGGCATGTCCGCTGGTTTCCATGCGAAAATGTCTCGATTGGACCGGAGGAAGCTAAAGAGCACGCTTTCCTATTTAGGATCTAGCCCTATGCCAATCAGGGCTGTTTTGGAGCTGTCACCAGTCTCAAGGTCAATGGTTTTGATGTCTACTTCACTTGTCAGCTTGACCTTGGTTGCCCCTGACTTCTTTTTTGGAATCTCGAGCTCTAACGTGGACAGCTTCTTGGATGTAGTAAAGACTTGCATCATTGAGTTTGGTACTTGGGTAGTTGCTGCTAGTTCCATGACTTCTGTGTTGCAGTCATACAACTTCTTCAAGTCTCCGCGCAGAGAGAGTACTCCCTTGGGTCCTGACATCTTGAGTACTAAGTACACGTAGTGCGGGATGGCCATGAATTTGGCCAATGCTGGTCTTCCGAGGATGGCATGGTACGATGTTTCGAAGTCCGCTACCTCGAACCGGATGTATTCTGTCTGGTAGTGTTCTTTAGTCCCAAAGGTAACTGGCAAAATCACTTGTCCGAGGGGTACAGCCGCATTGCCCGGGACGATCCCATAGAATAGAGAGTTCGTTGGGGTGAGCATACTGTTGACGTCGAGGCCTATCTTCTTCAGTGTCTTGGCGAATAGGATGTTGAGACCGCTACTACCGTTGATGAGTACTTTAGTAAGTCTGGAGCTAGTGACAACTGGATCCAGGATGAGGGGATACAGTCTTGGGTCTGAGAAACTAGTCCATTGGTCCTTCCTGGAGAAGGTAATTGGCACCTCGAACCATTTGAGGAACGTTCGCATTGCAGGTTCAATGAATATTATCTCTCGAAGAGTGAGCTTCTAGGACTGCTTAGTAGCAGTACCCGGGATTTCGCCGAAGATGACGTTGATGATGTTGGAGGGATTCTGGAACTTGCCATTGTCACCATTGTCTTCGTCTTCCTTGGCCTTACCCTTGTCTTTGGTGCTAGATAGCTCTAAAAGGTCCATTATGACTCTTCGTAGACTAAAACAATCTATTGCAGAGTGCTTGTGGTATGGGTGCCATGTGCACTGTTTCTTTAGGAGCTTGTTGAACAAGGGCTTGTCTTGATTCTTGCCGCCACCTTTCTTGGACGACTGCGAAATTCTTATGACAGTATTTTCTGGTTTGTGCTTGCGGTTGTGACCCCCGAGTAGTTATTTCGGTTGTCATTTTTGGGGCGATCATTGCGGTTCTTATCGTTGCGTTGGTCATTGTTCTGATTGTTGTTGTTCTAGCCCTTGTTGTTATTGGACTCGAACCTTTCAATCTCCCTATATTCTTCATCTGCCCACGTCTGTATCATGATCTTGAGAGATTTGACACCAGCGGGGCATCTTCTACCAAAGTCTTGGAACATCTGGCGGTCGTGGAGGACATTCTGGAAGCAGTCTATAACGTCACGCTCTGTGACATCCATGATTGTGGCCTTCTTGTCGAAAAAACACCGTAAGTAGCTCCGCAAGGTCTCGCCTTCTTGTTGTTTAACGTGAGATTTGTTGTTTAACGTGAGACAAGTCGATCCTGTTGCCAGGACGCTGCATTGCCCCTACGTAGTTGTTGATGAATGCTACCTTGAGGTCCTTACACGAGTCGATAGAGTTCTTATCCAACGATTTAAGCTATGTGAGTGGCGCCGCCTCCATGCAGATGGGGAAGCAGATGACTTTGGTGTCATCGTTTCCCCCAACTGCTTGTTTTGACAGCGAGTAGCACCGAAGCCATTGGACTAGCTCCTGCTTGCCATCGTACATGGTGATATCCGGGGGTTTGAACTTTTCAGAGAGAGTTGTCCTCCTCACACATCTTGAGAAGGTAGGGAACCCATCAGTATCATCTCCTGGGTGTTCGATTTCTTGCTCGCGCTCACGGCACCATCCGTCGATGATGGTACGGGCATCGCGGCTGGCGTTGATCTTGTTGCAGAGGTCTTCTACTGGGCGTTCAGGCTCTAGGTTAGCCCCACGGTGGCCACAGCCTCCCGAGGGTCCTGCCCGACTACCTTTAGCTCCAGCTTGGCTTGGTTTTGCACCTCCAAGTTGACTTGGTTTGGACGGAGGGCCTCTTGGCTGCTGCCATGTTGACTTCACTGGGATGGGGAGCGTTGGACTGACTATATTGGATTCTGCTGATCGAGTTGCTCGTACGCGCATTCTACCAGTTCAGCCAACTATCTAGTGTACTTGTTCTACGGCATCGCACGGGTGATAAGATCAATAGACGCGATAGTGGCAAGGAAAGTACGATGGTGACGCGTTTGAACTGCTTCAAAGGCGTTATCCAAGTTCATGATTGGTAGGTCTACTGCAAGGCGACATCGGCGCTCTGTTCTTGCAGCATTCCTTGCTCGTCGTCGAGTTCTTTGAGCATCAGTCTCTTCTCCAACAACGTTGGTGATGAGCTCATCCTGCAAGACGTCATCCGTGTGACGCTCATATCGCGGGTTTCTGTCCTGTTGCTCTTTTTCATTGTCCTCTTGTCCAGTAATGAGAGTGAAGAGTTGTCATTTTAAGGAATAGCTTTCTGATCTTGAAGTGATGACCTCCGTGGTGCCACCTTCCCTGTAGATAGGTGATAGAGGAGCTCCCTCTTGATACGAGAGAGTGTCGAGGTAGGCGATGAGGTGCGAATCATTGTCTTTGGCAAGAGCAGGTGGCTTCATGTTGGGCCAGTAGACGAATCTTCCTTGGGGAGTTGATGTGATTACCAGGACCTGCTGCGGACCTGATAAAGGAGTCTCCTCATCCGGATCCGAGCAGTAGTCGAGGTTCTCGATTGTATCCGTATTGGATTGTGATCTGGACAGGGTAGCCTAATGAATAGTGGCTGCGTTGCGGAGTCCCAACGGGAATCAACTCTAGTGGTAATCCAACTTGCACAATGGCTTATGCGCCGGCTCATAAAAGTCAATCCGACTGGTGGAAGAAGTCGAGTTGTACTCGGACTCGTCCCCTAGCCTTTGACTAGGTCAGAAATTGAAAATTCGCCGAAATTCTCGACGAGATGCTCCAAAGCTTGGTGCTGGAGCTTCATGGTTTGCTGCTTTTTCTCTGGGTCGACGCAATGTGGCGGTGGAAATTTCCAGCGCTATCTGCGATGTAGACCCAAGAGCCAAAGATGACGTCGCCAGCTTCAAGCTTGTGCCATCGAGTTCACTAGTGGATTCTTGGCGAGTACCACTACATGGCGTGCCAGCTATAGGTGTTTAAACTCAGCAACCAACCGAGGGGGTGCCCGAGGTAGTGTTTCGGTTAGTGGGGCTCGTCGAGATAAGGAACTCAAAGGTAAATACGGACACATGATTTAGATAGGTTTGGGCCGATAGATTGCGTAATATCCTACGTCCTGTGTGTTGGTTGGATTGAATTGCTTTGGAGGGGGTCCCCCTACCTCACCTTATATTGCCAGGAGTAGGGTTATAGGTCGGTTGGTTACAAGAATACTGGTCAGATATGACTAGAGGAGTTCTACTCTTATTACAACGAGTACTTTTTTAATCCTCGACTAGTTCATGTCTTTTCCATATAGACTACACCGCCCTACCCCATGGTCCCCATGTCAGATATGTTTCAGTGTCCAGCCTATATTTAAGACTATCCAAACTTTCTGGTGGGTCCATATATGTATGCACGATAGTATTCAATTACTAGTCTATTATGTAAAAAAGGTGGCATGCTTTCTAAAACAAGAAAAATACACGATATCACTGTGACAGAAAGAGTTTCAGTCTCTACTCTAAAAAAACCAAAGAGGAGAAAAAACTTCATACGTCGGGGTTCCTCCGCTCCGCTTCCGCGTCCACCACGCACCAGCGCCGTCCGCTTCGCCTCCCTCCGTCCCGCGCTTTGCGGATGGCGCTCCGATCTCCAGCGGACGCGCGTCCGCGAGGCACCAGCATCGTCCGCTGCGCATCCCTCCATCCCGCTCTTCGCGGTTGGCGCTCCGATCTCCAGCGCGTCCGCCCTACTCCTCCTCGGTCGCCGTGCGCTGCCGCCGCCGCTCGCCCTCCTCCTCTCCTCGGCTCGGTCTCCCTGCGCCCCTCCTCCATCTCCACCTCACGTCCTCGCCTACGCAAGCCGCTGCACGCGAGGGAGCCCCCAAGAGGGTTGCCGATCCAGCCCCAGCCGCGCTGACGATGACACCCGCGCCGGTGGGGACGGACACCTTTGTCGCTGGCGGTCCAAGCCTGGTCACGCCGATCTGTTTCTACGGCATGCTGCTTCTTGCTGCTCCTCCCCGACATCATCTTCTTCTCTACCAGAGGCCCCCTCCGCTCCTGTGCCGAAGACCATGGCATCGCTGCTTGAAGGATTGCTTCCAGCCTTCCAGGAGGTAAGTGACGAGAAGATAAGCAGCAAGCTGTTGTCTTTCAACATATCTCTTCTTAATGTTGATGTCTAAATATTAATTTATTGTCCGTCGTGAAATCAGAATGTGCTAAGATGTGATTCACCCTTCTGATGCTTTTATTCGTGCTAAATTAAGTGTGATGTTAAATAGTACCAGGATGCTAACCACTTGTTTTTCTACTGGCAGGAGGCAAGTTCTCTGATATATTTTCATATAGGTTTCCATTAATTTTAATTGTCACCTGAAATTCTAAAATGCCAGATAGCTTTTATATTAATATAATATGTCTTATTGATCAAATGGATAATTTTTTGGAGGTTTTTGGTTGACAGATTGATGAAAGAGGCTCTGGAATCGAAAGATATAGGTGGCGGTGCAGAATCTGAAGGAGGAGGTGGCGGTTTTTCCTGTGTGGTGGCAGTGGCTTAGGACCGTCATCACGACAGAGCGAGGCCATCATCAAGGTGCAGAGGAGCATCACAGTCCTCACAGGGCCATCATACAGCAGGCAGGCATAAGCATCTTTTGATTCAGCGGGCATTGGCAACACCGGCATATAGGTCTGCTACGTCCTTGCATACCTGTTGGTGACAGTGCGCCGTTGGTCATGGCTCATGGCGCATCTGCAGCGAGCCAAGTCTAATTGAGCCAGGTTTTATAGTGTGAAAGGTAAAATCAAGAATTTCTTAATTTGTAGGACTGTAATCATAGGTAAAATCAAGAACTTCTCGCTGTTCATGAAGCAACGCTTAAGGTTCCAGGATCATTTATTATCATAGTTTTATGAAATTTAACACAATCAATACCTTCCCTCTCCTGTTTACTAGAGCATCTAACAACACAAGCTTATGTTATTTCACATTGTCACATTGCAATTAACAAATGCAAATGCTAACTTCGATAAGGTAGTTGAGCTGGCAAAGCAGCTCCAGGTTTTTCTTTGTTGTTGACTCTGGTTTTGCCCGGTTCATGTTTGGGAATTAGGGCTGTTTGCAAGTCCTGTTACATGATTTTTAGTCAATACATATTGGTGATTCTTAATCACTCCCTTTTATCTTGCCGGTGAATTTAGCTTTAGGACAGAGCTTATTACATTACATTGTGAAAGCATATGTTTTACCTTTACTCCTTACATGGATCAAGATTATTTCAACTAAAATTTGAGCCAATTCAGTTATACTACCTGCGGAAATATAGGTCACATGACAGGTTGCAATTAAGTAAACATATTGCGTACAATTTGGACATTTAAACTACTAGCAGAAATAGTCATTTCACTCTGTTTAAAAACATAGAAGGGGAAGGGAGTCCTTTCTATGGTAAGTCAGCATGGAGTACAATTTTGATAAAAAAAAATTCTTGGGAGGTTGGCAGGGGTGAGCAAGTGTTTTGTACTTCAGTGTCCAGAGCTTGTGTCATTTCTTTTTCTACCCCTGTTTACAGGGCTTGTAATTTGACTTTCTTTGTCCTGCTTAATAGAATGACAAGTAGTTAGACTTAAATTTAAATTTCTGTACTTTGATGCCCCTGAAGCTTGCTGTTTTTAATTTCTTAACCTACACCTTCTGGCATGTAAACCATTCAAGGTATCCAGTTTGAGACCAACTATGAAGCTGGTCTTCTCTCCAGGCTGATAATTGCTTACTGTCTTGTAGGAGCCAGAGGGCCAGAGAAGTTCTACAAGTCAGTATTACATATTAATAGTATACTATCGTATAGACTTGAGCAATTCCAAATTCAAATTATGCTCTAATGTTAAATCTGCTATCTGGATGCCTTATTTTCTCATAATGCAGACCATAAATAGCAAGAATTTTGAATTTTAGAGATAGGGGATTGCAGCATCCAAGATATAGGTAATTTTCTAAAAAACTAATTGAGTAGAGATATTTTTGGGCAAACCATATGTTGCTCTTAATTAGGTTAATTTTCAACAGCTCATGAGTGAAGGAATTGACCCTAATTTTTTCACATAAAATATTGTGCTACAATTTTTATTCTTTAGTACTCCTGCCACATTATATCAACACAAGATTGGTACTCCTTTATTTGTTCCCTCAGTATCTGTGCGAAAATATCGCTTTAATTCTGAAATTTGCGTTTAGCATCTTCTACCATTGCTGTAGACTTTTAGTGACTGTGTTCTAGATTTGCTTGTAGGAAGACAGTGTGCTTACCATACAGAGTAGTGCTTGATATTTCAGGGTGAAGTGCATTTCTCTGATGGTTTTATTTATACCTAATCATAAGTTTTCCTTGTAGCTAATTATAGGTTGCAGGTTATTTTGCTAATTTCAGTAATTTGCAACATGCTGCCTTGGAGCAACTCTAAATCTAAAGTAAACAAACTGAACCTATGTTTCTAGGTTTCTTTTTTATAAGAATGTGTATTGTAAATTTACAAGAAACTAATATTTACCAAAACATTTTGTATTCTACCAAAAGTTTTGAGAAGCTACACAATTTTCATTTGAACCTGCAAGGTTTACATATAATTATTTTGTTTGTTTTCTCATGGGATGATGACTTTAATACTACAAAAGGCACGATATCTGTACTTGCCAATTCTCTGCTACTGATCATTCTACTCTATATTATTTCATTCTTTTCTACGGACCAAGTGTACCAGCCGAGCTGTATAACTCATTGCTTGCTTGTGGTCTGCAAATTGTATTTCATGCCATTTTCTACTTCTTCTCTGCTGTTTTGATTCTCTGAAATGATTGAATGTGCACTATTATGGTCATTGTATATAGACGATTGTGCTAAGAGAGCTGTTGTTTCAGCCTGACAGGAAAGATGAGCTCACAAGGATTGAGCCCACATGAGGGAAGTCATCACTGGGGTGGCCAATGAGCTGGTATACTTCATTTTGTTTCAGCCTGAATAGATGAAAGCTTCATTTTGTTTCAGTCTGAATAGATGAAAGCTTCATTTTGTTTCAGCCTGACTAGATGCTTTCTTCAGATGTTGGACTGCCTTGCTGGCATATTTATAGGCAGTGATAACTTCTTATTCATATTCTTTCAAACACCTAGGTGTTAATTGATCCTTCTGCCCACCTTCTCACATGCTGAAGACTCTAGCTCTGCTCGCTTGAGCTATTGCTGCGGCTGCAGCTGCATCCTACCTATACAAAAGTGCTGTAGCATTGAACTAAAAGTGGCAGCAACAACCCTGAAACAAACACGCTGTCTGAATTGAATCTGCATTCCAATATTATGAGTGCACTCCATCTGATTATTTTGGAAAACTGTAACAAATTACAGGTAAAGATGACAATATTTACTTGTTTTTTTTTGTGGTTGTCTTTTGAAACTGTTAACTTTCTTTGTAGCTTTTTCCAGCTATTATTGATGGAAGGTAAAGCCTATGATACGACAGTATATTGATTGGTCCCATATTATTTGCCTCTGCTTCCTTTTATGTGTTCTAATGTGGTCTATACATTATTGTTTAGTACGGATTGGTGAAAAAAATGAATACTCTTCATAGCTTATGCTACTGATGAGATAGGTATATAGAAGATCAATCAGTGCTATTGTAGCAATCCTACATGTCTACTTCAGTACTTGAGTTAGCAGAAATCATGTACATGCAAAGGTGAATACAATTCTGTAGAGCAAGATAAAATTGCAGCATGGGGATGGTCGAAGGTGGCACTCAAGTGATAAGTGTTTTAGTCTTAGTTTCCTTTGCAAAATAATTGTTTGTTAGCATCAGATGGCAGGCATGCACTAAAATGTTATGAGTGCTTCGTGCCTTCTTACTCAAAGTCCTATGCACTTAATCTGATAGTTCAAGGTTCGGATATGAGCCTCTTTATGTGTTTTCATATTTGCTTTGACACTTATGTAGAATTGATCCTTGTAGAATTGATTCTTGTGTATCTCAATACGGCTAAAAAATAATAAATTGTTAGAATTGTATGATAACAAAGCACTATGTTTTTATACTCTTGTTAGGAGTTTTTTGTTTATTAATATACTTATCGTCTTATTGAATACTCAATGTATTATAATATAATAAATATTTTGCCGCCCGTAGCAACGCACGGGCACGATCCTAGTGAAGTCGTAAAACCAGCCAAACCATGTCTTACAATATCTTGTTGAAATATTTGTTTCCTTTGCAAGTTTCATATGTGTCTATTTCTACTGAGCTCTTGTTTGCATTGTGAAGTGGAGCTCAAACAAAGATGTCTTTTGAAATTAGCGATAATCTAACCTCAAGGATCACAACTTAGGTATTTTTTATTTTACCTGCTTGAAATGTGCATTTACTGATGTGTTTATTCTTACCAAATTTACGTGATGATCTTAGTGGAATTGATGTGGCTAGAAAGGTTAGAGGGAGGGGAAACATAAATGAGATAAGAAGCTAATGAGGTGTGGGTGTAATGCTGTGAACAGGATGAAAAGGTGATGGTACATATCAAGTTGCTCCGTTTGTTGAAGCACACACATGAGCCTCGCAGCTGATCAGGGTGGACAGAGGATAGAGCAAGATGCCAGGTTGCCAATATTATTGTCGAAATATGGTACTTAGCACAATCGTTAGCAATGTAAGAGTAATTTATTGTGCCTTGTAAGATTCACTATTACCATGTCATGTATACTTGACAACAGTAGTCAGAATGGTGTACGAGCTTGATTGTATGCACACTGTATGATGCCCAAATGTGTTATCGCCGTGTGTAATATTAATTTTCTAGTCTCTTGTGAACAATATTGCCCATATATATGATTTACAAGAGAGTTGATTTGATATGACAAATGCCATGCATCATGAGTGATAATACAGGAATAAAACTATATATATAACTTTGCTATTTCATTGATGTGGGATACAATTCATCAACAGAATTGTGTCCACTATGCTATGTATTTCTTTTTGGCAGAAATGTAGTTTTCTTCTTGCACCTTCAGGTCCCTAGCAGATTATATAGTCAAACTCATTAGCTAGCAGATCAAAAAAACATGATCTATACATTTGCCTGTATGCTGGTTGAGCATATGACATCTCACTCTAGTCAGAATAAACGACATGAGGGACTTTTTGTTTAATTATATTTTGCAGGTCAACTTATTTACTCATCGAACTAAACATTTCAATATTTGTCCATTTTATCGCACTGGCATCTGAATCCAACCTAGAATATACATTGTGGGAGCAGAGGAGACTAGAGTAGAGTCAGGGAACAGTTTCTCGGCTGCAGAGCTAGCAGCCACCATGACCGGACATTGTTGTCACCTGAATGTGGGGGTCAATTTGAATGGAGATGGTGGCACATTTGGAAGTGTACAGTGACACCCTTACATCCATACCTAAGAAAAAGGTAACAAGAGGAGAGAGGAAACACCATGGCCAGTTCCTCCGCCATGGAGCTTGCCGGCGGATGAGGAACCAGTTGCAGGAGAAAGATGTGCCCTGCTGTAGGACCTTTCAGAGTAATTGAGGGAAACCCAAAATCATTAGGAGCAAACACCTTCAAACCAAATCGAGAAGACGAGGAGGTTCAGTACCAGCGGAGGCAATCCTGAGGGGAGGAGCAGCTAACCGGAGCTGGCACTAGCTTAGGTGAGAAATTGGGGGTGACTTGAATGGGCTGGCAGAACATTTGGAACTGGCTAGGGGGGTTTAATAGCAAAAGGTGCTAAATCAGTGCGGGCATTAGAATGAAAAAGTACCATGGGACTTGTTGGTTCATCCTAGCCACACGGTTCTGATCCGATGGTCCACAGCGCTAGTTTCCAGGTTTCCATGTACCACCTGGTTTTCACTACATATTCTCCCGGAAACTGATGCCGCCTCCGCTATATCCGCGTCACGACTCACGACTCACGATTGCTAGCGTCCAACGACGTGCGTCTCCGGCCGGAACCGTTAGAACTGACCCATGCAAACCCAACGCCTAGGTGGCACCTCAACCGCACCGGGAATGGAGGAACATGTAAATCCCAGGCAGGGATCAATGGGTGCATCGTTGCGAGGCGACAAAATCCCCATGTAGTCGCCTTCTAAATTTATTAACACGCGTCGTGTAAAGTTTGGGAACCGCAATTAGCAGGCCCCGTTAGTCATAATTCAGCCCAACAAAACTATTTCTTTAGCAGTTCTCTATGAAAAGTGAAAAGACGGTTCACGTCATCCCACAAGCAAAACCGTTTAAAACTTATACATACTATAAATCTTATACCGATCATCAAAATTAAATTTCGATTGCACCATTTGAAGTTTGATAATAAAAGCTTCACAACAAGATCCCACTATATTTGGACGAACTTTTTTATTTATATTTTTTAATAAGGTTGCATATTTTCTATGAAACATATACACGTAGAACAAATTCAACAAACTCATGGAACTAAACAATCATACGCATTGAACAAAATATATAAACTCAAAGAAGAAAACGTATACCCTTAAAATAAATTATACAAACTCACAAACCAAATATAACCGATGCATGCTTGAAATGCAATAGAGGAAAAATTGATGGCAGCACCCCACGTGCAAAGAAAGTTTGAATTAAAAAAATTATATAACCCTATATCTAAATTAAATTCTGATTCCACCAATATGTTTCTTACAACAACAAGATCTTCAAAATAAGATCCCACTTAGTATATTTGGATCAATATTTTTATTAACTTTTTACCAAGTTGGAGAATTTTCTCAAATATATATATCTAAAACAAATTTTACGAACTCACATAATAAAATAATTATTATTAGCGGTAGAATAATTAGTTCAAATGACTATACGAAAAAAAATAGTATAATGCGTAAAAAAGATTGTGCATCACGAACAAAAGATTAAGCATGATGAACAAAATAATGGTATAACATGAAAAAAAAATATTAAACATCATGAACAACCGATCGTACATAGAAAATACTTCATCTATTCTCTTTTAATAGGGATATCAAACCAGTTTTTTTCTCATTAGTCCTCCAATGTTTTCTCCAATGACTCTTCGTTACCTGTGTACTTTATTGCCACGGCACACAACAATGGCAAATAGGACTATCATGTGTGAAAATCTCATTTTTGGAAATATCCCTATCAAAAGAGAGTAGGGGGAGTATACAATAGGGACATCGTGAACAAATAACTTAGTTTACATCTTCGAACAATTTAGTCTACAAAATAACAAATAACATAATAACTTAATTATTTAGATATGAAAAAAAACATGAACACAAACATCATGAACATGGAAGAGTCCACATCTTCAAACAACTTAGTCTAGAAAACTAAAAAAATCATGTCTAAAAATTTAACATAGATTCATGCGTGGCCAAATCATTTGTACAGATAAATACTTTAATCTAAAAGATGAACAATAATTTAACATAGCAAATAAATTAGTTTACAAAGGTTAAAAAATGACTTTATGCACAAATAAATCATTCTTTATTGGTGAAAATACGTATAGAACATAATAGAAACTGAATGTTATGAACAAATAAGTCTGTATTGCCGAATAATGATATACAAACCTGAATAAATTATACAAGCTTACGAAATAGAGATGTGTACGTTTCAAACAAAATTATATGAACCTAGGGAACAAAATAACTATACACGTCGAACAACTTACATAAATTCAAAGATGTATAAATTATTCAAACTTACATAATAAAATGTTATACAGTGTCGGATTTCGTAGCTCGACAGTCCCAGGGGGTTACCCAAGTGGTGGATTTGTAGGTGGAGGGGATTGCGAAACTAGGAACTCGAAGGTGATCATGAGAACACAAGGGGCACGAGAGTTTTAAACAGGTTTAAGCCTCCGAAGAGTAATACCCTATGTCATGTATGCTTGGTGGCTTGTATTGCTTTAGGCTGGTGCGTGGTTTACAGATTGGATTGGATTGCCCTCGGGAGGCTCCCTTGGCCGCCTTATATAGGCTGACGACCTAGGGTTACAAGTCGGTTCGAATCTAATCCACTCAATTGTTACATGGGAGGTGTTCTGAGTGCGAGTACAATACATATCCCGCAATATCCGGGCTGATTTGAATCACCCGGCCTCCTTGACTTATGCTCCAAGTATCTTCACGTCCTTAGCTGCACGTTGTGGTCAGGTGGGCCCACTTGTTAGGACCGGCAAATATCCTGGTCGGTGGGGACCCACGGGGTACCCATATCCCTCAAATCCTCGAGCAATGTGTAGGCGAATAGGAATATGAGGTCACCGTAGCGAAGCTTGAATTGTAGTTGGCTGAAGCTGCGATAGCGTCATAGTGACGGAGAGGCTGCAGAGTGCTCAAAAAAGAAGAAAATTTGAGTGAACGCAGAGCCATACGCGTAGAGCGAAGTTGAGTGCCGAGTTGATGAATGTCGGGCATCCAGCAAGTCGAAGCGAAGGACATGGAGGGCGTCGCAAGACGCACTCCATAGGAGTAGCCCCCGAGCATTGAAGCGATTAGTATAATCAGTCCAATGGTCAAAAAAGAAAAAAAAAGTTGATCCCAATAGCAGGTCCAAGTGCCTGAACACAACGATGAGCGAAGCCACGGAGGCACGCCGACCAGAAATAGGCGCCCAGCCCCCGAGGATGAGGACTGGCGGAACCGTGGAGGCACGCTGACCAGAAATAGGCGCCCAGCCCCCGAGGAAGAAATAGGAGCCTAGCTCTCGAGGACGAGGACTGGCGGAGCCGCGGAGGCACGCCGACCAGAAATAGGCGCCCAGCCCCCAAGGATGAGGACTGGTGGAGCCGCAGAGGCATGCCGATCAGAAATAGGCGCCCAGCCCCTGAAGACGAGGACTAGCAGAGCCGCGGAGGCAGGCCGACTAGAAATAGACGCCCAGCCCCCGAGGACGGGGACTGGTGGAGCCACGGAGGCACGCCAACCTGAAATAGGTGTCCAGCCCCCGAGGACGCAGACTGGCGGAGCCGCGGAGGCACGCCGACCAGAAATAGATGCCCAGCCCCCAAGGACGAGGACTGGCTGAGCCAGGGAGGCACGCCGACCAAAAATAGGCACCCAGCCCCCAAGGACGAGGACTAGCAGAGCCACGGAGGCACGCCAACCTGAAATAGGCACCCAGCCCCTGAGGACAAGAACTGCTGGAACCACGGAGGCACGCCGAGTTGAAATAGGCACCCAGCCCCTGAGGACGAGGATTGGCGGAGCTGCAGAAGCACGCCGACCAGAAATAGGTGCACAGCCTCTAAGGATGAGGACTGGCAGAGCCACGGAGGCAGGCCCTTGAACACGTAACGAAAAACCCGTGGACTCCATGCGACGCGTGTGCAGTGATAACGGAAAACCCACAGATCCCATCGCTAGGGTTACGCTGTCACACCCTTCAAAAGCCCGAGGGGCGCAGATCCATTTTTATTTCCATCCGTTACACTCGCGTCGTTGCCGCCACAGTCCACAGAGCACATTGTTGTCGCACCCGCTAACCCTAGGCCGCGCCGCCATGATTCCCAATCTGCTCACGCGCACTTCATCGCCGTCGCCCGAGCTGCCGCGCTATCGTATGTGCATCAAGACCCTTGCGGGCATTAGATCCAAATCACAAGGCTTAGAAACTGAAGAAATGGCCCAAGCGCAAGCACCGGATCCATCCACAATCTGGGTGAAATCAGTGATGACGGAGGAGCGCATCCAGGCGCTCGTCGACCGCAGCCTCCTGGGGCCCAAGGCATTGTTGGATTTTAGTCGACCGCCGGGCAAGACTTCCCCACGGAGGATAAGATGGAGACAATAGTCTTCGCATCGTTCTTTGAATGCGGATTCGGAATCCCGTGTGGAGACTTCTTTCGGGGTCTTCTTCACTGCTACAAGATTGAACCGGTACATCTGAATCCAAACTCAATCTTGGATATTGCGGTTTTCATTCACCTATGTGAGGCATATTTGGGCATCCCCCCGCACTTTGATCTCTGGAAATATCTGTACCAGTTGAAAATTGTGTCAACCAAGCGGAAGCAACCTCGAGTGATTGGTGGTTGTGGTTTTTCTCTACGGCTGAAGAAAGTCCAGGAGTACTTCGACCTCCAGTTGATGGAATCAAACAAAGGCTAGCACAAGGAGTGGTTCATAGTAGCCAATCAGCAGCCCGAGCTCCCGCCGCGTACTGGATACAGGCCAGTAACCATGCCCGAGTGGTCGAACCAGCCGACCACAGAGGAGTAGGTGCAGGTGAAGCAATTGCTCGAGAAGATCGCCGACTTGAAGGCGTGTGGTTTGACCGCTAGAGCGGTTAGGATCAACTTCTACCGGAGACTGACACAGCCAATCAAGAACCAAGTTCATCCGGCATATGAGTACACAGGGCCACAGGACCTGACCCGGGAGGTCCTGCGAAAGGTTCCCAAGGAGGAAATCATCAACTGGGTGTCCGAATTTTTTGGTGGCATTATCAGAAACAGGAGCTGCCCCAAGGCCTATTCTCTAAAGAGGCTACCAACCAACCCGATATGATCTTCAACGGCATTGATGTGGCGTACTTATTGTGCTGTTGTGTTGTTTCTGACTATGCTTGTGGATTGATCAGGATGACGAATTTGAATTCTTTTTCCCGACGCCGCTTCCTAGAGAGGCTGAGCAACAGCGACCCAAGGTCTGCTCGACCGACAAGGCCAACGAGCCGCCTGCCGGCCTTGAGTGGGAGTCTGACTCCTCCATCGGGTCAGATGAGACCATGCTAGAAGAGGTCGGCCAAGCCGCAGACGCTGCACCAGTTGGACATCAGACATGGCATGTTGTACAGAAGCAGCCCGCCTCCAAGTCGCAGAAGCCAAGCTTCAAGAGGAAAAAGATGGCTGGCAAAAAGGGGAAGGAGAAGGAGAAGGCTGCCCTGAGTGCAACCTCCGCGGCCAGGTCGGCCAACAAGGTGGACGAGGAGTCCGACATGCCAAGCCTGCCTGCGAAGAAGAAAAAGTCCGAGCTCCTTGAGACAACTGTGGCCGACACGGAGTGTGTCAAGGAGTCGTTGAAGGCGAAGATCCGCGGGGGGTCTAGTGGGGATGCGTCGGCACCGCCACCGCCATTGCACCCCAAGTTCCGAGTGAAGAAGAAGAGCACCATGTAAGTGCGGTCTGCTTATACTATCTATCCTAAGGTTGTTGTTGCCACCTGTCTTGCTTAGATTGCACTGACAATGCAGGACTACCATGCTGGATGATGAGTCTGGTGCGCAGCTGACTGGTTGCTCAACCCAGATCGAGGGGGGAAGCGACCGCACCGTCGATCAATCACCACCTTCGGAGGTCGGGGCAGATCAGGATGCTCGTGCTGGCAAAGCTGTACCAACTCCGGTGCCACAACAAGGCGAAGCCGGCTCTGGGGCTATTGACGCTGCTGTGGACGACTTCAGGGTCGGGCAGGTGTCCGGTGAGGAAGCTAGAGCCGAACCTCACCTAGAGGAGTTGCCCAGGGATGACCTGCTACTAGAAAGGTTCTCCAGGGATGGAGAAGATGATGCTGATGCCGAGGACTTCTCTGAGCCTGATCTTGCTAGGGACACGGCGCAGGACAAGAAGGATCTTGCTAGGCTATGACAGTCGTCCTTAGAGATTTCTAAGTTGCTATTTGTAAGTGTGCTAACCAACCTGGAGAACCTATATCTGAAATCCAGTTGCTTTGCAGAGGTCTGACTGTTGGAATGTAAGCAGAATCTGGTCGAGGGTGCGCATAAGAGAATGGACGCGATCCAGCAAGCCAAGCGCTATCGCCTGGAGGCACAACAACTCAAGGCCGACCTCAAGAAGGCTAAAGAGGATGTTGTGCAAAAAGACCTAGATCACGCCCTGAAGGAAGAGGTTCTTACTTCGCACTTGAGAGGTATGTTGTGCCGACTTGTTGACTTGGTTTTGTCCATATGATCTTGGTGCTAATGTATACTTGTTTGAATGAGCAGATGCCAAGGTCAGGGAGCAAAGGCTCAAGCGGCACCTTAAAGAGTGCGAAGATTCGAATGCGTGCCTTCAGCAAGAGCACAATGTGGCAGTTCATCGTGAGTGTGCCGTATCGCAGAAGCTAACTTATGAAGCCAACGCACGCAAGGAAACTGAGCGCTGCTTACAGGTTGTTGTGCGTAGTCTTCAACATGACCAATTGGTAATTGCAGGGTTGGAGGTGGAGCTGGAGGATCTTCGTAAGGCGGTCGGCTATGTGATGGACATGCTCCAACCAGAGACTGACCCGACCGCACTAATGCCGCTGCTCGATCACCTCAAGGCCGCACCTGGTCGGGTGAAAGAGCTATTGAAGGACACCGCGGTGGAATGCATCAAGAACGTCTTGGCGATGTTGGTGACACACTTCCCGCGGATCCCCTTGGAGCGTGCTGGAACAGGAGTCGCGGCCGACTTCAATGCGGATGCGCTTCCAGAACAGGCGGACCAGTATCATGATGTAGCGGAGAGCATTTTCACTGACTTGGACTTGTAAAATGAAACTGTATGTGTATCAATCTGACAAGTCCCAGAACACGAAACCTGTGAACTGCTTGCCAAGGTCGGTGATGATCCTATTTGGTACTCCAAAGCAATGTGTGATTTCCTCCATGAACTGAGCGGCTTTAGCTGACTCGATGCTGGTGACAGCCTTGACCTCAATCCACTTGGTGAATTTGTTGACTGCCACGAAGATATGGGTGTAGCCGCCCGAAGCGATCTTGAAGGGTCCGACCATGTCCAGCCCCAAGCATCTAAAGGGCCAGGATGGTGGGATGATGCATAGGGATTGGGTTGGTAAACATTGCTACTTACAGAAGAACAAGCACCCTTTGCACCTTTGGACGAGATCCTTTGCATCGGCTACCGATGTTGGCCAATAGAAACCAGAACGGAAGGCCTTGCCGACCAAAGTGCCCGAGGCAACGTGGTTCCCGCATGTGCCCAAGTGGATCTCGTGAAGGAGGTTGATGCCCTCGCTGCGCAAAATGCACTTCATCAAGATGCCTATGGATGCGGCCTTTTTGTAGAGCTCCTTGCCGATGATAATGTAGTTTGCACTGCGTCGAGCTAATTTTTCGTGTTCTATCTTGTCCTCTGGCGCCCACTAGTCAGTGGTCAAGGCTATGAATAGGGCATGCCTGTCTTCTTCTACCTCAATCATCATGACGTCAATAGGAGCTGGGTCGGCCAGAGCCTCAATTCTTGCATTGACTTGGCCTAGGTCTAGAATCTTGATGGAAGGTTTCCGGAGTTTTTGCACAAAGACGCCAGCCGGGACTTGCGCACGCTTGGAGCCAAGCTTGGACAGGACATCGGCGGCGATGTTGTGGTCCCTAGGGACATGGTCGAACTCGTGACCATCGAAGTGGGCCTCAAGTTTGCAGATTTCCACGCAGTAAGCATCCATGGACTCCTTGATGCAATCCCAGTTCTTGTTGACTTGCTTGATGATGACCTTGGAGTCATCGTACACAAGGATACGCTTGATCACGAGGGAGACGGCAATGTGGAGGCCGTGGATGAGAGCCTCGTACTTGGCGCCGTTGTTGGTGGCCTTGTACTGGATCTGGAGCACGTACTTGAGCTGCTCACTTTTGGGGGATATGAAGAGGACCCCCGTGCCGGCTCCTTCGAGGTTGAGGGCGCCATCAAATACATAGTCTAGTGTTCTGGCCTCTCCAAGAAGGGCGGCTTCTGAATCTCTATCCACTCAGCCACGAAGTCAGCCAGGATCTTCAGCTTGATCGCATGACACGGGCAAAAATCGAGGTCGAACTCACCAAGCTCCATGGACCACTTGACAACTCGGTCGTTGACATCCCTGTTGTGGAGGATTTCGCTAATTGGGTATGAGGATACCACCCAGATCTTGTGCGCCTGGAAGTAATGGCGCAGCTTTCTTGATGAGATCAGAATTGCGTAGAGCAATTGTGTGTGGCGGATCTTGGAGTCGCTGAGGACCTTGCTAACATAGTACACCGGTTGTTGCACCATGTGTACATGGTCGAGCTCTTCACGTTCCACAACTAGCAAGGTGTCGACAACGTGCATCGTTGCAGAGATGTAGAGGTAAAGTGTTTCTTGGTCGGCCAGAGCCATAATGATGGGGGGGAGTGGTGAGAAAAGCTTTGAGCTCTTCGAGTGCCTTGCTGGCCTCATCATCTCACTCGAACTTGTCTGCCTTTTTGAGCAGCTTGAAGAAGGGCAGACCCTTTTCTCCGAGTTTGCTGATGAAGCGGCTGAGGGCCTCCATTATGCTAGTAAGCTTCATAACGTATTTCTTGTTAAATGGTTTTGCCATGTTTCTGATTGCACCCACCTTGATGGGGTTGGCCTCGATGCCGTGTTGGTTGACCATGAAGCCCAGGAGCTTTCTAAACGGGACACCAAAGTCACACTTGCCCGGGTTAAGTTTCCAGTGATAGGCTCGGAGTTTGTTAAGGTCTCCGCGAGGTCGGCTATGAAGCTTTCCTCATCCTTGGTCTTGACAACCACATCGTCGATGTAGGCCTCAACGTTCCTATGTAGCTATGTCGCGAGGCAACCTTGGATTGCCTTCTGGTATGTGGCGCTAGCATTTTTCAACCTGAAGGTCATGGTATTGTAGCAGTAGATGCTGAAGGGCATTATGAATGCCGTCTTGTCTTGGTCGGCAGGATTGAGGGCAATCTGGTGATAGCTCAAGTAGCAGTTGAGGAAGCAGAGCAGGATGCTCCCAGTCGTAGAGTCTACGACCTGGTCGATGCGCGGAAGAGGGAAGGGGTTCTTAGGGCACGTTGACGTCGGTGTAATCGATACACATTCTCCATTCACTGGTTTCCTTTTTTACAAGAACTGGATTTGCTAACCAGTCGGGATGTTTACATTCACAGATGAATCCAGCAGCTAGGAGCTTATTGAGTTCTACCATAATGGCCTCCTTGCGATCTTAGGCAAAGCGACGAAGCTTTTGCTTGACCGGTCTTGCAGTCTTGCTCAAGTCCAAGGACTGCTCAGCTAGCTCTCGCAGGACACTGGGCATATCGAATGGCTTCCACGCGAATATGTTCAAGTTTTCCCAAAGAAAACCGGTGAGTGTGAGTTCATATTCAGCGCAAAGGTCGGACCCTATGAAGGCCATCTTGGTCGGGTCTTCCAGGTTGTGGCGGAACCGCCCAACTTAAACTGGTTTAAATGCGCCTAATCGCTGTCGATACAGCAATTATCCGAAACGCACTTAAAACAGTATAAGTCCGGTCGTCCGTCGAGTGTCCCTAGGACTCCTCGAATGATCCACGTCACATCTCATAGCCATACACCAGGATTGTTTCCGCGATGGGAAAGCATCAACAAATATTACATTTTTACATACATACACGAGGTACGAGTTATTACAAGACTTAGTTTGAAATAAACTTAACAGTGCAGGTTAGACAGAGGTTCTAGGAATTAAACATAAACGGGTTCAGGTGGGAGATGAGCATTCAAGATTTCTTCTAAGGGTATTGCGAGACTCGTAACAATACCCTAGTTTTTCGGGGCTTCCTCTTCGGTGGATTCCTGCGGTGCCTCTGAATACAGCCACAAGGGATAACCCTGAGTACGGGGTACTCAGCAAGGCTTACCCGACTAACCAATATAATAGCTTTTCCTGGAACTATATGATAGCTTTTTCGGTGTACTGGCTGACACTTTTTTGCCCAAAGAGCTTACTAAAAGTGAGACCTTAGTTTTATCTTTTATTTCGATTAAGTTATTACCTAACCATTCTAAATGATGATAAAAATATTATTTGCAAACAACAAGGTATTAAGTCACATACCAAAACATTAGTGGAAAGATATAGCATTCATGAATTTATACTACGATGCTTAACAGTGATCAAGTGCATTCATAACCGAGAATTGCGGCGATCCGGATCAAATTACATCCTGCAGGAGAGTACCCTGACCACTAGTTATATACGATTGTCCAGGTCGTACGTAACGACCTTTCGATTAGCAAATCCAATGATTGGGAATAAGACTACCCGGACCCAGGGACGCACCCCCACATGGGACCCCACGTCTGGCCTGATCACCATGTGATTTTTCAGGCTACGCCCCTGCCAATCTCCAGCACGTCAAGCACAGGTACGAAGTATTCCCGATTAGAGGGTTTACTAACCTACTGGGCTTTACTGGTCCCATACCCAGTAAGTGATCAGATGTCATTCACTTGATCAAAGGTTAAGACAACGATCGGGCCTTAACCAAATTAATCTAGCAGACAGAACTACATCCTTAGCTTCTGTCCGCTTCTTAATTTTCAAGCTATCTTTCCATAAATAGCATGTATGACCCAACATTTCACCTTAAGGTTCGGTAAACCAATTACTTAGGCAACTAAGCATTTCTAGACTTGGGTTACTTACTAACTGTTTGAACAAGTGGCAAAGATGTCCTTAAAACAAGGTATGATAATGCACAAGAATGGGTTTCAATCAACTCCTAGACTTAGTGCATTCATATAGCAAATAACTGATAATTGGACACATGAAATAATGACTCCAAAATAAATAGGTATAATGCACCAGGGCTTGCCTTGTTCTATAAAAAAGTTAGCACTGTCTGAAGGATTGGCCTCGCAGGGGACCAACTCAATAATCTCTTCGAACTCTGGAGATCCTTCTGAAAATTCCGAGAAATCCCCTTCCGGTGCTTCGGTGTCTATGGTAAAACATATGCAGGGGTTAGTGATGTAACTTTTGAATACAAGACTATACAACTTTCGTTCATGATAAAATTGCAAGCCAACAAGGGACTATACAATTTATCATGATAAAGTTGCAAGCCCACACACAAAAACCCGAAAGGATTAACCCTTCATTTTTATTTCCTTTACTAACATTACCTAAGGCTCTTTCTTTTATTTTTAGAAAATGTTATAATTATTTTCTAGTCTTGAAACCTAATTTCCTATGAGTTAACAATAATTTGTGATTATGAAATGTTATTCCATATTTTATGCATTTAATAAAGATTAAGTATTTATTTCAATACCTTAAAGAAAAGGCATTAAACAAATACCTAAATTTTTATTGTTTTTCCTAGGGTGTAAAAATTTTAATGCATAAAGGAAAATAAAACAATCCTAACAAAATTGGTTTCACTAATTTTGGACAGCCCTAGAAATTTCTGTGATTTAAATGGTGATATTCAGATTTAATCTATTATTCTATAAAGAAAATCTAAATTTTTCCCGGAAAAACCCCCCGGCTTACTTTTCTCACGCGCCCTCTTCCTACCCCCTCTCTTGCGCGCTGGGCCCAAGGCTCGGACCCACCCCCTACTCCTATTCACTCTACCCGCCGACCATTCCTCCTCGGCCACACCCTACTGAGCCGATTTCTTCTCCTTTCCTCTTTCCTTTTCTTGATTCGGCCCAGCAACCCGACTTCCTCCTTTCTTTCTTTCGCGTGACTTTCGGCCTGCCCTCCTGGCCCATCGGCCTGCTGGACTCTACAGACCCCCGGCCTTTTCTCCTACCGGCCTTTTCTCCGCACCGGAACATGGGCCAACCAGATCCCGGCCCACCAGACTCCTCCGCCCAGCCGGCCTCTTTCCTCCCCTTTCTCCTCTGACGTGTGGGCCCGCAACCACTAGAGTCTTCTTCCTTCTCGTGCCAAAACTCGAGCGCGGTAGGGGGTGGTGCGGCTAGCCGGCCGGCACCCTACCGGCGACGGGGCTAGGCCGGGGAAGCATCCCCATGCCCTAGCGCACCCGTGCGCGGCGGTAGCTCCCCGGGAGGTGCCCGGAGCCGTTCTCTCCACGGCGGCGGGCGGCGGCGCTTACGGCCGGCCGTGACTAAGCACGACGACGGCTCGGCCTACCTCGTTGACTACTCCTACGGCTTCCTAGTACCCCAAGGACTCACCTACGACTGTCCACACGGAAAGAAAACGACGGCAAGGAGGTGCTCACCGTGAGCAGGAGGTGCGGCGGTGGCGGACGGAAACGACGGTGATGCAGGGCACGCCGGCGGAGAGGCTAGGCAACAAGCTGCTAGGGTCGTTGGTGGGGTGTGAGTGGAGGTGTGGACGGAAGGAATCGACGAGAGCTGCGGTGTGGTGGGGGTATTTTGCTCGGCGGCAGCGGCTTGACAGAGAGGGCGGCGGCGGTAAAAAGAACAGACGGTAAGCACGGCGGCGGGAGGTAGTTATTTGAAGTTTTCACCATGCGCATGGTCGACACCGTGGCCTAGCTATGGACTTGCGTGGCGCGGAGGTGGCCTAGCTGTTGAGCTGGACAGCGGGCAGGAGCACCGGCGGCGACACGTCGTGCTCGGCTCTGTTTTCCCCGTCTCCCCCTTTCTTCTTTCATCAGAAAGTTCAGAGCCTTTCCACGGTCAATTTTCAATCCGACGGTCCACAAACCTCTTAAGCAAAGTTGGAGATAGACTTGAGCTCTTTAATTCATATTTAAACTCTTGCCCGAGATCATCCATCTGTTGGCAATTTCAAAATATTTGCCCTCAGGTAACTGAACTTCATTGAACTCCCGATTCAGTTCGTCAATCACTTGATCATGGTCATTTACCCATCTTTGTAAATATTTTCAGTGGTCCAAATCCCTTCTTTTTAATCCAACTACTAACCATTCATGCTCTACAACCACCAGGGGTTCCATTTTGCACATGAACAACTATACCTATTACACTCCATTTCTCTGAATTTAGCTCCAAACTCAGCCATTTATCACTGTTTTCAGACTTGGAAAAAATGGCAGTTTCAGCAGTTCAGTCCCCGTGGCAAAGTGCTGACTTTGAGCTCAATTTTGAATTTGATCCCTTTACTGTTCCTGATCAACAACACCCAAATATATTTGTCCAAAGTCCATACTTCATCACTGTATAGATGCCCTTGTCCACTTATTTGGAAAATTTGATAGAAAACAATTTCCAAAATGGGCACTGATGCTGTTTTTTTTTCTGAAATCCTATTTTCGGACGATGAACAGTACCCTTTTTTTTATTTTTCCTTTGGCTTCCTTGAGATGTTTTAGGACCAGGTTTTTATCTCCAATCTTGATTCTCCAAGTCCTAAACACTCTTAAGCTTCCATTTCATATCTTTGCCAAATTTTTCTGAATTTAGAATTCAAAATTCAAATTTCAGTCAAGTTTGACTCGAATTTGACTTCTAATCACTTTCTTCTTCTTTTCACCATGATTTTGCTTTTGATTTTTCTTAACTACCTTTGATGATTTAAAATACCAGGTGTTACACAGGTCGAGGCAGATCTTCTTGACCTTGGGGTCGGGTTGTAGCGCTGTGGGCGTCGGCTCCATCTTTGTGATCGTGAGCTGGTCCTTGTCCACCTTCTGGGCCTCAGCAACCATGGTGGTGGCCTTGGCCGAGTACTCCAGGGCTTCAGCAAGCTGCACCGCCTCTGTGTCACACTTGTACGAAGTCTCAACGTTGCCATAGACGGAGAGGACACCGTTTGGAGCTAGCATCCAGAGGACGAGGTAGGTGTTATGCGGGATCATCACAAACCTCGCCATCATGGGCTTGCCAAAGATGGCATGGTAAGAAGTCTTGAAGTTGGCCACCTCAAAGGTGAGGTGCTCCATACAGTACGTGATGGGCGTGCCAAAGGTGACAGGGACAATGTCGTAGAAGGGTTCTTCACAGGGTTGGAGTCGCTCGAAGTCAAAGTCCATGCGCTTCAAGGTTTCCGTGAAGATGATGTTGAGCCCGCTGCCGCCATCAATCAGCACCTTGGGGAGTAGGCCCCGGTCTATGGTCGGGCAGACCACCAGCGGGTAGGACCCGGGATCTGGAATGTGAACCCAATGATCTTCCCTAGAGAAAGTTATGGGCTGCTCTGACCAGTGCAGATACTGGACTGGCCGTATGGACATGAAATGCACCTCTCGTTGGTGCAGCTTGTGCTTGTGGTTGCTATAGAACGCCTTGGGGCCGCCCACGATGATGTTGACCTCACGGTTCGGTCGCTGGAACTCCCCTTTTTGGTCGGCGCTTGGGTTCGGCTGGTCGCGGCACTCCTCCCGGTGCTGATCGTCTCGGTCGTCACGTTGGCGGTCGTCGTGGTGGCGGTCGTCGTGGTCGTCACGGTGGTGGTCGCAGTCGTCGTGGTAGAGGTCGTCACGATGACGGTCGCCATGGTCGTCATGGTCATCACAGCGGTGGTAGTCACGCCTCTTGTCCTCCCTATGGTAGTCGTTGCGGCGGGGTCGCTTGTATTCCACTGAGGTGCTGAACTCTTTCTTGAGGACTGTGCATGTGGCAGATCCACTTCGGATCTACTTGGTTAAACATGATTTAGCCGCCTGATATGCGACGCTCATTCCTAAGCCGAGTAAACACGAAGTGTCGTCGGATTTTCCTCCGATTTAACCACTTGAACAGGATCAGTTTAGCAGACTCACACGAAGGTGAGCAGTTCCAGAGAGTACAGCAAGTCCACCAAGTTAACAAATTAACCACTGGATTTAGTTGCGAAATGAACATCAGAGTTTTACAGGATTTCGGAAAAACAACAGGAGGTAAAACACTAGCGGAAGCAATCGTCGGGGTCGGACGTCCTGGTGAGGCCTGACGGGACATCACTGATCCCTCTCCTCGACGTCCGAGGAGGGATCCCACTCGACCGTCCAACCCGGAGGGAGCTGGGGCGGCCAAGTGCTAGCAAGAGAAGGGTCGGGGGCAGCAACTTCACCTGAAAAACAGGAGCCACAACAAGGCTGAGCTACTAAGCTCAACAAGACTTAACCGACAGGAGTAAAACTACTCCACCATTCTAGACATGCAGGACTTTTTGGCTGAGAGGTTTGTTTGCCAAAAGCACTAAGTAAACCCTATTTTCTAGTTTTAGCTCCGATCTAAGTTCTTTAACCAGTCTAGGTTTTGCAACCTATTCTAAACAATCATAGAGCCAAACAAGGTATGTATATCAACAAATCCATGTCATCATCAGATTCCTCATTTACTCAGGGTGACATAGTGATCAAGCAATCTCAAACTGTGAGAGGCAGACGAATCGATTCGAGTTCTTTAACCATGCATGGTGAACCTAGCCTCACGACATCCGCGCACCCGGAGGTCGCTTCCTGTGTCGGCCTTCCCCATCAATCCCCTAACCCGTGTCGGGCCCATTTCCTTTGGCGCAAGGTTCCACAGACCCGGCCTCTACCGTTCTGTGACCACGCATGCCACCACGTGCGACATCCAGCAGGGGAAACTCCGTTCCAAGAACAATGGGGCGACCGCTCACGTCTAGGTTCAATCCGGTACTAGGCTTCCTCATCCCATACTAAGTATGAGGCTAGTACTTTCAAACACTTGATCACGAACACCACCACTTCGGGCCTTAGCAAGTTTCATAGATAGATGGGGCGATCAACCGACCACCAAAGAGTTACCCAAACCCTGCCCGTCCATCGTCCTTACAGTTATAACAGAAGGGTAGACATCCAACTCCTACAACTCGCGAGTGACAGGGAATCACTCGGCTTTTACCGTCTCCTAATTATGCAAGCAGCTACTCGGTCCAACAGCTAGTGCTCAGATCATAGGAAACTAGGTCATGCATCTAGGGTTTCAAACAACTCCTATACGTAAATGCACAAGCATGTTTCAAGGAAGGCATGCGCAAGTTTGGAAAACAACGCAGGGTTTTCGTGCAACCGGGGCTTGCCTTCGAGCAAAGAGGAAGAGAACTGCTCGACTTCGGGGGCGGCTTCGGCTTCTGGGAGCAGGAGCTCAGCTACAGCTTCGTCTTCTGGCGCCGGGTGTAGCTCGTAGAAGCCGTCGGCGAGGCGCAGCTCTACACGAATGCAATGCAAGAGTTAGCATAGACGGTTATAACAGCAGCACTTGCTCGCCTGAGCCCAGAAACTCGCGACAAAGAGCAAGAGGGTGGGGAGGTTCAAAGGAGCTGGTGGAGATCAAAAGGTGAGGGTTGGAAAGGAACTTGTGATCTGATCTTTGAACTAGAGGATGTGGTATACTAGGGATCCTCAGACGCAAGCGCTGAAGGGTTCCTAAGTTTTACACATACACCCTCGGGTTGAAGAAAAAGATCACAGCCGAGCCCTCGGGCGAGGCGGATAAGGGTCGACGGAACAAATAGGGTCGGGCGAGACGGAACCGGGGTAGGGCGGATAAGAGGGGTCAGGCGAAGCGGACTGGGGTCGGCAGCTTACCTTCTTCCTACAAGAAAAGCTTGGGGTCGGGAAGAAGCAGACTTGGACGGAGGGACTAAGGCTTTGAACAACGGCTAAGACCGGCAGTGCTCCGGCGGCGGCGGTGCTTCTTGTGGATCACAAGTGAGCTTTTACGCAGCACTGAGGAGCAAGCGGCTGGGTGGCTTGGGGAAAACGGAGGGGAGCTGAGAGGAGAGTTCCTCAAGAACTTTAGGGTGTGGTGCTAGGAGCTTGAGCAGGGAGCAAGAGAGGTGGCGGAAGGCAACAATGGCGGAGGGAACTCCGGCGGGCTTGCGCATTCCCTTTTATAGCTGCTGGGATGGGGAAGGGAAGCGGCACGGGAGAGAGAGAAGGGGAGTGGCGCGAAGGCCGGGGAAGAAGCAATGGAGTGCTCTGCCTGGGCGGTGATTGAGCGATGGGGGCGGTGGTGCAGGACTTCGGAGATGACGCAGGGAAGTCATTGGGTTCTGGCGTCAGAGCGGCGCAGGAGCGGGTATGCCGGTGGTTGAGATTTGGCGGAGGCGGGCGTCGCCATGCGGAAGATTTGATGGACGCGACCGGGTTAACGGCGCTAGAATCGAGGGCGCACAGGTGAAAACACATGCAGCCGCGGGCGCGCGGGCGAGCGCGGAGCAACAGATTGTCGGGCGGCTTCTGACAGGGCGGGGAAAGGAGCTGTCGCTGCCGTGGTCGGGGTTGGCGAAGGAGGAATCGTCGGGTAGCGAAGACCAGGCGGCGCGACTGTGTTCGAAGTGACAGAAAAGACGGGCGACATTGGGCTCTGCGGCCGGGATCTGGCAGTGTGATGATGGGCGCGGGAGGCGAGGTGCTGCAGAAAGGTTGCAGAGGGGCTTCCGCTGCCATTGGGGAAGGGGGCGCGAGAATCCATTCGGTCGCGGGTCAGAGACGAGGCTGAGCGGCGAGCGTCAGAGAAGATGAGCCACGCGGCGGGGAGACTCTAAAGCGGGCATGCAACTCGAGTGCGCCTGCCGCGGAAGATCTGGGGGAAAAAGATCTCGCGGGTCCACCGGTCAGACAGAACGGACGTTTGGGAAAGACTTAGAAGGATCCGACGGTGGGCTGGGTTTGGCGGGGTCGGAACCGAAGCAAGGCGGGGAGGGGTCGGGTCTCAGGGGTCAGGACCGGTCGGGAGGTTGAACTGAACACTTAGGCGCGGAAAAACTAGACAGGTGATCAGGTGCTCGGATTAAGATTAACCTGGGAGATTTTGGGCCGGTCGTCACAGCCTACCCCTCTTAAAGGAATCTCGCCCCGAGATTCAGGTACCAAAAAGGGGGTGTGCTGTTCTTACCTCCTTGATGAAATAGAAAACCTGGGAAGCGCTTGTTCAGATACTCGTCCGTTTCCCATGTTACTTCATCTTCAGTGTGGTTTCTCCAGAGGATCTTGTACATTCTTCCCATTTGGCGCCGGGTATGCCTTCCTTTCTAGTCACGAACTCGGTCTGGGTACTCAGCGTAGGTCAGGTCGGGCTCTATCTGAAGCTGTTCTTGCTCTACGATCTCGGTTGGAACTTGGACACATTTCTTCAGTTGAGACACATGGAAAACATCGTGTATGGCCGATAGCTGTTCTGCGAGTTGGATCCTGTAAGCAACGGGTCCACAGGTCTCCACAATCTCATAAGGGCCAATGTAACGGGGAGCCAACTTGCCTTTTACTCCAAACTGTTGTACTCCTTTGGTCGGGGAGACTCGAAGATACACATGATCACCAAGGTCAAACTGCAGGGGTCTTCTCCGCCTGTCGAAATAACTCTTTTGTCGAGATTGGGCAGCCTTGAGATTGGCTTGAATTACCCTTACTTGCTCTTCGGCTTCTGCCACTAAGTCAGGGCCATAGACCTGTCTTTCTCCTGCTTGGGACCAGTTCAAGGGTGTCCAACATCCCCGGCCATACAGGGCTTCGAACGGTGCCATCTTCAAACTGGCCTGGTAGCTGTTGTTGTAGGAGAACTCTGCCAAGGGCAGGCACTTATCCCAATTCTTGTCATAGTGGATGACACAGGCTCTCAACATGTCTTCGAGGATCTGATTGACTCTCTCGGTTTGGCCATCGGTTTGAGGATGATATGTTGAGCTACGGATGAGCTTGGTGCCCATGGATGCTTGTAGCTGTTCCCAAAAGCGTGCCACAAACTGAACTCCTCGATCAGAGACGATGGTCTTGGGTACACCGTGTAGGGAAACTATGCGGTCGAGGTACAACTCTACATACTGCTTGACTGTGTGGGTGGTACGGACAGGAAGGAAGTGAGCGGTCTTGGTCAGGCGGTCCACTATAACCCAGATGGAATCATGTCTCTGTGATGTAAGAGGCAGTCCAACTATGAAGTCCATACTGATGTCTTCCCATTTCCATGAGGGAATAGGTAGTGGCTGCAGGGTACCTGCTACCTTTAGATGGCTGGTTTTGACACGTTGACAGGTGTCACATTCTGAAACATACCGGGCTATTTCCGGTTTCATGCCACTCCACCAAAAGGTTTGACGGAGATCATGGTACATCTTATTGCTGCCAGGATGGATTGAGAACTTGGAGAGATGAGCTTCATCTAAGATCCGCTTCTTAATGTCGGGGTCGGCTGGTATAATCAGTCGGTTTCCATAATATACACATCCAGTTTCGTCCTGCCGAAATTTCCTATATTCTTCATCCTTTACTGAGATCTTCCTGATGATCCGCTTTATTTCTTCATCCTTTACTTGTGCTGACCGGATTTGGTCTTCCAGAACTGAGTTAAGGGTGATGTGGCCGAGGGTTCCATGAGAAATAATCTCCAAACTGAGTTTTCCCATCTCATGACACAGAGTCTCGGTAAAAGCTGTTACCAACAAGCAGTTGCAACGGTGCTTGCGACTAAGAGCATCGGCCACCACATTGGCTTTGCCGGGATGATAGTGAACTTCCAAGTCATAGTCTTTTATCAACTCCAACCATCTTCTTTGGCGCATATTGAGGTCGGCTTGAGTAAAGATGTACTTGAGGCTCTTGTGGTCGGTATAGATGTTGCATTGGGTGGCCATCAGATAGTGTCTCCACATCTTTAAGGCATGTATCACTACTGCTAGCTCAAGGTCATGGGTTGGGTAGCTCAGCTCATGAGGTCGTAATGCTCGTGAGGCATAGGCAATGACTCGGTTGTTTTGCATAAAAACACACCCAAGTCCAGTACCAGAGGCGTCACAGTACACATCAAACAGCCTAGAAGGGTCGGGCTGAGCCAAAACTGGGGCTGTGGTCAGCAGGTGCTTCAGGGTTTTGAAGGCTTCCTTACACTTGTCGTTCCACACGAATTTGGCCTCCTTCTTTAACAACTCTGTCATGGGCTTAGCTATCTTAGAGAAATCCGGTATGAAGCGCCGATAGTAGCCTGCCAGTCCAAGGAAACTTCTGATCTTGTGCACTGAGGCAGGAGGCTTCCATTCCATAACTTCCTGTACCTTACTGGGGTCGACGGCTATACCATCCTTGGAGATAGTGTGTCCCAAAAACTTGACACTACCTAACCAAAACTCACACTTGGAGAACTTGGCATAGAGTTGGTGATCTCTCAGCCGTTGGAGAACTACATGAAGATGATTGGCATGTTCTTCTTCGCTCTTTGAGTACACTAGGATATCATCAATGAACACCACCACAAACTTGTCCAGCTCGGGCATGAACACCGAGTTCATGAGGTACATGAAATAGGCGGGTGCATTGGTGAGTCCAAAGGACATGACCAGGTACTCGTATAGTCCATATCTCGTGGAGAAGGCTGTCTTGGGTATGTCGCAGGGTCGGATCTTGATTTGGTGATAACCAGAACGAAGATCGATCTTGGAGAACACTTTTGCTCCAGCTAACTGATCAAACAAGACATCAATGCGTGGCAGGGGGTATTTGTTCTTGACGGTCACAGCATTGAGGGGTCGGTAGTCCACACACATGCGTAGACTGTCATCCTTCTTCTTCACAAACAGGGCGGGGCAACCCCAAGATGATGTGCTGGGTCGGATGAAGCCTTTTTCCAACAGATCGTGCAACTGGGTCTTCAACTCGGCTAACTCAGCAGGTGGCATCCGATAGGGTCTCTTAGATATTGGTGCGGTGCCAGGGATCAACTCTATGGAAAACTCCACCTCTCTATCAGGCGACATACCAGGCAAGTCTTCCGGAAACACGTCAGGGTACTCACAGATAACAGGGAGGCTTTCTAGACGGGCTCCCGACAGAGGGTACGCAGAAGGAAGTGCAGACTTAGGATGTGTCAAGGATAGGATAGAACTGCCATGGAAGGGTGAGCTGAGGTAGAGAGATCGGGCTGCTGTATCTAGAACCACATGATGTCGGGCCATCCAATCCATCCCAAGGATGACATCTATGCCTTCTAGGTCAAGGATGATAAGGTTTTCCTTGAAGAGGGTCGGGCCTAGCTGGAGAGGTACAAGAGTAACGATCTGATCCGATGCTATCTTCCCTCCAGGGGTGGCGATCACATAAGATTACTTAGTGTGACCGACATCCAGCTCACATCTTTCTCTAGCCTTACTCCCGATAAAGCTATGAGAGGCTCCCGAATCAAACAATACAACAACAGCTTGATTTAAAATAAGGAAAGTACCCGTCATTACTGGCGCACCTTCGGGGAGCTCGGTCAAGCTGGTGTAGTTGAGTCGGCCTTGTCGGACTTGCACCTTGGGCCTTCTTCCTGTGTTTGCCATGGGATTTTGGCCTTGCTGTTGATTCTTGTTCCTGGGGCAGTCCTTGGCAAAATGCCCTTCATTGCCACAGTTGAAACAGCGGCTACTAGCTGCAGGGCGGGGTGGTGCTGGTGGGGTCGGCCAGGGCACCTGTGGTTGGAAGCCGGGGAAACGGGGCACTGCTGCTGGTGGGGGTCGGGCAATCCACTTTCCTGACTGATGGGGTCGGCCGGGGGCTTGTGGAGGAACCATCCTGAACCTTCGGGTCGGCTGGCTCGGAAATGCCATGGAGGCTTTCCTCTTCTGGTCGGCCTTAAGAGCTTGCATGCAATCCTCTTGAGAGATGGCCAGATTGACCAACTCATTGTAGGTGTCCACCTTGATGGGGTTCAACCTTTCCCTGAGCTCCAAGCTCAGCCCTCGGCGGAATCGGTCCCGCTTCTTTTCATCCGTGTCCGCATGGTAGCCGGCATAATGGCACAGGTCGTTGAAAGCTTGAGCGTAGTGCAGCACATCTCGGGTTCCCTGGGCAAGGGCCAGGAACTCGTTGAGCTTGCGCTCCAAGAGACCTTCCGGAATGTGATGCGCTTTGAACGCTGTCTTGAACTCATTCCAGCTGACCACATGGCCAGCCGGCAGCATGGCATGGTAGTGATCCCACCAAAGCCGTGCGGAGCCACGCAGTTGTTGAGATGCGAACCGAGCCTTGTTATGGTCGGGGCAGGGGGCGGTGAGAAGCTCGAACTTGGATTCGATCGTACGAACCCAGGCGTCAGTGTCGAGCGGTTCTTGTGTCTTCTGAAACAAAGGGGGCTGTGTCCCCAAAAAGTCCTCATAGCGAGCCACATGCGGCTACTGCTGAGCCCTTCCACCATGGGGCTGCTGCTGTTGCCCTTGTACAAGATGCCTTAGCAGCTCAGTTTGAGTTGCCAGGATTGCCTCTAGTGGAGATGAGGGCGGGGGTGGGGGAAGATCCTGTCGCTGCTCGCTACTGCCGGGCACAGAACCAGACCTGGTGCGATGCGCCATCTGCAAGAGTTGGCGTTCCATTAAATTCATAATCTTAGAAGTACTCCAACAAATGGAACGTATAAGTTAAATCCTCCAATGCAACTCTTGCCGATAATGCCACACACATCCTCATAGAGGAGATACACTTTTCCCATACTCATGTTGGTTAGCGTTTTTCTGAGCCTTGTACTCAACTTCAGGCGAATCATATCCTACCCAGACTCCTATGATCCAACTTAAGCCAAGGGGTCGGGCTAGGCAATCCTCCCGAGAAAAAGGGTCGGCAACGATCCACATTAAAAAGGGGTCGGCCAACTGAACAGACTCCCAGAAAACAACGTGTGGTCGCGGCGTTACTTACTTAGTCTATTCATTCCAACACTTTACAAGAGTTAGAGGCCAGACTAGAAATCGACTTCCTATACAGCGGCGTTCCAACACAGAGAGTACTCGACTCAAGGCTAACCTATTACAATCCTTTCCAACATTTAGGCTGCCGAGGAGTACAACAAAGAATGAACCCCTGGTAACTCTAAGTCTACACATGGACACTATGAGTAGGAGAAGGGGCGCCATCTTCTTCGATGTCCATGCTGGATGCTCCCTCATCCTCCTCGGGGTCCTCTTGAGCCTCGAGCTGCATATTGAGGGCATGCATATCGTCGAGCTCAGCTTGATGCTCCTCCAAGTGAGCATTGGCAACTGCCAGCTCCATCTCTATCTCCATGTTCTCCTCCGACAGCTCGATCATGCTGTCCACGAGGTCGGCCACTTCTCCCTCGAGCTCGGAGATCTGGTCTTGCATGTCGTGTATCTGAATGCCTCTTTGGATAAGTTGGTAGGTTTGGCCTACCATATCTCTCCTAGCTGACTGGAGGTACCCGTGAGCATCCGCTACGGTCCGGGCAAAGAGGGTCATAGCTCTCCCTTGAAGCTCGATCAGCCGATAGAGGGCTGCCATGCATCTGACATTGGTGGAGATGGTGACCATGGCGTACGTGGTGGCTAGCACCTCAATATTCCCGACGCGGTCGAGCCACGCCGGGTCCAGCCGGTTCCTGGCGGGGAACAGGCCGATAGGGTCTAGCGTGATCTCCAGGGGATGCAGCTGGCAAAACTGGGTGAGTAGCTGGAGAGCGGCAGACTCCCAAGTGTCCTCCGGGGCAAGGCCGTAGGCTGATATGCCGAAGGAGGGGCAGTCGGGCCGCGCAGGGGGAGGAGGTACCACAGCCTGTACATGGCACGTCTGGATACCCTGCTCCAGATACAGTCGTCCGGCGTATAATGGTGGGGACTGGTACCCAAACCATTTCAACGTGTCCCACAAAATCGCGGGAAAACCCTCGAAATGCAGACATGTCGACTGGAAAGTACCATCCGCTCCAAATAACACATGCCCGGGGACGGCCATCTGGAACCAAGAAACCAAAACCACATGAGATAGACTCCAAGGGTCAGGGGTCGGATAGAGAAGCATTCGGCTTTAACCGAG